>NC_056741.1:1837181250-1837512500 GCF_019279795.1 Protopterus annectens
ACTCCTGTTCAGCAAGCCATTTTCATCTTGAAAATAGTGGTCAAAATGGCAGTTGAGAGGAACTGATACTTGTCACACTCCTGATGACAGGATACTGACATTTGGTATAGAGCCTTTCGTCCTTGTCCTTGTGGTTCTTTGGATGCTCTATGGGTTTAAGTTATGAGCTATACTGACTTTTTCCTACATTTGTAGTACAGGCTCTTCAGGGACCATATGCTGGTTTAGGGGTCAGATGCCCATTAAAAGTTCCAATTTAAGAGGGAGACACTCAAGAATAATGTTAACTGGTGTCTCCTCTAACTTTTTTAATTTTACACAGTAAGAACGGGGTTCAAATCCACCTAACTTTAAACAGCAGGAACAGGGAGATTTGGATTGTAAATACAGTGGAGGTGGACTTGTTAATGAGCGCACAAACTGATACAAAGAGATGGGTAATATGTGAGCAAATTCCAGAACGTCAGTGATGCTTACCATATGAGTGAGAGACTCTAAGCACTGGATTTTTTTGACAAGAGTATCCTAAATTTCCAATGTTTTTACCGTATTCCAAAGCTGATGATGTCAGATCCAACAGGAGTCATCACATGGATAAACCGAATGAATGTAAAATCTTTTATTGGATCATAAAAAACACACAAGCGCTTTCACGTAGGTATTCCAAAGCTCCGTAACCTCAAGATTCCCCATACAGGACATTTATTGAAACTGTGGGTTCAGTTGTGGAATCTGACTAAACTGGAAAACCAATCCAAACCAGTGAGACAAAAAGCACAACCATATATTTTGGATTCTTTAGATTTTAAACGAAAGTTTAAACAGGGTGAACGAGAAGACCATCAATGGATGTTGAAACTATTGTCAGAACTGGAAAGTGAGGCAGAAACTGACCCCAGTGAAATTAGTTTTCAGGGAGATCTTGGAAATGGTGCTAAACAGTAATTGCTTCCACTTTTTTGATACTTGGTACAAGCACGAGTTGCCATGGGGGCAAGTATTACCTCCAGATAGGCAAACACTGCTCTTGCCTACTAGTAGGGCAAAGAGATCTATGCCTTGAAATTCACCTAATTTATTACCATCTTATTCATGACATTTCCAGTGTATAAGATAGTAATACAGAAAAACTTGATGAATTTATTAAATGATTTCTTGAAAGATGCCTCCCACCACACTGTTAAAGCTCCATTTCTGGATACAACTCCACAGACAAAATGAAGATGGGCTCCTGCTTTAAGACTTTTACTGTAACCAACAAGCTGAACAGGACCTGGTCAGCAGCATGTGTCCTTATTACTAAAAGAAAAATGTAAAGGTTTGAGGGTAGAAACACTCGCCTCTGAGCCTGAAATTCCTGACAAGTATTATTGACTTGGAAGATTTCATCAATAGAGCGTGCATAAAAAGAATGAAATACTAAATATCTTGAACCCCCATACATGTTGTGAAACTAAGTTTAAACCAGATGACATGATACCTTTGAAAGAATCTTGCATATGGAGGCTTTCCACATCTTGTGAAATATTGCTCTTGTATTGTTGTTATTTGTGCATTACCTACAACACTGACTCGGAGGCAATCAAATATCGAGTTCAACTGGTGAATTATGCTAGGTAACAGTCATCAGCTCCACACTAGATGATCCTCATTTTGTAAACAAAACAAAATCATTCTGAAGCTGGCTGGAGAGCAATCCACCAAGACAAAAGAAAACCAGCGTTATGGTACTGCCTGCTATGGAACTGCAAACTGTAGATATTGCTCATAAGCACCTCTGGCAAAACTGTATGCCCCACCCACCAAACCTAGTTCTCCACAAAGTTGAGACAAATTGCAGTTAAGTTTATGGTGGCATCTACACAAATTACCATGCATCTTATGCTGGCTAAACAACCAGAACCTTGAAAGCTCTTGTTTCTGAACACCCCCTATACCATCAAGAAAAATTACTAAGATGTGCTTTTTAAATATGGCCATACCTGTAGTAATTGTTCAGTTTTTCGTGCTCTGGAAAAATGGGGCAGTTACTTGTACAAGGTGATCTGTATTTCTTGCTAGCAATGGAGGAGTTATATTGGCATATCTGCCTGAAAGCATATAAACTCTTGGGATGTTGTGACTTCCATTACAAAGCATATTCAAACTCTGGGCACTTATCACAAGAGGTATTACTAACCTACAATTTTCCACATATTAGCTTAATATTTATATGGACAATGATGAACAGCTTTTCAGGTTGGACCAGTCTTATTGTAAGCTAAACACTGGGAGACAGGTGTGTGTGTGTACACCTATCATCTGACTATACAGATATAAAGACACCTGGGTCCCATGGACTTCCCCCTAAAGGGGCTACATTCCACAATTTCACCTTTGACATGACCCTTTTACAAAGATTGTGTTTGAGTCCCACACAGGACACCGGTGGTTGAAAAGCCATCATTTGCTCTAAGGATGGCAGCTCTGACACCTAGATTATAATCCTGGACAGCTTAGAGTACACTACTGAATTCCATGCATATACCCCCCACCCCAAACAGGTAAGTGTAACAGAAGCATTCTTCCTCAGAGGTTTATTTATCTATTTCCCTCACCTGCCACCCCAAACCAAGATGCTAACCACCAGGTCATCACAGATTGACTCGTACCACATAGCAGATTCACCAGAATGCAATATCACCTGCCAGTAATACCATCACTAACTTGACCAAGGGTTATTTCTGCTGAAAGGTGGCAATCCCTTTATTATAAAACCTTGTACACTCCCATCCTGTTTTCTCACATTTGAATTGAACAGTTTCTGGTTTACTTTTAAGTGTGAATGTGCAAGTTTCTCTCCCTTTTGGCTCAATAGTTGAACTAGGTTTGCTGGTAAAGAGATTTAACGTGTAGTTTTTAGGTAGTGGGACTTTTTCAGAAATTAGCACTGCAGACTGCCTGGAGAGCTATCAATCAAGTTTATCTTCCCAAGGCAGAGGGACAGGCCACCTCCACCTTCATGGTAACCTTTGATTTTTAACAAGACAGACTGGTTTTGATCTCTTGCATTATATGCTCTCATTTTGGTTTCTCCAGGGAGGATTGAAGGGTGGTAATTGTCAACCCAATGTTAAAACTCAACACTATGCTCACACTTTGCTAGCATGGGCAGACCAAAACGGGACTAGCCATTTTTTCACATGGTGGCCTTCACCCACTTGAGGTGTTTTTTACAACTGAAGAAGCCTTTATTTACAATGTAAAAATGTTTAAACACTTTTTTTGCAGAATTATCACTTAAGACCTAGGCAGACATTTATATAAAAGAAAACCAACCCATCTTAACATGTTCACATTTATACAATCAGTCCAACATAAATCAGTTTCTGCCTTCCCTTAAACCTCACTCCTCTTCCTGAACATTTATGCATGTATTATTCTGAAAATGCCCATCTTTTTCTATGCGACTTACTCCTGCTCTTAAAGATCCCACTCCCAGTTTTTCTACTACTTCAAATACAGTTGGTTTTGACATTGATTTCAAATTTCTAGTAACCGCTTTCTTGGCAGCCACCAGAATTAAAGTTAAAGTATTACTAATGTCTGGGCAAGTCAAATCCTGTTTCCAGTCACAAAAACAAAATTCCTTACACCTAGTTGCTCTCAATATTTTTACAGAGTATTCTGTAGGGAATGTTTACTCTACCAACTTATTACACTCCCAAAACATATGTTCCCAGGTACTTCTTTCTTCCCCATAACACCTCCAACATTTTCCATCTACCTGAGGAAAAGTTCTTAGAAGTCTGCTTGGAGATAAAAATACCCATGTAAATACTTAAGTCAAAAATTCTGAATCTTCCGAACTTGGTTGCATATTTAGAGAACTATCTCTCTAGTCTTTTCTAATCTCTGATTCCAATGGCTTTGTGCAATATTTTATATGTCCTACTAATTATCCCTTTTTAACAGCAGCTTCTCTTCTAGATTCAACTTAAAAACTCTACCAGAGCAGCTCTTTCCCTTTGCCTATACACTGCCTGATAAGGCATTCCTTATTGGGCATTGATGAGGAAGGCAGTCTATAGCTTGCAGTCTAAATGTCTTTACCTCCTCCCACTCTATTGCCTTTCACTCATTATTTGCTCCCAATACCTTGATTCCTTTGCCAGTTTTCTCAAGTAAATTTCCAATCCCCTCGTGCTTATTCACTGAACTTCTAATCGCAGTCATCCCTATCAGCAAAATCTTCATCAGCTTAGTTCACAGAATACTTTCTGGAACTTTTCATAATCTGTATGGTTGTTCTTAAGGATTTGCATACAAAATCCCAGTCTTTCCACATTTCTTGAATTTTCAATATCATCTTTGAATTGTAGCTTTCTGCTTATGTTGTGTATATGACCTTAATTGTGTATCTCTAAGTTATCCATTCAAATCGGGTAATTCTAAAATGCCTCATTCTACTTGAAGGATCATCCTTATCCTGCTTGACCCTTGCCCTGTTCCTTCCTAGATAAAATCCTTCAGCTTCTTTACTGTCCACATATGTCTGTTTTTTAATCATAAATTTTCTCGTATATATCACTAGCTATGGAAAATTTAATACTGTTCATCTGGAAAAACATGGATCGCTTTGCCAGCTTGTAGCGGTACAAATTTGTTTAGATTTTATCCATTTACTGCTTAATTTTTTGATTTGGTTCTTGTATACTGATGACATTATTCTTCATAGAAACCACCCCTCCTTGCCATCTGTCTAGATGTCCTTTTAGACTATCTGCTATGCAGTTGGCTAGCAAGCAAAAAACTTCAAGACAGATTCCATGCTCTTTGGTGTACACACACACACACACACACACTACTTCACCAACAAATTGCATGCATCAGGAGCAGTTATTAAAACATCATTAAAAATGTTCCAACACCTTGGCTGGAAGCTGTCAAGGAAACCGAACATCACAATGTGTAAAAAGTTCTGAAATCATAATTGACCAACCTGCTTTGCCTGGCTAGCTTCCTGATTTTAACCCTTTAGATTACAGTACAGGGTACTTCAAAATATAAATTGATTATTTTGAATGCAACTGAAGTTCTGAAGCATTTTCATTGATTACATTTTCTAAGCTGCTAGCCCTTAAGAGGATGGCATCATTTGCATGAGCTCTCTTAAATTGTGATGCAACAGGCATGTTTATGATGCTTTAATAAAGGCTTCTGATACCTGTTGTTTGGTAGTGAATTATTATACATCAAAGCCTCCTCATGCGCTCCAAAGTCACAATGGTGATGAGTAGTCGGACCCTTTTCAGTCATGAATTCAGAGAAAGTTTCAGGAAAACTATCCTTGCTAACCAGAGCACGTTCCCACAGAACTCTTCACAGATTATAGATCAATAGTAAAATATTTCCAGACGTGTACTGTAGTTGACAGGGGCTAATCTCACCCTTACTGTCTGTCAAGTTCTTCTTTTTTTAATCCCTGTTCTAGACCTAAAATACCCAAAAGTGATTTGCATACAAAGGGCAAGGGAATTTTTTTTTTCTATAGCTGGCTGTCAATTACAAAATGTTAATGGTGGCCAAGGAAAATCTTTATAAACCTTTATGTTGTATATACTGGAACAACACATGAATTGCCTCAATGTATAACATGGAAAAACAATGGGATTTACTCCTTGTGGTGTCTATCTAGGTTTTCTGTATCTGAATTACTTGATTATTTAACTGAAGGTCACTAATTGCACCCTTGTATCTGGGTTCTGGCTGAAAAGGATTCTCTGATCAGCTTACTTACCTGATCAGTAATGGAAAAATAACTGTTTCTGCAATCTGCTCCTTTCCAGACGATTATGCACGCCATACACACAAGCCTGTGAATTACCTTTCCTCACTACCTATGGAAGTAAGAATATTACTTGTATATTTTGATGGCTGATGAGACTTGCTGAATACTGGAGTAGGATAAGGGATGGGGTTTATAAGTGGTGGTCCTGAGCTTTTGGTGATGCAAGTTTGCTTCTATGAGATGCAGGTTTCTCCTTGACTGCTGTCTTCAAGGCTGTGTGAGGACACTCATTCTGGAGTCTAGAGTTCATTGAGTCAGATGTGGATCACCTGCAGCTGGTTACTCTGCGAAGCTTCAGTATCTGGGCTAATGATATGGTTGCTCTCACTAAGGAGCTCATTTGTATCGAGGATTTTGGGGCTGCTCGGGTTACTCTGTAGCAAGCTAACTTTAGTCACACTTTTGGGCTCACCTTCTTATTGTACATAAATGCCTTGCATTTGGTGGTGGAATCATGCTTGTTATCTGATCACATCCTTATCTGCTTAAGCCTTGCGCACTCTGTCTCACACAACTCCACACTAGCAAGACTAACTTTGCTAACCATATTACTCCCAACATCACTTTCAATATTATCAGTTTTTCCCAGAGGATAGAGCTTGATGCTGTGATAATAGGCCATTGGCACTTAATTTCTGCACTGCAGGTTATGATCACAGGTTGACCATAAGCTTTTCTTGTAACAAGGATTTAGGTTGGAGCAGCAGCGTAGGTCTGTGGAGTGATGGAATTGAGCTGGCTGAGCATTAAGGTACATGCTAGACTGAGATCTCTTCCAAGACCGGAGATCTTGGCAGAGGCTACCTGACCAGTTATGTTCAGCATGTAGCAGACAGTCTGTCCATATTAAACTTGATCCACAACAACCTAGTTCTATGAAGGAAAGATAGTGTATATTGAATCTGACAAACTTCCAAGTTAAGGAGGCTGTAGATGGGGGGGTCATGAAGTACACATGGCATATCTTGACCTAGCCAAAGCCTTCAGTGCCATTTCCCATGCTGGTATTATACAGAATCTAGATAGAAGATATGATATACAACTTCGGGAATAAGTTGAATAAAATTAAGACTCTACAAGTGGACAACTTGTATCTATGAAAATGTATGACAGTGGCATTGTTCCGATGGGTTTAAGATTCTTTAAGCAACCAATAGGGGTTGATATGAATGCTGAGAACATTAAAATTTGTAATGATATGTTTGACAGTTTTGGGAAACAGTTTATGGAATTTATAGTGTCGTGCAATGATTCGAAGCTTAGTGCATTGCTTAATGAAGTTGAATGTATGAACAAAACTATTACCAAAGACCTATTATTTCCCCAATGGGAGAAATTACATGTCAAACAGTTTGACTATGCTGAAAATAATTGTAAAAAAGCTTTTGAAAGGAAAAGTAAGAAATTTTCAAGGGACATGTATCAATATGAGAAGGGGATAGTGTACAGATGGAATACTAGACAGCAGAGGGAGTCTCCTCCGGAGGTTGTTTCCACTAGGAGACTTGATTTCACAAACTATCACAACCAAGAGGATGATTTTTTTAGAAGAGGGGAGGGGGTACTACAACTGGCAGCCTGTAGGTCGGAACAATCTGGGTCAGAACAAGTGGAACAAACACAGGAACCTTTAGGTAATCATGTTGAGATTAATGTCAATTATTGTCATACTTATGACTGATATTTTTCAGAAGGATATTTTTCATAACATTACTGAATTGTCACCAGAGAATATCATACATACTAGTGGTGATGTCAAAATTTACAATTACAGTTCTTGTGTAGTTCAACCTGAGTTATTTAATATTTTTACAAAAGGTATGACGTTTATTCCTGATAAGTCCTTTGATCTAACAGACACACTAATTGAGGTCAAATTATTCCTCAGAAAGCTCAATCTTGGAGTGTTTTTCCATGATAGTCCATTACAGCAATCAGCATCCTACAGTTTAAGAAAGAAAAGCACATTTACTCCCCCTATGCACAAAACAATAAGTTCCTTTGAAAATGTGATTAATACTCAGTTGTATGATTTATACAATAAACACAAATACAATAGGAAAAATCACATTTTGAAGAAACAGGTAAATACAGTGATTGATTCCTCATGTGAACAAAATATTAGGATCATGTCAGCTGACAAGGGGGGGAGGCATTGTCTTATATGACCAAGAAAAATACAGTAGCAGGATATTCGATCTTCTCAATAATTCAACACACTATGAGGTTTCTTCTTTAAATCAGGTGAATATAGCCCACCGTAGAATTGATTTATACTTGGAGTTCCTACTGGATGATCGAATAAGTGAAGATCTGTACAGGTTCCTTAAAGTAGAATTTCCTATTCTGGCAACTATTACAGGGATCCCGAAGGTTCACAAGAACCCGATGGATCCACCCTTTAGGCCTATTATTTCAGGGAGCCAAAGTAAGGCTTTTCCTTTTGGTAAGGTTAAAGATTATCTGCTCAAACATATGTACAGTTTCATAACTCACATAATGAAGGATTCCTGGCAATTCTTAGGTATATTTAAGCAAGATATTTGGAGTCCTAATTTGATATTTGTCACTATTGACATCAAGGATCTCTTTTCTTGTATTCCTAAGGAAGAAGGTACCCACAGATTTAACAACAGTATACGTAAACATAGTGGACTTGATATAGATACCATCCTCTTACTCACAGAATTTTTGGATATCGTACTTGACAATAACTACATATATTTCGAAGGGGAGTAGTATAGACAAATTTCAGGTGTAGCCATGGGGGCAGCTTGTGCCCCCATGTATGCGAATTTAGTACTACTTGACTGGGAGGAGGAATATATTCTATACTCCCCCTGGATGCAACATCTCAGATGTTATGTCAGGTACCTGGATGACATCTTTGTTCTGTGGGAGGGTGATGAAGCAATGCTTAAAAATTTCATTGATTATTTGAATCAAACCACTAGTTCTTTACAGTTCACTTATCAATACAACAGAGAGGGAATAAATTACCTAGATGTTTACATATACAATGATGGTCATTCTTTTCAGTCGAAGATCTTTAGGAAGGACACCTTCAGCAATGGCTATCTACATTTTGACAGTGCACATTCATATTCCTTGAAACGTAGTATAGTCAAAGGACAGTGTATTAGAGCTGCCAGAATTACCTCTGATAAGGACAGCATGTTGAGTGAAGTTGAATTTATTGGTCAGTTATTTAGGGACAAAGGGTATCCTACTAGCATGATTAATGATATCATCCAATATGTCTCTTATGAATGGGGTAAGAAGTACCTCCCTCTTTTAGGTGTAGGTTTGCCCACCAATAACAGGAGACAACCTGTTTTAACAGAGATACTAAGGATGTTAATTATACTAAGGCGTGTATTTTGAAACATGGTAAATACACCAAGAATGTGAAGGAAATAATTACATCCAACTGGAATATACTTACTAGTGATGAGGGAATAAAAGAGAAAATATGTAAAAGGCCGCAGTTTGTATGTAAAACTGGTACTAATTTGAAAAAAATCATTGAAGTAAAATCTAATTACAAAAGGAGAGGGTTGCACAACAGAGCAGGAACTAGGAAATGTGGCCATTGTAACTTTTGTGGGTACATTTTTGAAGAGGTAAATATTGTTTTGAACAATTATATTAGTAGCAAGATAACATTTAGCTATGGTAACTGTCAGACACAACATTTAATTTATTTGGCTATATGTAGTTCTTGTTCAAGTTATGTGGGGAAGACAGACCGTCGGTTAAAAAACAGGATCTACGATCATATTTTTTGCATTAAAAAACAAGATGTCAATAATGCACTTTATCGTCATTTAGCCAACAGTCCTGGATGTATTGGCTTCAAATTCGCCATTATAGAAGTAGTATCACCTAACCCCAGGGGTGGTAATATCAAGGCTGTGGTAGGCGAAAAGGAAATCAAATGGCAGGTTAGGCTTAATGCAGCAAGCCCCCCAGGACAAAATGAAGTTATACCTACAAAACCCCTAGT
Source organism: Protopterus annectens (assembly GCF_019279795.1). NCBI lineage: Eukaryota > Metazoa > Chordata > Ceratodontiformes > Protopteridae > Protopterus > Protopterus annectens. The sequence goes on from NC_056741.1 coordinate 1,837,191,087, forward strand.
AAGAGTTTAGAATATTTAGGAGGACTTATGTCAAAGTCCACTTTTTATTATATTCGTGTCAGATTTATCTGGTTCACAACTATTTCACAACGTAATATTATTATATAGAATTTTTAAATGTCATTTGATTCTTGATTGTATAGGACTGTATAACTAATTTTCATGTTTATTTTCAACTTAATATATACTATTGACCAAGTTCAACAGTTTGATAAAGTTTACAGTATTACAGTATGATATTTATATTATATATGCAAGACTTTTTAGTTAAATCACTGCTGATAAATTTCTTATTGAGAGTTATTATATTTGTATTGGTAAGGATAGGGATGGAGTACAAATTAAGTACACTTCTGTATCATTCATGAAAATATATGGCAGAAAGTTATATTTTTAACCTCTGTATTTTTAAATTAGTTGATTTTAGTTAATTGAATAACTAATGAACTACAAGAAAGGCGGGCTTTTTGGGTATATAAAGGAATGTTATATCATTCATGTTCTGATGAAGTCTTTATACTTAGATGAAAGCGCTCAACCTACTACTTGTTTATTGTTCAAATAAAGAGAACTGAATTGTGTTTGAATCCTGGCGTTTCCTTGGATACAACTGGCTTTTTATCGTTTTTTGGATTATACAGAATCTAAATACTTGAAAAATTGACCCGTATGTGATAATATGGATTGCAAGCTGGGTGAAAGATGCCACACAGTGTGAATTGCAGGTGCTTCATCAGATGGTATGAAAGTAATAATCTTCTGAGCTCAAAGCTGGGACCTCTCCTCCTTGGCATTGACCTCTCTGATCTCCAAGCAGAAATACAAGACTGCTAGCCAGCAATATCTGTAGGCAGCTGCAGACTGGAGGCTGTCACTCTGATACCCCAAACCACCAGAATGGGCTCTGTCTAGTAAACTCTTGGTTTACCAAAATAGACATCCTAAATCTAAAAAATTGTAATATTTTTAGTAGACAGCTCCCTCCTCTCATCATAGTATGCAGAAAACAGAGCTAAAAAATTAAAATGTAGTCTCGGACCTGTGAACTTGGGCTGCTGATTCCCTTTTCTTTTCATGTGACAGCAGTTGACAGAAAATCAATCTTTCTTTCTATGACTCTGCTAATTGCCAAAGGATTATCACAAATGTCTAAAGAAGTCATCAGTACCGTATACTCTGCATTGACTAGACCAGTTATGGAGTACAACATCCCCTTCAGGATGTATGTTGATTTAAAAGCATCAAACAATTGGACCATGAAGGTTCTTAACCAAAAGGATCACTGGTCTACGATCCTTGAGCTAGCAAAAAGATGCTGGGAAGTTCTGTCCTTTTTTAATTCAGTGCCTTTATAGATTTGAAGGAGACCGTAAGCAAGACTATCTTTATTTCTGCAAGCCCAGTGGCTCCACTAGTACTTAAACCAGGTACCTAAATCTTTAATGGATGCAAAACATGGTGGGAGGGATAGAATTCTAACCCACTGCATCCCCCACCACCTGCAATAAACTTCCCTCTCATGTTAAGCTGTGTGATTTACTATCTTCCGTCATTTAACTTATATAACTAATTCAGTATCCACAAACCTAATCAAAGATTGGCCTGAGGGGAGGGTACTAGCAAGGCATAAATGGCCATAAGATTCTATCCCTGGAATATAAATGTATGATAGATACCATTGCTAAAGACACTGCCTATGTCTGACTACTGCTCCCACATAAATAGTTGTATTAATAAGGTAGTCCTTATCCTCATAAAATAGAATCTGAAATTTAAAAATAGATCCTTCTAGTGGGATACCCATAAAAATTAAAACAATAGAAAGTTAATTATCTATGCTTAAGACATTTTATTGCACTAACTTAACTGCATAAACAAGCAAACTAGCAAAGCAAATAAGGGAACCCATAGGAAGCTCACAAATGACTAAACTTAATTTTTTTTCCATTTTGTGTTTTTTTTTTTTTTTCAGGATATTGGACACCTAACTATGTTTGGAGGAAGTAGACAGTAGTACTGCCCAGTTTTGACCCTTGGGCATTAGCAAATCTCCTACCTGAGAAACTTGCAAATTTTGATCCACATTTTATTTGACATTCCCAGATGCTCTCTAATTACTATGGAGCAAATCTACTCAGTCCTTTCAAAAGCTAAGAATACCATCTGTGGGTATGCACATCATGGTGGGTTGTCGGATTAACTAGGGTTCTGATTTAGCAATGATCATGTTCCTGATGCCTTGAAAATTTCTATTACCTCTAATGACTGTATTAAGAGGAAAGGTGGTGGAATTGCTTTAATATTTCCCAACAGCACCACATTTCCCCTTGCAGCAAGCCTATACTAAAGTTCAGTTTAGCATAGCTTCTTATTGATTTCCTCAAAATAAACTGTTAGAAACAAATATGCATTGCTGTCCTTTAAATCCCTCCTAGTGACAATGCGGCTATACTGGAAGATATCCTACAATGGATACCCATCCACAAGAAAAAAAAATACTGCTAGGTGATGTAAATGTCAATTGGCTGGATATAAACTCTAACTCCCCTACATCTAGCATGAACTTGTGTGGGTTCACACAACTAATTAGCCCCACACATTATAGCACATCATCAAATTTCCTATTAAACTGGATCCTAGTATCAGACCATAGTAAATAACACCACCACAGGTATAGTGTCAGATACACTGATTATCTGGATATGTGAGATGTCGGGTCATACAGATTGAGAGATAAACAGCATATTTATAAAACAAAATGCAACCTTTCCAAGTTTAACCTAGAAATGTTAGTTACTACACTATCGTATATCAACTGCAACTTTGTAAAAATCCTCCCCTTAGATGATATTGTAAATGAATTAACTACAACTTTTCTAAATACCCTTGCACCTCCTACAAGGAAGAGACTAAAACCAAATGTAATTTGGCTGTCCAAAATGAGAAGAATGCTAATGTAGGATAGAAAAAAAGCATGGGAAAATTGGCAAAAACATAAAACATCTCTATCTTGAATTTCTCAGCCAGAATTCAACCCAAACCCCTCTCCCGATAACTCGCCATTTGAAACTGCAATAGCATCTCTAACCAAGGATTCCTTAACATCTAATCTCAATCCTGCCACATATCATCCAATTTCACCTTCAAACATTCCCAAAAAATATATTAACTATAGCATTGCCTATCCTGTCTTCAGTCCTTAAATAGTTAAATCCAGGAATCTCCCATTCCTTCACTCTGGAAAATGTCACACATTATCCCTCTGCACAAAGGAGGAAACTCAATAGACATAAATTTAGACCTATAGCAATCTTATCTCCCTGTGACAAAATACTTGAAAAAAAGTCTAGCAGTTTTTGAATACAATCTCCTGCAAGAACTCCTATCTCCTACACAACAGGCTTCTGTCCTCCGCATAGTATTAGCACCGCCCTTCTAACTTATTGTGAATAAAGCTGGAGATAATGGCAATGAGTCTTTTCCTTATTTCTAGACTTATCTAAAGCCTTTGACACAGTTTCACAGCAAACTTCTACTTCAAATGTCCTCACTAGGTCTCTTAGTCAACCCTTCTGTGGTTCAGAAGCTACCTGTCCAATAGGTATCGGTCAATAAAATGGCACTCAGCACACACTCCTTACCTCACACTCATCACTGGTATACCACAAGTCTCTATCATTGGTCCCCTCCTTTTTAACATTTTCACCAATGCTCTGTATACATCGACACAAAAGGCCACCCTAGTACAATACACAGACGATTCCACTCATTTGGACATCTGCCCTACATGGTAAACCTCCAAAAAATTACTCTGGAAACTTTCAGTCACTGAAACATGTTTTGTAACTCACAACTCCTGCTCAACTTGAAGACCAATCCTTGTCCCATGAAGAAACAAAATTCAAATCCTCTCTCTCCATAATACAACTGTTGAAGTCTCCTCTCACAGCAAATTATTAGGGGTGATAGTGGATGATAAGCTTACATTTGACCTGCATATACAAAATTGCATAAGAATAACTTATGGAAACCTAGGGATGCTTTACAGAGCCAAAAACATTCTTACTGATGCAACTAAAGCTACACTTGCCACTATATCTCCTCCTCACACAAATGGTGCTCCCATCCTTGCTAACCTCCAGGCTTCACAAAATTTAAAACGTGAACAATGCTATAACAAAGCTGATAAATTTGCAACAAATACCCCGTTCAGAACCCACCACCACTGTATAGCATTAAAAAGCCTAAATTGCCTAGAACTGCCTCCTCCACTAACATAGACGCAGCTTTTTGCCACCTCTGCTGGATCTTGCCTGTACTTGTTCAAGGCTGCCAAGGCATGGAACTCCTTACCTGTATCCATTAGGGCAATACTCTCCCTCCATTAGGGCAATACTCTCCCTCCCATCTTCCAAACACCACTCTGAAAGGCCTAGCTAAAATCTGGCTTTGTTGTTGTTCAGAATTAGGATAAACTACATCCATAAATGTGAAGTACCTTTTTCATTCATTTATACGTCTTTACTCTCCCTTCTTCACCTACCACTTTACTTTATATTGAATTATGTTTCCTGACTTTTGTTTAAATGTACCACAAGACTTTTTCCCAGAAACTTAATATTGCAATTCTTGTTTTTATTAGACTAAGGTACCATTAATTTCTGTACAAACTTACATTTCTATAAATATTAAGTGATTGTCGTTTATCTTCTATTGATTCTTCACCAGTGTTTTTATATTGTCACTAGTTTGTTAGTTATTTAAACTCTGATGTAGGTTTTATTTGTTTTATTTTTTAACATTGTAAAATTATTCTTAAAATGTTTGGAGCTTTTCTCCCTGGTCCTCTTTTTTTTGGTTTCATTGGTCTCTAGCCTCATATGTAAAATTATGGGAATAATTCATTGAGTTATTTGGACACTAAAACTCTCTCAGCTCTGGGTCCTCATCAGTTTGGCTTTGTCAAAAGAAGGTCCTGCATCATTTGACCTCATTGGTTTCTTTGAAAAAGCCCCAAAAGCAGTGATAGTGGTTGTAAAAAGCCAGAAAAGCAGTGGTAGTGGCTGCACAATACACAAGGACATGGCCAGGTGTGAATATGCTACAACATTTTTCCCCATGTAGGCATTATTGTCAGAACTATAACTCTGAGTATAAATCTTTGTGTAGTGGATAGCTCATCTGTGGTGTGACAGAGCCCCAGGTGCCATTTCTCAAAGCCAAAAAAAAAAGTTACCATAGGGCTGTCCTATTTGTCATCTACTTGTCTCACATTCAGACCATTCCTGTTTTGTGCTCGCCTATATAGGGAGGTGACTGTGAACTTGGGTGTTGGTGTTCAATCTTCTACATACTCCCAACTGCTCCATCATGAGTTAGACAGTGTTAATAGTTGGTGCAAGGACAATGAGCTCAAATTAAATATGAAAAAAATCTACAGTTAATTTTGTTGCACTTTCACTCTCCATATAGGCGCAACACCACTTGAATCAGATACCGTGATAAGGGATGGGAAAATACTTTATTTCTGGCTCGTATATATTTTCTTAAAGAATCTTTGAGAATACTTTTCTTGAATCTCAAGAGATCCAAAGAAATCTCAGTTCCCATTTACGTATATCTCTTCAGACCCATTATTGAATATAATAACCATTTTGACATGCATTTGTTTAAACATACCACTAAACTTAAATGGCCTCAAAAATGTTGGTTATCAGGCAGACTTGACAACCCATTCTATGCACTCTTTTTTTTTTTTTTTTTTTTTTCCCTTGGAATTCTTCATGGGGATCTTTGTCTAGCCTTTCAAGTCATGAAAGACCCAATCCATTTTTACCTCCTTTTCCAGGACAAAATAGTTGCTTAAATACATGTTTAAAGAATATTAACCTTAAACAGATAAGACACTGCATGATTGGTTCATATCCTAACGTATTCACTTCTGGACCAAACTTGCACTAAATGCCCATCAGAGCAACATCATTCTACCTTTAAAATAAACCTAGGTAATTGGATTGGCAGCATCAGATTTATCCCCTAGTTTATCTTGTATTCCCTTCAGGGTGGAGGTAACGTTTGAGTATGGGTTATTATGGCTCTGCAGACTGATTTGTTTTGTACCTACCTGTGAAGCTAGAAGTGTTCTATACTTGCCAGTTATGATAAATATGGGAAAATGTATGACCAAATGTGTAGAACACATTTGTTGGCTAATAACGTTAGTAACATCAATGCTCCTCTATCACGCACACTTAAGACTATCCAGTGGGGAATGCTGTAGAAATGGCTCAAATGAAGACTTCCAGAAGGCTGCTCTGGATACTGAGAATCTCCTTATCTACTTCTATCTAAAGCGTGCAAACAGAAGTGTCTAGATAATGCATTTAAACTTGTCCTTTAATGTAATTCTAACATTTGTAAGTGCATTGCAGCATTTTGTGGGTTAAGTGTCTCAATTAGTTTTTATCCTTGGACGTTTTTTAATAAAACTTTTCTCAAACTGTGGCCTAGATGTTGCTGACCTACCTGATATCACCCTATGGATGATGTTGGGATGCATTCATAGACTGAAAAGGCATAACTTGCATGTTGAGTGATTGAATCCGTTAATGTCGATGGATGCATCCCCATGCTACCCCTTTACAGATGTCCTGGGGATGAAAGTTAAGTAAATCCTTGGTGATGCCAGCAGGGAAATTTTACAAAAAATTACAAGCAACAGAGCACAGAAAAATAATAATCTAATGGAGGGTAAATGCATCATTGATTTAACAACTGCATTCTGTGATGCTGAATGTAAGAAAAAAAACACTGGAAAGTCACTTTAATGATAACATCCAACAGGAGAGATTTTTTTTCCTGTTGCCCTTGGTTTGTGGCACAGAAGGATGAAGCCCTGAATGTAATGCAGGTGACTGGGGTTTGATTAGCTGTCCAGCACTGGGGAAGACAGATGAGTAGGAAGAGGTGAAAGGGTCTTGCACTTCTCTACTAAAGTGAGGGTGGGATTTGCATGTACCCAGAGGCACACTGGCAATCTGATCTCCTTGATGGAGACCAGAATAACCACCACTCGTGTTGTGGAGGGGCAGGACTGCTTGGCAAAAATGCCCCTTACAGAAGGAAGACAATGCCCTCCATGGGCAATCCATTGGATGCCCCATCCTAGCACCTTTCCTGGTGCAAGAATGGATGTGGTCAAGAGAAAATGGGGAGGCTGCTTCAAACTCCCCTATTGGCCATCATTGATGGCCGCTTTCAGTTAACTCTTGACTGGTGCTCTGAATGAATTAACAGAGAGAGAGAGGGTCTGATTGTTGGCAGGCAGTTGGGGCAAAAATTACAAGAGTCTGTTTACTACAGAAATAAAAATACATTTTTTTTCAAGATATGTCCATTTTGTAGGATGGTGGTTGGTGGATGGAGTCTCCTTTTTGGCAATAACAGACTGCTATATATTTATAACTTGTTTAAGATTGGAAGAATTAATATTTTTTCTTTCTCTTCCTCAACCCCCCTCAATATACCCTCCTTATCAAGGCTTGGATGCAAAGGTGTACTGTGAAGAGAGTCACATTGATGTACTTGTTTCAAAGGGCTTCTTTGTTTGGCGAAATATCACACCAGCCTCTGTACACCTGAAGGACCCTTCTTGTTCAGCTGATCTTCAGCCAGTTATCCAAGGCCATGATGAACAATATTACAGGACTCGCCTCTACCACTTGGGGAACAGGAGCTGTGGAACAGAAATCCTGGTAAGATATCTGTTTAAATTTGACAAGGCAAAGTAGTAGTACTATATGGTGCTGTATTATGCAGGATTACCTTAACAATGCTGTTCTTGAGAGAACGGGTAGACAATGCAACTAATGGGCTCCTGAAATTGTCTTTGAATAGCAACTTGCTGCTTTGTAATGACCTGATAAATTGAAAGGAATGGTTTATTTAGTTTACTGTGCAGTTTTGACATGGGTGCTTTTGAATGAGTAACTTTTTATGACATTTTTGGTTCCACTGAAGCTACAGCAGTTTGTGTTCTGGCATTTGGCTGTATATGCTGCAGCCATCTAAAGACATTCTTATCCTGGTCCAGGCACTGATGCTCTTCCTCTTGGCTATACTAATGATAAGTTTATACATGCCAGGACTTTGAATGCAGAGTCCCTACATGCTGGAAAAAGACTGAAAAAGCAGGAGCAAGCAGCTATCGAACATTGTTCTTTTTTTAAACTCCAAGGGGAGCAAGCTGCCCACACTCATTAAATGTGTATTTTCACCTACAAGATCACCATACCTTGGAAAAGGTATATGTAAATTCAGATTCTTCAACAATTCAGTCTCTAAATTGCAGGACTCCCCAGTACAGGTCTTGTTCCTCCTTATGGTTATCCACCAAGGCACATCAGAAGTCTTAAAATGGAAATAGGCCATTTCTTTGGTAAAGGATAAAATAAATGTTTGATATTGTGTTTACAGCCGAGTATGAACTTTGCTGGATTCTAATCTTGTATGCATACACAAACTTCTGCTACTGATTTGAGTAAAAGTATATGTGATTGCCAGCATGTTGTCCTGGTTTTGAAGGCTAGTGTTGTGCAGTGACCATCCTTACAGCTCCAATATAAAGTTGGGGACTTTACATCCCATTATGTACTATTTTTTTCCAAAATGTCTGTAAATGCTGTATCTTACTTTTTGGTTACAGCTCATGAAGTTTTTAGGCAAAACTAGCTTTTTCTCCATGTGCTTCATGGACGAAACTTTTTGCTGCCATCTATGTGCTTGCATACATCCATTGCTTGGCAGGGTACTGTATTTAGAAATTGGTGCTAAAACTTATTCTTTGCCCAAGTTAACTAGTCTACTGAAGTGGCACCTGAGAGACTATTGCACTTTCCACAGAGTTATCTAATCAGCTAATATGCATGAACTTTGCAGCTAACCAAATCAGCTGTAGAAGAGTTCCATGCTTGCAGTATTTTGGCATCAGTTAATCTTCTAAAACTGCCCCAGTCCTCATTTTGCAGTAGTCCTTGCTGATCTGTCAGGATTTGCAATTTTCCCATGTCCAAAACACTGCTTCCATTGGTGAATAATGGATCCTAACATTCTGTGCCAGGAGTGAGCTCTTTGCTATTTTAACCAGTTGCTGTTGTTTTATCCTCTGCAAGGGTATGGCCATTTTTAACGGATGTCATGAGATTCATTAACCTTTCAACAAATTTCATCCACCACTAGCCTGAGTTTTTCCTGAGAATCTCTTACTATTTTCATTGCTTCGCTGTACCCAAGATTTGTACCAAGTTCATGCTTTTTTGCTTGTACTTGGTGGATTATTTTTTGTTATATCTTAGTGCTATAAAGTAGCTAGCAATCTGAAGCATTGCCTTTAGCAGTGTAAAATAAGCAATAGGTATTGGCTAAGTGTCTTTGCATCCAGTATGAGTATTTCTGCTGTTAAGCCAACTTAAGCTAGTGATTTAAGCAGCACAATATCAGCAGTCTTTCAGTGGGTCTTTCTGAGGTGCGTGTTTTGCTTGGTCTGAGAAAAATATAACTTTTTAAAAAGCACATCCAAGAACTAAATACTCCGCAAGCAGTATTGAAAAATGAAGGCTCCAAACCACAAGTAAATTAAATGTAAGCGCTTTCGTTTACTAATGTGCAGCAAACTTCTTCAGACAAACTGTTAGTTACAATAAACAGTTTAAATACTGTGCAAGCATGACATCATCACACACATTGGACAAACCCTGCACACATTTAAACTGACAGCAGCCAAAAAATGAAACCTAAATAAATGAAACTCATCAAAATACAATAAATACATAAACTAACCCAAGTTATTACTCACTAAAAACAATATCATACTCAAGTTACATCATATATATAATTATATCAATCATTAAAAACTATATATCAAAAATATTTCAAATATAAAACTGTATAGGCCCGTGTATATATGCACGTACACAGACGTTTAAACCACCAACCAAGAAACATCAGGAATCATTAATTAAATGTATATAAAAAATGTGTTTGCAGCAATAAATGCATAATCTTGATTTCAGCATACACTTAATGGATAAGGTGTCATTTAGCCCTGGGGGGTGTATGAGCATTAAGCCTAAGCTGCCAGGCGAATTCTTTTTCCTCTAATGTCAAAGATGTTGGCCCCCTCTATCATTCTCTATTACTCTGTCAATAGTTAGAAACAGGAATTCATGAGTAGGGTTCAAACCTACATGCCTAGAAAAGGCATTATTCAAGTTCTTCCTATTAATATTATAAATATGTTCGTAAATTCTAAGCTTCAAGGATCTATCAGTCTTTCCTATATAAAAAGACTGACAAAGCTTACACATACTCAAATAAACAACCCCCTTTGATTCACAATTAAATTTCCCCTTAACTGAAAAATGCTGATTATGTATCGTGAAAGTGCTAATATGCTTGCATGACTGACTATGCCCACATTTAGACATGCCATGATGAGGGGAATGTGTGTATGATGTACAATTATCAAGTATTGCTTTCAAATTCCACCCCCTCCTAAAAACCACTTTTGGTGTATAACCCACTTTATCTCGAATGGATGTATCCTCATAAAGGAAGCACAAGTTTTTTATTAATATAACCCTCAAAGGTGCATCCAGTGAAAAACCCAATTGTATTGACCCTAGTGGTTTGCAGTTGTAGGGGTTCATTATCAATTGTTGTATAGGTGCATTCCAATATAAGGTTATGTTCACCAATAAGCGGCAAACCGTCGTCTACCTGTATGGAAGCAAATTCTTGTCCAATTGTGTTCCCCATCAACCTATCTCCTGTCATATGTTCGCACTCCCTTAAACCAACCAGAAGTGGTTTAAATACCCCATCCATTCTTTTGCACTGAACTTCCCTGATTAGCTGACCCACTAGACTCAAGGGATAAACCCCTCTTAAGGAACATTCCCCTTAATAAATTACAGTCTTCTAAGTAGTCAGAATCAAGGGTCACCATCCTTGCGGCCCTAACAAGTTGCCCTTTGATGACCGCTCTTTTATGGTGATGAGGGTGGGAGCTTGTATAATGGAGAGAGGCATTTGAATATGTGGGTTTCCTAAAAATCTTGGATGTAAATCTCTTATTAACCCTATCTTTGGTCAACTCAACATCCAAATACGCTATTTTATCTACCTAAAAGTTGCACACAAATTCCAAAAAGCTATTGGACCCCAAAATATAATGTACAAAGTCTAATGCCATGGATTCACCCCCTTTCCAAATAATGAAGATGTCGTCCAAATAGCAGGTGTACCACAGAGCTCTTCATTGGAAAACATTATCCTTAAATAAAAAGTTTTTCTCCCAGTGGGCCATTACAATATTTTCAAAAGTGGCTCCACAGGGTGAGCCCATAGCTACACCAGTCTTCTGCAAATAATATTCCATATTAAAGATGAAAAAGTTACTTAATACTAAATCCAATAGGTAATCAATGAGATTTATAGTCAACCCATCCATGCATCCAGTAAAGAGCCCCTTACCCAATTCCTCCCTAAATCTTGGGGAATTGGTGTATAAAAGTCCTGGACGTCGGTTGTTAAAAAATTAACTTCATTGTCATACAGTAACTTATTAATGGCTTCTAAAAATGCCCAAGAATCTTTACATATATGGGATTCTGTTAGTAATACTAGCTTCAATTTAGAATCCACAAATTTGGCACACCCATAAGTAATGGATTGTCTCCCATCCACAACTGGTCGTAGTGGAGGGTTCACCAGATCTTTATGGATTTTTGGTAATCCAAAAATGACAGGCACAACTGGGGAAGTAATGTTTAGATAGTTATACAAATTAATGTCAACTGAACCACCAATGAACAGGTCATTGATGAAATCTTTAATTTGCTGGTAAGCACCATTGATTTCATTCCTAGAGATGCATTCTCCTCACATAATCATCATTATTCATGAAAATCAAGCCTCCTCCCTTATCAGGTTTTATAATGTGAATTTCAAATCCATTAAGGCTTCTCTTTCAGAGGCAGATAAATTAACATGTCGGTGATGCACCAATCTATTATTCAAAAGGGACCTGATATCATTCTGACACACCCTCTTAAATAAAAGAATAGCCGTCTGTAGTAGGGGGTTGAAGACACTGGCAATCCTAAAATCAGACACCAAACTGTTAGAATTACCTAATAAGACATTCAAATTAAGCTTCCTAGTGCAAGATTTAAAATCCATTAATGTCTTTACCAAGTCACTCCATTTACACGGCACAAAGGTAAGGCCTTTAGCCAAGGTCTCTATCAAATTAGCTGATGGTTCAAAATCAGAGTAATTAAATATGTTAAAATCACCAGTGCTGTTAGAGAGTTCGCAATGTATTGGGACATTCAGTGGGCCCTTCACATATATTACAATTGGTTGGCCCTTCACATATATTGGCTAAGTATTGGGCTCTGTCCAATTTATTTCCTCCTGTCTGTTCTGTTTCTTCTTCCAGCACTGTTGTTGGAAGCCATCTTGTTGGTAAGTTGGTTTGTTCCCAATGGCCCCCCGAAAATCCTATGGATTGTTGGAATTATCTGCACCCACAGTATTAGTGGAATCATTGTGACCCTTCTGGTTAGTGATTCTCTCACTCCTAATGCTTGGCCCTTCAGGTTCAATGTTATCAAAAACAACAAGTGCCATTAGTGCCATTATAGTATTAGCAGTATTGCTCGCATTCACCCCCAAGCCATTCTCAACTCGTGTATTAGCCTGCACATTATTTGGGGGCAAAGGGTATGCAAGCCCGTGTTCATAGTCATGTTTGTCTCTATTAAGCTTCTTGATTTTAGTTTCTTTAATTTGTACCAAAGCATTTTCAGTACTGGAAAAAATGCGTGTAAAATCATTTATAATGTGGAAATTCACTATCCACTTGGATGTCCCCATCCAAACTAATTAAGTCCACCTTTGGGGCCTCAATCTGCGAATTATAATCTTTAATCAAGAATTCTAAAAATTCACAGCCTTGTTGGCTGAACAACTTGAGCAATTCCACATGCTGTGTGGAATTGGGTACCAAGCCAGTAGGGTAATGCTATTGCCTCAACCCCTTTGGGACTTGTCGGTTGAGACGTTCTCTAAGGTATTCTATTTCCACCTGAAGCTTTTAACAGTTAAACAGCTTCTGGTCAAAAAGTTTTAAGTTCTCGACAATATGGTTATGATTCTGTCCAGAGACATTAGACAAACCAGCCGATACTGCATTGTTAAACCCCATCAAAACAGGTTCTTTTAACCAGTCATTTAAATTCGGAACAAGATTATTAGAAGTACTTACAATTCCTTGATGTGTATTCACAACTTGGCGGTTGTCATTCCTTGTAGAATTTGCAAGTAAATCCTGGCCAGCAACACCACTTAAAGCAGCTAAAGAAATAGACACAGGAAAACTCATCCTTCGATCCTGAAGGTTGCACCAACACAGTATTCCCCATAGTTAAAACTAGGATTCACATTTATTTGGCTGTATAAATCATTGACTAGTTGTGTAAGGTTTTGAATAAGAGCTGTAAGCATTCCAAGTTCATTTGACTTCGATAGGTTGGTTGAGCTCTCACCAGAGAAAAGCTCTTGCGATTCAGAAGCCACTTCATTCTCCATAACAAACGAAAGACAAAAAGCACATCCAAGAACTAAATACTCCACAAGCAGTACTGGAAAATGAAGGCTCAAAACCACAAGTAAATTTAAATGTAAGCACTTTCGTTTACTAATGTACAGCAAACTTTTTCAGACAAACGGGTACAATAAACAGTTTAAATACTGTGCAAGCATGACATCATCACACACATTGGACAAACCCTGCCCACATTTAAAGTGACAGCAGCCAAAAAATGAAACATAAATAAATGAAACTCCTCAAAATACAATAAATACATAAACTAACCCAAGTTATTACTCGCTAAAAACAATATCGTACTCTGGTTACATCATATATAATTATATAAATCATTAAAAATTATATATCAAAAATATTTAAAATTAAAACTGTATAGGCCCGTGTATATATACACGTACACAGAAGTTTAAACCACCAACCAAGAAACATCAGGAATCCTTAATTAAATGTATATAAAAAAATGTGTTTATAACAATAAATGCATCATCTTAATAAAGATTTTAATTTCAGCATACACTTTAATGGTAAGGTGTCATTTAGCCCTGGGGGTGTATGAGCATTAAGCCTAAGCTGCCAGGCTAATTCTTTTTCATCTAATCTCAAAGATGTTGGGCCCCCCTCTATCATTCTCTGTTACTCTGTCAATAGCTAGAAACAGGAATTCATGGGTAGGGTTCAAACCCACATGCCTAGCCAAGGCATTAGTCAAGTTCTTCCTATTACTATTATAAATATGTTCGTAAATTCTAAGCTTCAAGGATCTATCCATCTTTCCTATATAAAAAGACGGACAAAGCTTACACATACTAAAACCCCCTTTGATTCGCAATTAAATTTCCCCTTAGCTGAAAAACGCTGATTACGTATTGTGAAAGTGCTGCTGGTGCTAATATACTTGCATGACTGACATGCCATGATGAGGGGAATGTGTATTTCATGTACAATTATCAAGTAATGCTTTCAAATTCCACCCCCTCCTAAAAAACACTTTTGGTGTATTTATCTTAAATGGATGTATCCTCTAAAGGATGCACCAGTTTTTTATTAATCTATCCCTCAATAAAGGTGCATCCAATGAAAAAGTGTTAAACCCAATTGTATTGACCCTAGTGGTTTGCAGCTGTAGGGGTTTATTATCAATTGTTGTATAGGTGCATTCTAACAAGAGGTTACGTTCACCAATAAGCGGCAAACAGTCGCCTACCTGTATGGAAGCCAATTCTTGTCCAATTGTGTTCCCCATCAACCTATCTCCTGTCATATGTTCACACTCACTTAAACCAACATCTTTGAGATTAGAGGAAAAATAATTAGCCCGGCAACTTAGGCTTAATGCTCATACACCCCCAGGGCTAAATGACACTTTATCCATTAAGTGTATGCTTAAATTAAAATCTTTATTAAGATGATGCATTTATTGTTGTAAACACATTTTTATATACATTTAATTAATGATTCCTGGTTTCTTGGTTGGTGGTTTAAACTTCTGTGTATATATACACGGGCCTATACAGTTTTAATTTGAAATATTTTTGATATGTAGTTTTTAATTGATATAATTATATATGATGTAACCTGAGTGTGATATTTTTTTTAGTGAGTAATAACTTGCATTAGTTTATGTATTTATTGTATTTTGATGAGTTTAATTTATTTTTCATTTTTTGGCTGCTGTCATTTTAAATTTGGGCAGGGTTTGTCCAATGTGTGTGATGATGTCACGCTTGCACAGTATTTATTTAAACTGTTTATTGTACCAAACTGTTTGTCTGAAGAAGTTTGCTGTACATTAGTAAACAAAAGCGCTTACATTTAATTTACTTGTGGTTTGGAGCCTTCATTTTTCAATATTGCTTGTGAACTTTTTTTTTTAGTCAGTAGCTCACAGTGCAGGAATTGGCAGGCATCTGTTCTTTCTTGCTTTCTAGGCTGAAGACTAGTGTCATTTTATATGGAGTACACTTGATTGCTTCAGATAAATGAATGTAGCTTGGAGCTGATGCAAATGAAAGGTTCCCTGCAGTGAACGATACTTGTGACCCAAGCTGTATTGGTTATTACTATCTATTAAATACGTTACATTGCTTTATCTTTTCCACTGACCCAGTACTTGTCTTCATTATAGTTTGCCCGATTAGCCTCACTTTCCCAGCTTATTCCCACAGAGACTGCCTTTCCATTTTTTCTGAGAATCTCTCCCCCCTCCATTTCCTCCTTGTTTGTATTTCTTAGTTTATAGCTTTTACATTGTTCCCTTAATTATTTCTAACATAGGCTCCAGATAATGCCTTGTGCTTGGTTTCACTATTATGCCTCTGGGTATCTCTTTGTTTTTGGCTAATTTACTAAATTCTTGCTCTTAATGCTTCCACAGATTAAAGAGAGTTCCAAGGAATCGCTGCGAAGATCAGAAAGATGAACATTCCTTGTAGTAATGCAAAACACATTGACTCATACTTACTTAAATCACTTGGAGTAACAAATTGATGACTATTTAAATCTCAAAGGACAAAGAGTCCCTAAAGTTGGGCACAGTCGATGTTCCATAAAGTGAATGCACCAGGGCTTTTCCCTCTGCTGTTCGCTCTTTCCCAGTTGTGTACACACACACGCACTTCTCTAACTTAATGACTCTCATATTCTTTCTACTGCCTTGTCTGCCTGTCACTGATCTGCATTGCTACTCTTTTCCTATCAGAAGCTACATGAGGCATAGCTATCAACCTCTTATCACAAAAATGGACAAATCCAAAAATAATGGGGTGGGGACAAAGCTCCCAAAATAGTGACAAATTTTAAATAAATGTTGTTAGTGACTTAAGTTGCAAGAATAAAAGGACTTGTGCTACCAAGCATTTTATGAAGAATATGAAAGAGGAAACTCGAATATCTGTCATTATTTAGTGATTTCAGTCCTCACGGATTTGCCACAAAAATCCAGAAAACCACAAATGTTGAACAGACCAAAAAAAAGATGCAAAAAATCTGGACATTCTGTGAAAATATGAACAGTTGAGAGGGTTGGCATTACTATTCCCACGAAGTATTAGCCTGCTCATTTGAGTTCTTCATATTACTGTAGCCCCCTGCCCCCAAGAGAGGAGGAGGTTATATTAATTGGTATGCATGGTGGTGCGGCATTCTAAGAATGGGGATCCATTTAATGTACTCCTCCCTTCCTGACAAATTAACTAATACAAAAGGTTGTGGGACCCTAAATATATTAACATAATGGACTGTGAGGACTACAGACCGTAAACTGAACAATGGACTATTTACTGTAAATAACTCTTAACATCACTCTCTATAGTTAGAAAGGACTAAGATTAGAGCTCTGCCATCATATGTTCATTAGTTTCACCATCTCTATATCTGGCACCAGGGTTGTGTGTTGCTTTTTGATGGTCATTAAAAGCTTAACACTGAAGTGAAAAATGTGCA
Source organism: Protopterus annectens (assembly GCF_019279795.1). NCBI lineage: Eukaryota > Metazoa > Chordata > Ceratodontiformes > Protopteridae > Protopterus > Protopterus annectens. The sequence continues at coordinate 1,837,208,200 of NC_056741.1, forward strand.
AGTGGTGTATAGGGTTAAGGCTGCGAAATGTAGCTCCTGTGGTACTGGATTTGATTGTCTGAGCTTTAATTTGGGTTTTGGTATTGGCATAGTAGGTAAGATTACCTTACAAACATAAGATTCAGGGTTTGATTCTCATGGTTATTAGCTAGATGTGTAATCTGCAGAGTAACTTGGATTGTATTTACCAATAACCTCATAAAATGAGATTTGTGATGACCCAATTCATTTGTTTAATATTTGACATTTGATTACCAGGAAAGTTCAACTGGGTAGGAGCCCATCTCCAGCAGATGCTTGAGCTCCAAAGTATTACAAAACATTAAGAACAATAATTTTGCAATTTTCAAACAAAAGACAGCTAGTTTAACTATACCAAAATAGACCGAATATTAAATCATTGAGAATAGATGCAAGTTATGACAATTATTTAATATTTCAAGAAATTTTTGCCAGTTTATAGAGAAATTTATGAAACGAAGTAAAATATCAAGTGAGAAAAAAAGCAGGCTTATGGTGGGGATAGAAACTGCTAGACGTAAAGAAATGAGTGAGGAAGGGAGACTAAGTAGGTGCAAGGTATGAGTAGATATTTAACATTTAGGGATATAGTTTATCCTGGTGTTGAGCAAGGACAGACAGATTTATTCTTGGTTTGCATATATTTTATTACTCTGCTGATTAATGTCTGCATATCCATATTCAGAGCTATAGCTTGTAATTTTTATATGTGGAGTGCTCCCTAAATCTTTGCATCATTTCCCAGATCCGATGCATGTCATCCATCCATCCACAACCTCTTTTTGCCATTTTTGCACATTGGCTTGGGATGTCACCTTCAGCAGTGACCAACTAGAACCAATGTTTACACCTCCAGGTGGTTAGCCTTGCTATGGCTGTTCTTCATATTGTACCACATGCACACTCGCCTATGGCCAATTTTAGTGTGTGCAGAGCACCCTGAGAAAACCTATCCTGCTTATAACCTCTTGACAATGAGGATCTTGGATATTCATTATAAATATTACTGCTGTAATATGTAGTAGCATCAGCTAGGATTGTATCCTGTACAGGATGCAACTACCAGACAGTTTCCGAAGCTTTGAGTTCCAGCCATGTGCTCGTTTGTCATCTTGAGCTGATGGGACTGAAGAGTAATTGGGATACAAAGTACTTCAGAGCTTTCCTGCTGCACAAGAGCACTTCTTTTGGGGGCTTTCAAGGATTGACATTCTACTAATGCTTTCCAAGTTCCCTTTGGGGGGGGGGACTTCCTTATTTAAATTTAAGTTAAGAAAAATAGTTGTGATTGCTTGTAAATGGGAGTGTTGTTTTCTTAAAAAAAAAAAAAAAAATTATGGGGGTGGAGGTAGGTATTTAATGTGCTTTTACTGTGTGCTTTGGAGGGGAATTAATTTTTTCACTGCATATCTGTTCTGCAAACTACTCCAGCCAGGCTTCCATATTTCAGCTTAATCATTGATCAGCCTAGTTGTTTCCTGGTGATTCTTCCAGCCATAAAAATAAGCACTTTAGTAGCCTGCTTGGAAATATAGGCTGTTTATTAAAGTGCATCAACCGCGGGTTAGTCTGCTGTGGCCATTTCTACTTCCTCAGACCATGTCATCTCTTTTCTTGGCTCCTTATGGTGTAGTCCTTATACCCATAATCCTTGGGGGCAAGGAGAGACTTTTTTTTCTCTGTCCTGGGAAAAGAGGTGGGGAATTCCACTTTACATAGCCAAAGTGCTAGGCTTATTACTAGGGATGGTTTTCCTGACTAAAGTGAGTAGTCAGTCTTCAGAAATCCTTTCTCTGTCACTTTTTTATGGCAATGACATTTCTGAAGTGTTACGATTTATTTGCTACTGTATTTTCCAGAACCCACTACATAAATTTCTTCCTGATCTTTCCACTTGAGGATGTTTTTACTACAGCCTGTAAGTTGCTTGACAGCCAACCTACTGACCCCAAGAAAGCAGTCTTAAGTTTTTGTATACTATTTGCTGAGAGGATCCAGTGTTGATTTAATATGATGCTGCCCTAGGAACCATTCTGGTTCTCCTATAAGTTTTGCATTATTCATTTGCAATCTGTCTTCCAGATGTGCCGGTTTTGTTTCAGAACATTTGAATCTCCTCTCATGCAAGAAGTCTTAAATAAAAACGAGAGTAAAAAGCATCACTGTCTATTGCTGCTCACTTCTTGTCTCCTTTCATGTGTTATGAGGTTCTCCTACAATGTTTCTTTTCTAAGATTTGACCATATTGTACTGAGGTTGATTGCCTGGCCTTCTGATCATCTATTTGACATTTTTTCTTCAATTATTTTATTTTGGTCAGAACGTTTTTTTTTTCCTGTTTTTCCTCTACATCCATTTATTGTGAGCATTTTTTCTGTCTGTATGTCTTGCTTCCTGATTCTTTCCTCCTGTTGAAATACTTGCTTCCTAATCTACATACTAGAGAGCCACATTCCTAATGTCCATAGGGAAAGTGCTTTATTAGAAGAAGTCTGACAGCTCCCTTTTGGCTGAAGTAACACTGCTGAATTCCCTAGTGTGGGGATCCTGGCAAGTGCTGCCCATGTCTGGATCATCTGACTCTTGGCAAACTGTCCCTCTTGCACCCCTATATGACCAGTCTAAGGCTTTTAGTACAACCTTTTAACACATGACTACCTGAAATCAATGAGAGCGCCTAGGAAACTATCTATCTAGCTAATTGAAAAAATATTCTCTTGCCATTCCAGGAACCCCAAATGACACAAAGGTAGTTATGGTCCTAGAGTTATCTGTTGTAGAGCTTGTAAATCTGGCATAGATTAAACACACAAATGCATGCTGTTGTGCCACTGTTGTGCCACTTCATCCATCCTAAACATAGCAGCCTTTAAAAGTGTACTCCGTCTCAGACTGTCTAAAAAAAGAGATTGCACCATGGAATCTTCATGATGTCTTGATCCTGGTACCTCTTGCACACACTGTTTTTGCAATACTCCAGTTTTTGCTTAGAAGGCACTGTTTTTGATTATTACATCTGCTAGGAAAAAGGCCTTGTGTGCAAAGAACTGTTCGAGGATGTAGAATCTTTCTAACTAGCTCTTCCTTCATCCCTACATTGATGTCTGAGCTGAGCTGTCTAGTAACCAAGTCCTTAACTTACCCCTTGTCATTCAAGAGTCTCTGAATACATGAGAAAGGGCCCTCAAGTCCCTGGATTTGCACAGACAGCTGAGATTCATTTGCACAGAAACAAAGATTTTAGATTGATCAGCCATATGTCTCTTGTAAAAAGGATAAGCCAGTAAACAAGACACTTTTCACAAATGGCTTGCAAAATGTTTGTGTTACTCAGCCCAAGGAATGCTCCTCCAGGATACCTCAGAAGGTATTCATGAGAGCCACTGCAGCTGTCACAGCTTTACTTAGGGGTGTTGCCATATTGCCATTTGTGGAGAGCAATTTGTACTAACGTCCACACTTTTTCCAAACACTAAGATTTTAAGAGCAGCTTCCAGGGCCACATAAGAATTTCATCTATGCCATCTTGCAGGACCTTATTACTTAGTTGCTGGTGTCAACCTGCCATGCCCTTGTTCTGACGGCCTTTCCAAAAGTAAGGATTTAAACAGTGAAAATTTCATTAACATGATTCATCTGAATTAGGAACGTACTATAAATGTAGATATCTGTGTCTGAGCGAGAAAGCACCTGAACTGCAACAGTGAAATATACTCTCTCTCCTCTTCATCCTGTACTGAGTTCTTTATCCTTCGAGTTGAGGTGGCACCCTACTCCCTCTGCACTTTCCCTCTCAATGTCTCTCCATCCTCCCCATTTCTGTTTTGTCCTTCTCCACTCAACAGTGCGATTGAGGACCTGTTGAATGGACCTGGCGCATACTGTACTATTTCATCTGGTTCATTAAGGGTTTGACACCAATGTCTTCTTGGTTTGTGGGCTAGGGTAAGAAAGATCAGAAAATTGCTTCAACTGTAGACAAACCTTTTCTACTGCAAATGTGTTTGGATCATGGTGGGAAGGCCATGGTCAAAGCCCTAGTGGAAGGCGAAGCTCTGCAGTTTGGGATGACCATTTGGGCTGCCTGCACACAACATCCCAGACGTGAAGACTACAACAATTAATTTACCAGTACTCTACATTTATGATAAGTCCCTAACACAATTGAACTTTTGTGTATTCCAGTTCTGTAGTAATTGCAGCAAAGCTGGGAAAATGTAACCATTGTTTGTAAGATGTTTTGACCGCATCTTTGTTTCTTGCTTTATGTTAACGTCTGTCTTGATTGGTGGTAGATTTTCAGAAATTGCAAACTGAATGCACAAAACAAAACTTGCCACAGAAGAATTCTTGTTTCATTCAAGTTTAGTCTTGAACGATAACATTTGGTCTTATTGCTGACTAGTATGGTTTTTGTCTCAAATTCTCTGTTCGGAAAGCATTGTCTGTTTGTCTGTTCATCTGCCATATACTGACCTTGTGCTACATTGGTGATATTTAGTGCTTATTCTGATTCTTTCTCTATTGCATTTCAGAGGAATGGATCCCACATCATTTACACCAACGTGCTGCAAACTGGTGTCTTTGGCGATAGTGTGATTACAAGGTTGCCAAATGTTCAAGTGAATTTCTCCTGTGCGTACATTTATGAGCACCTAGTACATCTGCCTCTTTCAGTTGGCTCGTAAGTAACTTAGTGAATCAGTTAACTTGTGGGCACCCCCCCTTAGCATTAGTTATGGGATTTCCTCCATGCACATTGAGAAGTGCACAAGAGTAACCACTGCTGACTGCTATATTTGTGTGCATGAGTCTGCTGATGCCCATACCTGGAGTTTGTCATAAATTGTACAAACTGTGTGGGTTTTATTTGTACAAACATTGTAGAGTATGAAAGTGCAGTGCTGCTATGGGCTTATTATAAATGTAAATGGCAACATTCCACAAGCCCCAATCTGTTGTGCATAAGTTTTTAGAATTGCAATGCAAGAAACTGTTTTATTAATGTTTGGGAAGACTAAAATTGTGGTAGAGTAGTACCTTACAATAAGGAATGAGACTATCAATGCTGTAAATGTACCCCAAATCCAACTTGTTGAGGTAGTATGAAGCAGTACATGTAAAAAGTGTGTACGTATCGTAAGGAGGTAATAGTAATTAACTAGTAAAAATGGATCTTGAATATTTTGTATGACTTTTAGACCACTCTTAAATGTAATGTTTACTTCGTCATATGATACTGAAACTTTTTTTTTATTTAATGAGGCAGTCAATATTTTAATTAAAAACTAAGTACTGGGTTGCAGTTCCCCAAGCAAGTCATTTACTACAATGTGTTCAGGTCCCTTTCACTAGATGAATTCAAAGGCTGTGGTGTCTCTATTAGTAAACAAAATTTCACCTACAGGTTTGTTAGGATAATGACCAAGAACTCTTCCATGTCCATCTTGACCATTAATGAAACCCCTTATCACATCATAGATAACTATAGGATCCACTCTCTATCCCCCCACCTACTTGACTAGTATGCAGCAACTCTGCATTAGGCCAAATATAATTGTAGGGGACTTCAACTACTCAGCCATCATCTAGAAGACCATCCTCTAACATGTATGCCTAGAGATTTCTGGACTTCAGACTCTCTGGGTCACTTGGTCTATTCCTTATTAGTGGAGATAAAATCCTGGACTTGGGCCTCACTAATATGGGACAGCAGCTCTGTTCCCACCAGTTGTAATTCCTCCTTAGTCAAATTGGGCTATAAATTGGTCACATTTTCCTGAAGACTGAAGCTAGACACATCATATTCAAATTCCTTGGTAAAACTAATCTAAAATAGACGACTTGGTTAAATGCATTATCCTCCCACAAAATAACTACACTATCTATGTGGAATTCTTCACCAAATTCTATGCACATGTGAATAGTTGCATAGATGCATCTGTTTCCCTTTGATATAAATATAATACCAGATTTAAAAATCACCTCCTATGGTGGAACCCAACTATATAAACTGTTTCTACAATAAAAGAAAAACTTTCTGGCAGTAAATGCAACTATCTTTTAATGAATGCTTCTACACTGTCATTTCCTTGTCCCCACACTGTGCATCCTGCCACTCCTCTCCAGGCAGCTCATCTCTATCACCTCTAACTCCATCAACTGCTCAGTCTTCACTGCCTAGGTTTCTGTATCATACAGTAGCACTGGTCATAGCACTGGTTAGTACACCTTACTTTTCAAATTCTTTGACATTCTTCTTTCAAATGCTACCCCTGATACTCTCTGCTAATTTGCTGCAGCCTCTCTAATTCTAACTTTGAACTTCTCATACATGCATCCCTTCTCATCAGGCACCCATTACAGATATTTGAAGAATTAACTTGTTCTACTGTTTTGTTTTTCCTTCTGTCTCAATCTGTAGTTTCTTCAGATTTTTCTACTGCTGCCATTACAACTATCTTATTTGTACTCCTTTCATCCCATGTGCCTTCAGCCTTGCATTCCATTCTTCTATCACTTGTTGCTGGTTTTGTTTAAAGTCCATCTGTAATGCCACATTGTTTGCATACAGCAGGTTTATTGTTTTATCCCCATTGACCTGTTTGATAACCTAGTCCATCACCAGTAGTTACTCAGAGCCCAACCCTGATGCACACCCATTCCCATTGGGAACCCCTCTGAGTCTTGACACTGTTCGTACTTGTCCCTGGGTCCTTTCTACATAGTCTGCACAAATGTTCTCAATGTTTCTGGGACTTTGAACTACCACAGGACTGCCCAAATATGCTTTCTTGAGAGTTTGTCATATGCTTTCTCAAAGTCTGGGATTGCAATTACCCACTCCAGAACTTTCATGCTGTATGACAGGAGTCTGATACCTGTGTAATACTACAGCTGTAAATGTCCCCTTGTACAATGGCACTAAAAGGCTTACTTTTCAATTATCAGGGATATGCCTTTCTCTCCATCTAGAGTCATTTCTTCACTAACTCAAACGTGGATCATACCCATCGTGACCTCATGTGAATCTGCTGGTTTCTTTGATTTCATTTTCCTTAGTGCAGTTCACTGTGGCTTTCTTCATTCAGCAACTGCTGGAAGTACTTTGGCCTGTGTTGTGTGGACAAGTAAGCAGGTTATTGCTGGCATCTCTTACGAATGTCTGATAACTACCTATTTATCTATCATTGCCTCGCAGTCTAATTTTGTGCATCTGCTGAGTCACTTTCCAGAAGGTGGTAGGGTGCCTCTGATGGCTTATTTGCTATTGCAACTGCTCTTAACCTGGTTCACCTTTTCTATCTCCCATGTTTACCTGCACTCCTTTTGTTGACTTCCTGGACTTCTGCATTCCACTACCACCTTTCTTTATGTACCTCATTTCCATACCTGGCTCGGCCACATATGTTAGTCCTTGTACATGCTGTTTTATTGGTGCTGCCATTTTTCATCTCCATGTATCTTCTCATTCCTGATGCACTAGAGCCCAGAGTATTTCCTTGAACACTTGTGCTTTCTCTCCAGCCAACATTCAGGTCTTCAGGCTAGTCTCTATTGACATTAGAGCCTTCTCTGACCACTGCCCGCAGCTTATTATGGCAATTGGTGTTTTATGCTATTGGCATCCTTTCATTAGGGATCACTTTATCTCTGTGATACCCCAATGTCCTTTCCTTAATGGGAGGAAATGTATAGTAGTTGCATGTTGTCCACTCCTGTATGTGATCTTGTGACTAAACTATATGTTTGCCACCATCAAGCCATTTGCCAGACAGAAGTCTAGAATGGCTTCTACTTTATTCCTGTTGCTCTACCCATGTGAACCCTGGCAGACTCATATCCTGTTTTGTCTGTCCCAGTATATGAATTCACACCTCATATTATCTACACCAATTTATTTTCCTGTATTATCTAGTAGGTCATGCAACTGCTGCCTGAATGAACCCTTTTCCTCGCTACCACAAGCCTGCTGTGGGGCACAGGTGTGAGATAATGAATAGTGCCCTGTCATTGCACTGGAGTTTGATTTGCTATTGTATCTGCATTTCTTTTAGTCTCCTATTCATTTGGACCCTATAACATGAAAGGAAATGGCCAAAAAAATTGGAGGCAAGCAGAGGTTGTAAAATTCATTTATGGTCATTTCAGGTAAGATTTTCAGAGAAGCCCTTTATTACTGCTAAATAAAAATGGCGGTAAAAGGAAAGGAGAAACACATTTCAAAAACATGGAGAGCACTGAGCGAGGATATTAAAGATAAATGTTTACATGGGAAAGGCAGTTGCATTCTGAATAATGCTTTAAAACGGAAATTAACTATTGGATTAATGCAAGGGTTTTAAATCTCAAATTTTACTTAAAATTGTATATGCAACTAAAAGGTGAACTGTAATGCACGTTATCTGTTAACCCATTTGTTTTCAAAATGCAACTGTTACATTGCTTTCACTACAGGTTCTAAGAATGTGGGGTAGGGTGATCATGTATTATGAAATGGAACCAAATGGGTAATACTGGACAAAGCTAATTCTGGTAATGCATGTACTAGGTCTAAGAATGAATGCAAAGTTAGACAAGTGTATCGACTGAAAGGCTAGTCACAAGATTCACAGTGTTCTGGTGGAAGTTGTTTATATGCTGGGAAATGTGTATGGACAAGAACATTTGATAAAATGGAGGCACATGAGGAGATGTTTAAAAAATAAAATGAAATCTGTAATTAAGAGAAAACTGCCTGACTTCCTATGCTATTTGGTTCAAACCAGTTTTTTTTTAGTCTTCAGAAATGAAAATTCTTGGTATGCAGGTTGACCTGTCTGTTGCTGGAATTTAACTTTGTTCCTTGATGCACTATTCTTGACTGCAAGGGACAAAGATTACTGTGTTTGGATTTGGAAACAGCTACAGCTTTTGAAATATCATCTAGTGGAAGTTAAAGGACATGTTTAAATGTGTAAGAGCTTCAGGGATGAGCAAACTGCAGAAATGAATATACTTATTGTAAAAGTAAATGGTCTTGCTGTTGAGCAATGCAAGGATTTGAGGACAGCTTCAGAAATTAAAACACTGGTATGGAGGGAGTTGTGTGATCTTAAGATATTGGGTTCATTTGGGACAACACTGCATACAGTATATAAATTTACTCGAGTTATACAAACAGAACATAGAATGAAATATAAGATTTATTATGGCACAATTTCTTATTTGGATTACTGGGTTGATGGATAAGAAAAACAAGATACTGTCTTATGTTTGCAGTAATAAAGCACATGCTACTCGAAACATAATCATAATGAACACTATAGTAAGGGGGTTTCTTTGCTGTAATAGCATATAAAATATGCATATAAAGAAAAGGCACCTTTTAATATTCACAAGAATGGTATAGGAACAAACTGTAGAACAAATGGATAAGTCAAACTGTAGAACAAATGGATAAGCAAGGAAGATTTAAAGTATTAAGAGGGTGTTGGCAGGCTGTAAGCATTTTGATAGCTGCAGCTGCATATTCTACTAAAATCAGCGAGAAGAAATATAAATATGCAAGATTAATATAGTTTTTTGTCAATGTATAGTAGTTGCTGGAGACTAGACCAATACAGAAAATAAGGAAGGCTTCTCTGGAGGACAAATAAGTTGTAAAATACTGGCTGAGGGCTGATGCTTGGGAGAAATGTATTATATTTGTGCTTGTTGGTGTAATGTGGTCTGAACCATTCTGACATTCAGTGATCATATCCGAACATGCACTTGTTTGCAAAAATCTATTGTGATAAGCATTTGCATTTTCCTATATATTTATTCTGAAACTCAAGTTATTTAATGATTAGCGAGATCAAAGTTTAATGGAAATGGATTTGAACCTAAGCATAAGGTGCTTTGAAAGGATTGGGATAAACTGGAGATTAGAATTGTGGTCACAATAAAGCAAATGATGAGGAGTACTAGTCATACTATGTATTTAGAGGGCTTAAACTAAGGGATTTGTAGAACCAACCAAGTAAATGGAACCCTGCATGTTGAAGAGCAATTCAAAAAAGCTAGAAATGTCCATGCAAGAGTACTTTGAAAATACGAATGATCATAAAGCAGAGGCTTTAAAAAATATTTTTTGACAATAACCCTATGACAACCAAACTGTTAACGCAACATTTTAGCCAAGAAGGGTAACCACAACCCAGAAACTAAAGAGTGATGGAGTAGAAGTGGACCCAGGAAAAATTGATTGCAATCCTAAATCACTAATGTTGACAAAACACAAGAAATGGTAATCTATATTTGAGGTAATTATGCCTTTTTTCAATTAAAGCCCCTTTTTTTCAACTTCTGTAAACATCAAAATTGAAGAAGCAATGTAAAAAAAAAAAAAAAAAAAGACGCGGACAACTTTGGCAGTGATAAAATTATAGCAGAAGTAACGAAAAAGGAACTTCTGCATGGCAATGTCTCCTTGTCTTGGAAAGCAGCAGCAATGGTAGTTCTGCCACAGAAAGGGTAATTATCCTGTTGATCCAGGGTTATGCAGACCCATTTTGATTCCAAATCATGACTACAAAATATTTAATTTTGGATAAAAGAATGGCAAGGCTATTGCCTAGAATAATAAACATGAATCAGTGTGGATTATGGAAAGCAAGCAAACATTTGACAGTATTAACAGAACTATTCAAAATGATGTGTTGGAGATCAGTTTGGATACTGAAAGTATCTGACAGATATAGTAAGGAATTTATAAAGACCTCTTTTGTGGCATTTTGTTCTTAGCAAACATCAAACATTTGATAGTAAATATCTACATAGGACCTCAAGGAAGGAAGAGTGATGTGTAATGGCAAGCTGTATAAAATGTTTAAAATTACTAGAGAAATTAGGCAGAAGCATTTACTTTAATCATCTTTAAATTTTTTTATATTTGGAGCCACTGGAGCTATTGGCTAGAACCATAAGATAATCAAACATAGCTGGATATAAATGAACTGAAAATGAGATAATTGTAGTTTTGGGTGGCATGTGTTACCAGTCTGAGTATGTCAGTTTGTCCAATTTGTTTTTATATTTGGATATAAAGGTAATGAAGCAAAAACAAAGGCTATAACAATGAATCATATCCCAGGTCCTCAATTGGTACAGAACTTCCCTTTCTCTGAGGTCATGGAAAAATGACATACTAGAATTTATCTGAAATGAGATCTGAATAAGCAGCTAACGAAAGATGAGCAATTACTCCAAAGATATGAAATTACTCCAAAGATAAGATATGAAAACTGTTATTTGTGGATACACGAAACAAAACTTTTCAAATTTTGTGTCATCTGAGGATTAGATACAAAAGAATATGAAAAAGTAAAATGGAAGACTATGAAATGAGGGCATTTAGAGTTTCAGTGGGATAAGAGAGAGTGGGTGCAAATGACAAAAACTAATAGTGTCACAATAAGAGGGGTTTGGTACTTCTATATTTGGATTTGTACTAAAAGGCAACTTAATGTAGACTAATGTATTTAATTCAGAATGTTGAATATGTGCCCAAGTGGAAGCACATGATGGGTATAGTTCCTGAACAGGTGACGACAGCTTTTACTACAAGCCAACTCCATGTAGACTAATGTATTTAATTCAGAATGTTGAATATGTGCCTAAGTGGAAGCACATGATGGGTATAGTTCCTGAACAGGTGACGACAGCTTTTACTACAAGCCAACTCAATGTAGACTAATGTATTTAATTCAGAATGTTGAATATGTGCCTAAGTGGAAGCACATGATGGGTATAGTTCCTGAACAGGTGACGACAGCTTTTACTACAAGCCAACTCAATGTAGACTAATGTATTTAATTCAGAATGTTGAATATGTGCCCAAGTGGAAGCACATGATGGGTATAGTTCCTGAACAGGTGACGACAGCTTTACATTTGAGAATCTGGGGAGCTCCAAGAAAGGAATGTAAAGAACATTACAAACTGCCTGGCAAATATAATTAGTAGGCAAGTCTTGGTTAAAGGAAGTTATACCTCAAGAAAATAGAATAACACCAATAGGTCATAAAGTAATACAAAAGACAGAGAAAGAAATGAGTATTTGGGGAAAAAAATATAACCAAGATTTTGGGATCAAATTATAAAAGGAGATGAGGTAATAAAACTGTTGAAGATAGACAAACATTTGGGCAGACATATATTTGGGTAATTGAAATCAACTTAGACATGCAGTTCTAATAAAAGGAGATGTGCAGAGGATGGATAGTAAATTTGTTAAACCAAAATGGTCAATGATTGAGGCCAGAACATAAATGGCAGACAAAAAAGCGCATATAAAGTAATATTAGTTTTGAGAAGATATTACAGTATAAAGGTAAAAATAGCATCCAGTAAGTAATTAGATATTGGGGAAATCTGTTTAACCATAAATACACAACTAAATCAAAAAGAGTTTTTTAGATGGAAATATTTGCACAAATATTTCTCCTTACCCCTATGAGACTGTACAAGCCTCATCTGAGGAAACATTTATGTGATGGTTCAGAATGGGGCCCTTCTGGTCTTGTATTTTGGAAATGTATAGAATTGCTTCAGTACAAAAATAACTTTAATATTATGTCAAGTATTGCACTGGGAAGATAATTTGACCTCTGTATAAATGTATTTTTGTTGTTTGTTATGTACTAAAGAGGTGAAAGTGGTTATGTTTAGTGTTGATAGCGGCTAAGAAAGCTATGACTAGAAATTAGAAAACAAAGATATACCATTAATAGAGGTTGAAAAAGATTATTACAGAGTTTAAAATGTGGCATTGAGAACTATTAGAGATCAGAAACAGAATTCCATAGTAGAAAGTACTGTATGGGATTATTATAGAAACTGTGCTTGAAGAGGGCAATGACATGGAACAAAAATACCAAAGATGTATATTAAAGTAATCTGCAATACAAGGTGTGAAGCCACTGGTCCAGTTAAGATTTGGTGTATGATAAGGATAAAATGGTATATGGTCACAGGCGAGTATGGTGCAGAAGTGGTGGTGGTGTGGAAATGTTCGGATTTCTCCTCCTTTGGGATTATCTGATCATTTTTTTCTCATTTCAAAACAGAGTAAGCAGAAGGTATGGACCAATCGTAATTATGGTATAAAGAATAGTTTGTTGGGCTGGGTGAAGATCATACCTCTCAACTGTACAGATATTTGAAGAATGTCCTGATTTATCTCCTATTTTTGGTCTGTTCCTCTCAAAAGTTGCATTTTTTATGGCAAATTGAAGTCACTAAATACTAAATGATATATTTGAGTTTCAGACTTCATATCTTTCAGAAAATACATAATGCACAACCTGTTTTTCTAGCAATTTAAGTTATAGGTGCAATATTTAAAATGTGTCTCTCTTTGTGCCTTTGTTCCCCCATTATTTTTGGTTTTGTCCAGATTTCTTGCACTGAGAGGTATGGTGGAGATGGTTGAGTCAGTGGTAGTTATAATATTGAACCTGTACTGTACAATAGTGTAGCTGGGGCAACTTGCTATATTAAATTCCAAAAAGAAATTCACAGAATGGTGGAATTATAATATGAACAGATAAAATAGGAAAAAGGTTTCTTTCGTTTACCATAAATTTCCAAATAAGTTTAATAAAATGAAGTCATGGTCAAGAAGTAAGGAACTATTTTTTCATTTCTTATACTTAAAAAACAACACAGGAAACATACTAAATACACTATTCTTTTAAGAATGAAACAGATCATATTCTATTTTTGTAGATGGCTCAATGATTAGTGATCATGAAATGGTAGCTTATACATTTAATGAATGTTTTACTGGTTTTGGGATTGATACAAGTGATTTGTTCTCAATCCATGGAAAAAAAGAATTGCTTTTAACACAAATTACATAGAAATTAAATCTGATATATGAAGGAGACCATATTGTATTCCTGAACATTTATTGGTTGATATAAGATTTAGTGAATATATTAACTTGACATTTTGTTCTATAATGGATATGTACCAAGCTCTTGGAAAGAATCATTAGTTACTCCAGTTTTTAAACCTGGAGATAATATGGCTGGATTATCATTTAGCAAGTCTAATACCAATATTATGCAACTGTTAGAGAGATGTATTAGTTTAATCATAGCTAAAGAAAATCTTGCATTGATATTTTTCAGCATTTTGCATCTTTATCAAGATGGGGATTGGCACAGGTGTGTAATGTATTTGGATTTGACTTGATATCATTCCACACCATTGACTTGGCATTGGGACAATACAAGTTTAATCAATATTTATGTAGATGGATTAAATACTGACTCTGGGACAAAACCCAGAGAGTAATGTTTCAACAAACAGATTCAGCACTGGTGAGATTAGGCATCCCTTATTTATTTATTTATTTTTTTAATATAATTTTTGCCTCTATACCATGCAATAATTACTGGTTAGTTAAGTATGCCAGCAATTATAAAATCAGTTTCTTTGCTAATAATAATTTCATCGATTAAGTATTTATTATGCTTGGGTAAATTGGCTAAGACAGTGTCTCATTTAGTGAAAAACTGCAATGTCATTTATTTTCCAAACACAAATTAAGGAGATTTGTTGCATTGTCTACATTTATTTATCTTGAAGCTAGTGAATTTAAGGATATTGGTATACTGATTGTTTACTTTTGATGGTCATCTTTAATAAGGCCTTGAGATAGATGGGTTTGATTCTCAAAAGCTTTGAGGGAGGTCATGATAGCAAGGTTATTTAAGGTATATATCAGATCAGTTTTGTAATGCCATATAGTGCTCTGTACTCAAATAATTGACGGCTTAATTATATGGAGTTAGTACAATGTAAATTTATAAAAAGAATCTGATATTAAGCAGTTATGCTATATATGCATTTCAGTGGGTCTTTATACCCTCTGTGATGTCCATCCTCTCGGCCAATGATCAAGTTGTTTTAATCCTCACCACTGACACTGGAAGGGAACATTCACAGTGACAAAAAATAGATATGCACAGTATTTTCAGATTCATTTCTCTGCACCAAGTACAATTTCCCTTAAGAGCACACTCTTTCTCTCCAGGCTCCAAATAAAACTCCCACTGACCACTATAGAGCCAAGTCCTCTACCGCCCTCTCTGTGAAATTAGTGATCTCAATATCCCTGTTCAAAGTAGTTGTCATGCACACTGTACTGAGATTTGAATTTTCACATGCATACACCTGGGAAAGGCTGGCATAGCTTGCTGGCTCTGACACCTCCACCCAGCCTATAAGGTAGATTTACTCCCACTAGAACACCTGAAGCCAGCTACATTAAGGATGTAAGGGTACCCAATTGCACTTGGTAAAATTTAATACTTACACAAATGGTAGTGTCACAAATGGTACTGTTAACCAAGCATGGTACCACTAAATAAATGCAAGTACTCTCAAAGGTTAAATATTTTCTGAAAGACCAGCCACAATGAAAAGTTTAGATATATTTAATAAATAATAGTGAATATCTATTTACAAACACCAGAGTTTCAATCACAGGAAAAATATTTGACATTTCTTGGCCAGGATAGTCTGACTGAGCTAGTGCCAATTTTGGCAGAGGCCTAGGGAGAAAAGCTCCACAGTAAAATCTTCTTTCGGCTTTTCCCGGTTAGGGGTCGCCACAGCGGATCACCATCCGCTCATGATTGGCAGTGAAGTTTTACGGTGTCGAGTTGCCAGCCTGGCATCCAACCTTCCATGAAAGGCATACACATGCACGCACTCGCACCTAGGGCCAATTTAGTGTGTCCAATCCACCTACAGCATGTCTTTGAGAAAAGCTCCACAGTAAAATAAACAATATAAATTCATAATAAATTAGATACTAAAATATACATACAATATAGCACACTGTCTTTGTAATTTGTATTTCTGTACAAGTTTAACAATGGCTTGTCCATCCACTTGTGACTCTGTATACTGTTTTCACTGTTTGTATTCTGTACTAACTACTGTATTATAAAAGTATTATTGCCGTATGTTACTGTATGTGGAGCTTTTCTCACCGGGCCTCCAATGAAAACGGGCTTCTGGCCCAGTCGGACACTACCCGGTTAACAAATGTAGTTTGGGGGGTGTGGGGGCAAAGCTCCCCACTTTTGTTTTACTAAGCAATGTTAAAGCAAAACTAAACAATATAATATGAAATTAAGTGGGGGCTTTGCCCCCCACACCCCCCTAACTATATATTCTAACTCCAGGGTTGCACTACAGTGGTGAAGGGGGCATATCCCATTTTCTTGCCAATAATACTTGTCGGTCAAATGAAGTGACGGTCAAATGAAGTGTCTGTCATTTGGCCTCGGGCAAATGGGTGTCTGTCAATCAGAAGTTAGGGCAAATGAAGTAGATCCATATATATTATATGTATTTTGTATAAATATAAAAAACACGGCTGGAAAAGACTGACAGATGCAAAAAAGCTACATTTAGCTAATCTCTCTTTCTCTTCTTGAGTGAATAAATACGGTTTCCTAGTTACTTAAAGCAAGGCAAGATGAGGGTGGATGTTTGTTTTTGAGACCTGAAAAAGGCAACGTCCCCAGGATAACAATTAGTTCACCACTAAGGACAATAGAGCAGGACCCCAGTCCAGGCCTTTCACAGAAATTGTCTATGGCTGCATTCAGACCTGTGAGATTAAAATGAGAATCTTGGCCTAAACCAAGTAATTTGATTTCAGGCCATTTTCATAGGGTTAGCTGGGATGAGGTTAACCTTTTCCTTTCTGGTATCCTCTGTTAAAATGTATGCATTTCATCAGTTACAGCAATACAGTCTGACATACATGTATATTTAACACCAGCATCTGTACAAATCAGTTTGATAATTCAAATTACCTATAATTCTTTACAAAACTCAGGCTAGCTATGCTGACTTATATTACACATGCACTTCCCTACTCTCCCTGGCGCAGCTGGCACTACCTCACATCATACCTTCCATTATAGATGTAACAGGGTTCTACTTATATTTGCCTATGAGTTTAATGATTCTTCAGTCTTTTGAGTTTTAGAAGTGTATGATCCAAAGACATATCATAAAAATTTAAAGTTCTGCCTAGAAGAAGAGAACTTATTTAACACAAAGGATGGGACAATTCTGGAATAAATGGAATAAAGTACCTGAATACATGACACATCAGATGCAATGAGTCTAGTAAAAGTTAGGAAGTATTTGGATGATTGTGCTTACACTATGGTGTTTGAACCAATAATTATGGAGATGATGTTCCTTGAAAGGCATAAGGCAGGAACACCTTACCAAATTTATGAACTTTCTAAGATATAGGGGTTTGCACAATAGTTGAGGTATTTACCTAACAAGACACCAGATACAGGATTTGATCCTTACCTTTAAAGGGAAATTGGCTTAAAATGAACTGCAAGAGCAGTTAACTACTTGTCTATAAACCTGTAAAGGCAGCAATGATTTAAAATATTGCAGAAACCATGTATGAGGAAGTGAGCTTGGTAATAATGGTTTAAGCTTACTGCCTCAAAGAACCAAAGTACAGGATTTGATTCTGAACTCTGGCTTTTGGGTAGGATAAAATGGCCTTTCAGGAAAGTTGGCGTAGCATTCACCTGTGAACCTATAATACTGTTGTGGAGGTAAAAAGGTTGCACATATCTTGTAAATTTATATAGCTTCTATTTAGTCTTTACTGTTTGTTTATATTGTACATTGTCACATTATTCTATTAATTGTTCGTATATTACTGTATGGTTTGTCTTATCTGGAAAAATGAGTGCATTTTGAAAAACAAAAAAAAACTCTGTATATCTGCCACCACGCCATACAAAAACAGATCTAAAACAAGCAATTGGAGAAATAGTGGCCACCTGTCCAGGACTAATGATAGCAGAAAGTTGGAATAATGTAGGATATATAGAGAATATTTCTGGGGGATGTGGAAGATATCAAGTGCCAGGTAAAGGCATATACTTAAAGAAAAAGTGTAGCTGTATGGACCAAAATATCACATGGCTAAATAAGAGGCTGAGCCTTTACATTTTTTCCTGACAATAGCAGTACCTGCGGTTGACTGGATAGGTACATTTCTAGTGAATTCTGGTATTTGACTACCAGAGTAATAACTCAACCTGCTTTATTATTAGACCATGCATAGGATGAATGAAGTTGGGGATGTAAACTGGAACACAAGGATGAGCATTGGCAATGCCCAAAGTGTGCATTGACGGAAAAAAATTCCAGCATGTACTGAACAATAGTCGCAAACCTATTTTATAGCTTAGACATTGAGATCAATTTACATTGTAAATGGGACAGCTACAAGTTATCCAATAGAAATGAGGAGGTGATTGTGTGAAGTGAGATGTGGGATAAAAGCCTGGTGAAATACAAGGGAAGGTACAGATCAACAAGGAAAGAGCCTTCAGAGAAGCAGAAGAACAAATTAAAAAAGCAAGAAACTTAATGTTAGAATACATAGATGAGCAAAATAAATAGAGTAATTTAACAAGATAATACTATTTTGAAAACTCAAGAACAATGAAATATTTAGCTCAAAGGTTAAGGCAGGAAAAGGTTGAATGTAAAATAGTTGAGTAACTGAACTTTAATGCAACAGCAAGGAATGGCTGGAAATAGTCCATTAATGCCGATTGGTTTAGATGCTGTTCAAGCATTTGACAGGATGAGTTTGGAGTTTGAGTAGGACATTCGAGAAGTTTGATTCCCTAAGCAATAGGTAGAAGCTATATTTTAATGTATTTGGGACCAAAAGCACAAGTAAAATTATTGGGGGTGCAGCTATCTAAGGAAATATCAATGTGCAGTAAGAGATGGGGCTGCCCACTTTCACCATTACTTTTTGCAAAATACATGTAACCATTGGCAAGATCAGGGAGTTGACCACAGAATACACTTGGTGGGAAGGTCAAGAAAATGCGGCATTTGCAGATGTTATATTTTATGCAACTAATCCAGAGCAAGATGTAAAGCATAGCTTTAGGATACTGAAGCAACTTACAAGGGTTTGGGGGTAAAAGCTAATGGAATAGTAAATTATGTTTCAATATATGTCTTGATTCAAGATTTTCCTATATTTATGGAGACATCAGAAAATCATCTGAAAATATAACGCAGAACAGGTTGTAAAGATCATTTTGGTTCCTTTAATTTCACATGCAGGCCAGATACATTTCTACAAGCCATTCATGCAAGTTTGGAGAAGTATAAAAAGATGCAAGTCAAAAAAACACAGTGTCATCAGACTATATTATTCAACAGCCTTCAATGGACATGATTGGTCATTCATAAAAGCAACTCAATGTCATCTTAAAGTGCTAGGTGCCTAATAATACAATATTTGTTTGTTAAAAACAGGTATAATGTGACACAAAAAATAAAAAATAAATAAATAAAAAAATAAAAAAAATGTGCCTAACTTATCATGCTCCAGATGTTGTCATAGACAGTAATATAAATGATGGATGAAGCTATCATAACTATATCATATCAATAAAAAGAGTTGAAAGACTTTTTTTTTTGGAAATTTTACAGGGAATAAAATGTGAAAAGGTGTAACTAACACAGGAAGGGGGTGTTAAACATGCCAGACCTTAGAACATAATTCAAAATAACACAATGTAGACTGTTATACTTCAAGACATTAATTACAATTCTAAATAGAAAGAGATGGTACTGAAAAAATAGATTTCACACGGTTTATCTAAAGTTAGGAATTTGGGCAGAAACAGACAAATGAATGCCTCTTCAGTGCTTAAATTTATTTGTGATTTTACCAAAGAATTGTTTAAACAATACAGAGGTGAGAGAAAAAAATCCCCCCGTAGGTTATTCCATGCAAAAAGGAGACTGAACTACCAAAGAGAAGGTGGAGCAAATTTGGAGGGGAAAGAATAGAAATTATTGGGAGCAGAGCCATAAAGGGGGATAGAATACTAATATGGGATGTAGCAAAAAATTCAACTCTAGAGATGTAGATTAACATAAGTGGGCCTAACAAGTACTGAAGATGTACAAGAGGATGAATTAGAAAATGAAATTTTCAGGCTATTAAATTTTGAAATAGACAATAGAGATGAAACTGCAGTTAGGAAAAAAAAATTATAAGCAGAGCTTATTAGGCACTTTGGGACCACAAGATGAGATGTATAGATAATTGGGTGTAAGACAGTAGGCTCCAACTATATAATTGAACAGTATGGAATCTGCTTGAATCTCAAGACTGCAACAGAATTAAAAACAAAAAAAAATGATTGGAAGTGTCTATGTTCATCTATGCAGAGTAAACTAAGAAAAATTAACCTATATGTCCCTGATAAATGTTGAAGGTGCAGCAAGGAAGAAAGGGGGTACCTGGTAAGTTATTGTTTTGTGTAGGGCTTAACCATTTAAAGGATAAATGTTATGATATGGTCAAGAAAATAAGGGGGTAATATGTCAGCCTAGGAAAAGATATTAGGTTGGAGGGGGATTAAATGTGCTAGGCCTCATGAAGTGCTGATAGCACTTTTAATAACTGGGGGAAAAGCCATAACAAAATAAATGATCCAGGATGTTAGTAAAAAGATGCAAGGAGTATGAGTTAAGAAACTTGGTGATGGACAAAAGAAATGTGTTCCCTTAGAAAAGGGGTATTTGAGAAATGGGGTTGATAACTATATTAAGATAGAATACAGCTGAGAAATAAAATATAAAAGGGAAGATTCCAAGACACTATTGGAAGTAAGCTATAGTAGGGAGGCAATGCAAAGTACAGGGTGGTGATCTGCTTATAGTTTGTACTTACTGAATGTTTGGTATGAGGGGCAGTTCTACTACTACTCGTTTTTATGAACATCATTAGAAATCACTTTATGTAAGTAGTATTAAACTATAAAGATTACCTGTCAAGGTGAACAATTGTAATTGTTAGCAGTAAAACATATTTTGTCTGGTTCTCTGAAAGATCAAATTAATGTAATTAACTCCAAAGCAAGTGTCTGTGTATGTGTGTGTGTGTGTGTGTGTGTGTGTGTGTGTGTATATATATATATATATATGTATATATGTATATATATATATATATATATATATATATATATATATATATATATATATATATATATATATATAAACAAACTGCTTGGAGAACATGAAATCAGTGCATTGTGCATGTGTGAAATTAGTGCATTGTGCATGTGGACTGCATAGTTTGTATATTTATAATCTGTCTTCAAAAATAAAAGTCACTTGTTAATTCCTGTTATCAAATTGTATTGTAAATAACTAACGTTTGCAGCTGTTAATAAGCAATGTCAATGGTGAGAGTAGAGTTTTTAATTATACCCACATCTTATAAAGTGGGCTTTCTTATTTTAAAATGTATATTTTTTTACTTTAATGGACCTATATTAACTGTAATAAACTAGTGTTTGTTTACTGTTGGCTGAGCAACTGACCAATTACTTCATGATTCGTCATCCAGCACCGCCTTCTGATAAAGCATTAGAAGGGAGAAAGTTCTGTAATCTTAGTTCTGTAATCTGCAGGATATTAAAGTAATTGGAATGTAGCAACATCAGTCAGACAAATTAAATGCAGCTGTATTCAAGTGAAAAGTAAAAGATGGAACAGAAAAAGATTTCAGCAAGGTGTATAGTGCTTGGCAAACGGTATAATGAAACAGATGTAAAACTAATAAATCATTGTCTACCTATAGACTTAAACTAGCTATATGTGAATTGCCTCCATGAACTATTATACGGTGCATTAGTAACTTGTACCATAAGGAATTAGTGCTGAAAATAAAACATTGGGAATAATTTATGCATCAGTAAAGTGATCTGTTGATTAGTGTGATGCTGTATATTATGCAAACAATAATGCCCAACAGGGTATGTGTTACAGGGGTGTTCTGTGGCAGAGGGCCTCTGCACTCCTGGAAGGGTGTCATTTACACAGAGGGCCTCTGCACTCCTGGAAGGGTGTCATTTACACAGTAGCACCCACCCTGGAGAACTTTACTTCACTTAGAGAATGTAAACATTTTTTTCCATAATTCATATTTTTTTCACTATATTCATATTTTTGATGTAAAACCGTTCCACTTAATGTTTCAGACTTGCTTGTATATGTGAACGGTATACCATTTTACATCTAAAATCTAAGACTTTCCAAAAATGAGATTTTTGCCTCATTTTTTGTCTTACTCAAATTTGAGGATTGAAGTCACTAAATGACATGCACTGAATTTCAGAATTTTTATTTCCTTCAGAAAATTCATGCTAAAGCAAATCCTTTTATTCTAGCAACATTACAATTTTATAACAGGAATGTTTAACATTTGTTGCTATTTTCAAGCCTTTGTCCCCTCTTTATTTTAGCCTTTTATTCAGATTTCCTGAGCTAAGAAGTTGAGAGGTTTGCATTAGCTAGCTGCTGCTTGATCAATGTGTGTGTGTCTCTCTCTCTCTCACACACACACACACACACACACACACACACACACACACACACACACACACACACACGCGCGCGCACACACTTCGACTTTAGTGCACACAAGCATGCATACATAAGCGCTATTTTTTTTTATATTTCTTTTAATTTTGCACTTGTTAATAGCAAAAGTACTGCTTAGCGAGCATAAAATAATGGTGACCATTAACTTCATTACAGTCTGTTCCACTGGCAGCTTAATATGCTGTCATGAAGTGTCAGGCTCATTTTCAACAGGCATTACCTGCGCATTACCACCCTGCTAGAGAACGTTCATTTCCAGTCAGGGTTAAATGTATGTTTCATCCATTCGCTAAATGGAAGTGTCTAACAATTTTTAAATAATTTCACAGAGGAGCACTTGGTTTTACCTTCTATCCAAACCTCTCATCTGTCCCTGATTTTTGCTTCATATGTTTTCCTTGTAAACATTTTGAATTTATGGTAAATCACTGAATTTGCAGTCAATAATGCCTAACAGTTTTATGCTTCTTATTGTTCAGAAAATACATGCTAATGCAACACTTGTTCTATTAACTGTTTTAAGCAAATTAGAGACTTATTTAAAAACTGTCCCTGATTTTCTGCTTTGTCCTGCCATTATTTCTGAATTTGTCCAGAATTCTTAAATTGAGAGGTATGCCACTATTCAACAGTGATAAGTGGCTTTAACAATGCTCAAAGCTATTAAAACACGATTCTCCTATGGTTTCTCTCTCCTTTTCTGTAATCTGTATTTTGGACAAGTATATATGTGATTGATCATTGGTATACAAGGGTTTATTAGTTTTACATCTATTTTATTACACTGTTTGCCAAACTGCACCCCTTACTAAAAATGTATCCTGTTCCATCTTATGTTTACCTTCCACTTGAATATTACTGTGTCTCTATTGGTTTATTGTCTGATTGTACTACATTATGGTTACTTTTGTAGTAAAATCTGCACAATACAGAAAACATGCCGACCCACTATAGAACTGTTTCTCCCCTCTTAATACATCATTAGAAGGTGAGGCTGGATGACACAGGATCAGGAAGCAATCGGACAGTTACTTGGCGTACTGTAAATACTAAACACTAGTTTATTAGGCTTAATAAATGTAGGCTCACTGAAGTAACTAAAGTAAAAACTACACATTTTAAAGTAAGAAATCCCACTTTAAAGATAATATAATTTTAACAAAATGAAAGTGGGGGAAAAACTTTCTACTTTATTGAAATTAAGGTAGAGTAGTTTAATATTCAGATTTATATGCTTAACAACGGCAAGTTATTGAAAGTCAAATGTAAGCACCAATTGGCATGAGGCTAATTTTACTAATATTGTATAGACATGTCTGTAAAATGTTTGCATCAGCAATTAATGCCAAAATAACAAAGTGCAACATGGATGAGGATTGCACAGTATGTGGAAAAATGAAAATGTGGTGCTTTTTTTTTCTAACCAGGATAGAATACTGATCCCCAGGTATTTTTCTTTATTTTGTTTCACCTGAGGGTTACAAACTGAGTATCCATAGAAAATGGTAAACAGTCTGCAGCCATGCATTTCAATTTAATAAGCAAGTTTATAAAATTTAACATCAACTCGAGTTTACAATATATGCACAATTCACTAGATGTGCAGAAACTGGTATTTAGAGGATAGATTTGGGTGCAAGAGAACTGTGTGGAGTTTTAAACTGGTTAGTCGGACTGGAAGGAGAATTGGAAGAAGGAATATTTAATGCACACAGGATGTTTGCAAAATACTTGTAGGGTTACAAAGTGCAGAATTTACAAGGCTACCTTGATATATTTTGCTTGCCATTTGTATTTGTCTTAATGCTTTCTTTGGTGGCTGTTAATCTGAAAACTGAGGAGTTGAATGTCCATTCTGGATTTACATGGGAGTAATCCTGCCATAGATGTCAGTATTTTTGAAAGCCTCAAACTGCTGATAGATTTTGTAGAGAAGAAAAGTTTGGAGAAAACTAGAGCAACTGATAATTGGGTGTAAACATAAATGTAGTGCTATATTTTACAGTAAGCTTTCCTTCAACTGCCTTGTGGGAAGTACCTTGCACATATCAATCCTCTGGTGTAAAAAAAAAAAAAAAAAAAAAAAAAAAGAAGTTTTCTTTTTTTTATGTTTAGATCATGGACATTTTTTTTCTGTTGGCTTTCTAGAATCTCTGGAGCTTCTAGTAAAGTACCAGTTTACCCTCTTCATGGAGATAACACTGTTGATCAAGCATGCAGGATTTTCAGAGATTGTATGCTGATAGGCTGTGCAAGTAAGAATAAAAATGCAGAATTTCCCCTAAGAGTACACCGGGAACCAGTTCCAAACCTTGGACTGGACTATGTTTCATTCTAGGTCCCCAAATGAGTCTCCACACAAACCACTGCAGCTCAGTGTGTCCCAGTTCTAGGTATCTGACACACAGTCTTGAATGTTTGATTCACACACACACACACACACACACACACACACACACACACACACACACACTCTTTAGGAAAGACTTGACACCGATTTGAAGAAATAAAAAAATGCCGAAAAGGGTAAACCACTTATGAGGAAAAATAAAAAACGAGCCACCAAGGCAGTTGAACTTTTCCACACTGTTTATTAAAACCGACAGGACTTAAGTGCTTTTGCCAAAAACATATAAATGGCTTCTTCAGAGTCACTCTTAACTGAATCAGACCAACCATTTATATTTTAAGAAATACTTGACTATTAACTGAATGATTAGTTGGTTAACTTGTGTCTGATAAAACCTTACTTAAAAACTATTATGTGACAATAGGTGAACCAAGAAAACATTAATACACAATTCCAAAGCACCAGGAAACACAATAAACAGAAATATTGCTGAAATAATTCTTAAATGCAATACAAATTATTTAATATCACTACCCATTAATCCCTTTAATAGAGCTTCAAATAACTGAAGCTGAAATAATTCTTAAATGCAATAAAAATGATTTAATTTAAAATCACTACTCATTAATCCCTTGCTTCAAATAACTGAAGCTCATACTGCAGTGGTGGTGCTGCGGTAGCTTTGTCACCTCATAGTAAGACATTGTCCTGTTCGATTCTCAGCTAGAGCGTCTTGTGTGGAGACATGCATGAGAATGGGTGTACCTTCATTGAAGGTTGTGCGTCAGGGCTGGCAACTCGGCACGTAAAAATCTACTGCCAATCATTAGCGGACCGGAGTTCCACTGTGGCGACCCCTAACTGGGAAAAGCCGAAAGACGCAACAAGCTATAGAAATAAAATCATTTAATCCGGGTTTACAACCAGCATTCAGCCTGAGCTGCATTTTAAGCTTCCCTTACTTAAAGTTCCAATTTATAATCCCCACCTCTAACACTGTTGTGAACCCTGTCAATGATAAAAAAATATATAAATCTTTTAAAACTGTGACATTCCAAAGTATGTGAATATAATGCATTATCCATGCTTTTATTTATGTTCCTTAAGTGCTCAATAATGGGATTACATAAATCTCCTAATGTTTTTTCCAATGTAAAATCCAGGACAGAATAGACAAGTGGCCAAATAAACTACCATGTTAGTATTAGTTACAGCTACTCGAACATCCTATTGTATGTTCAAAACCTTCTATAGCTACACACGGGCCATCATTTATATTTAAATAAAAAAATATAATCTTAAAATTGTGACATTCCACAGTATGCAAATATAATGCATTATGCGTGGTTTTTTTTTGATGTCCCTTAAGTGCTCGATAACTGGATCACGTAATCTTTGAACGGTTTTTCCATTGTAAAATCCTGGACAGGATAGACAAGTGGCCAAATAAACTACCAGGTTAGTATTCGTTACATCTACCTGGGCATCCTATTGTATGTTTAAAACCTTCTATAGCTACACAGGTAGCATCATTTATATTTTTACATACCCTAAAGCCACCACATTTATACATATATGATCTGTGTGCCTTGTATTTTTTCACACTTCTCTCCAAAATATTTTTGATGTTTCTACCTCTACTACAATACAAACTATTCTAGGTTGGGTCCCTAATTTTCCTTTTAGTTCATTATCGAGTTGTACGTCCTGCAGTCTTTTGATGCTGCCCACTAATTCTGATGTCTCTTGATTGTATTGTAAAACCAGGGCATATGGATCAAACTTTGGTCCCTGTATTAATCATGGCTGCTACTTTCAAAATTAGCTTGTATTTCTTTTTATCAACATTTCTTAACTTTCAAGAGTAACCCCAATGGGTATCACCTATTCTTAAGTAACTCATAGTCACTAATCAGGCATGACCATCTCACCATATGTCCCTTAACAATACCTTTTTTGGGTGACTATTATAGTGCAGCAGCATATTAGAATGTTTTTTTTTTTTTTTTTTTTTTTCGATGTTCCCCTATTTATATCTTTAATCAAATGAATATCCAAAAAATCTATCTTGACTGGGTGCCACATGTATGTAAATTTAAAGAAGGTGGTTGCGCCATTCAGATATTCAACAAAATTTGCCACCATATTTCCTCCCTACACCATAAACTAATGTCATCCAAACATCTGATATATAACCCAATATTGGCCATAAAGGCAGAGGAAAGCACATGTTTTCTTTACCATTCCAAAAGCACCACGTTTGCAAAGCTAGAGGCACATTGGCCCCCCTAGCCACTCCAGTCTCTTGATAGAAAAGTTTGTTGGCCAAAACCACTTCTCTAAATTCAACTAAAATATTAATTTTGTTCTTGTCAATTGTTTTACTACCCAGTAGACCCTCATGAAAAGATTCCAAACCCTCTTTATGGGGTATGACTGAGAACAAGTTAACCACATCCACAAGGCAGGAAACTATAGTCCATGTTGCCAACCCTAAATGGTCTTAATAGTTCTAAACAATACCATGAGTCTTTTAAGATATGTGGAGCCTCTTTTACTACTTGACTAGACCATCTGTCTCTATATGCAGCAATAGTTTCAGATTTTGGCCCGCTGGCTGCTACTATTGGTCTGAAGGGTGGATTATGTGTCTTGGGAATGCCAAACCTAACCGGAATAATTTGTCTCTATTGTTAAAAACTTTAAATTGGCAACATCTCTAGTGTTTTGAAACAGTTTTCCCAAAGAAAACTATCTGTTTTTGCATATGGTCTATTTACCTCATTTTTCGAGGTCCAACAATATGACATGGAATCATTTAAAATTTCATACATTTTTTGAAATATAATCTATATAAGACATTATTACAATTCCCCCTCTATCTGGTTTCATTACGTGTTTCCAGCCAGTTTGTTCAAAATTCTGCACTCTTCTTGGGTTAAATTATTAACTTTATTCTTTGTCCCTTACACAATTTTCCTAAATTCTTGCTCACAAATTTTCTCAAAAGTAGTTATGACAGGGTGATTAGGTGGTATAAACCTACTCTTGCATTGCAAACCCAAATTTTCAGCAGTTTTATTCATATCATAAAAATACAATTTAAAATCCAGCTGTCTTGTGTAGAATTTCAAACTTAGTAGTAGTCTTCTTTTGGCTTTTCTCGGTTAGGGGTCACCACAGTGGAACTCCGGTCCGCTAATGATTGGTAGTGGATTTTTACGTGCCGAGTTACCAGCCCTGATGCACAACCTTCAACGAAGGTACGCCCATTCATGCATGTCTCCACGCAGAAGACGCTCTAGCTTAGAATCAAACCAGACAGCGTCTTACTGAGGCAACAACGCTACCACAGCACCACGACCGCTGTGTTATCGAATTTCAAACTTAAGTACATTACCAATATCAGTCTTGTAAGTAGGTACACATGAAATTCCCTATTTAAACTAAAATGCCCATCACACATACTTAATATATCACTTTCTACTATATTGTATTCCATTAATTCATCTAATGAAGATTCTGAAGCAGTCCATGAGAATCCGTTTCAAAAATATTCGTATCGTGTCTCTCCTCCACAGCAATTTTTGACCTCTGTTGAAATGATAGTTCCTGTTTGTGTAATTGTTGTAGCCCCTCGAGTTCCCCTTCCCCTGATTTTTCAGTCTCCCGGACCTCCTCACTTGCTGGCCCTCCTGAAAAGCATGTTCATTACTGTCCTCATTATTTCTTCTTGATTCTTCTGTTGGTATAATTGTTCTGAACGTTTTCATTATGTACGACACCTCTATTAATAGAGTTGTCACCTTACTGGGGCTGTACATTACACAAATGCACCTTATTTAAATAGTCATTCCTATCTCTATCCAGTTTTCATCGTTTGCAAATTTTGTCAAAGAAGACATAAAAAGGAATGTCTTTTACAGCCTTGTTGTAATTAACTTTATATTGCTCAAAAAGTAGATCTGTTACTATACTTTGATTTAGCAAGGTAATCTCATTCTCTAAAAAACAGCTTACATTGGTGGTTGTTTATTATTTCCATTAGATCAAACCCTGTTCTGTTGAACAAAAACACCAGTTCTCAAAAAGCTGACGAACCTCCATTGATTCCTAAGGGTTTCTTCTAATCTCTTAAACCCTTCAGAACCTGCTTTGCTGATAATGATTTTAAGAATGCCTTATTCATTTGAAGTGTTCTGTATTTTCTGCACAATTTCTCAAAGGAAACAAGCTGCATTTTAAGTGTCATCCCTTGATTTAGGGTTTCATTACTATTACAAAAATCCACATCTAGAGACCTAAACCAGTCACTAAGGTCCGTTTTCAATCCTTTCAACCCGATTGGTTGTTTGGTTGGTCTGTCTATCATCCAACACAAGTTGGTGTATGCAATGTGAAGAGTTCAGATCTGAATCGGTCAATGTATTGGCTACCCTCTGTTGCTCTTCCCTCCATCACCACTGCTGTTAATCTTTTAATGGACTGATTTAACTGAACCAAAAGCATTTCCATGGTATTACTAAAGTGTCTATCTGTAAAACCACTGTGGGACTCTATAAAACCACAGAAAAGAAGAAATAAAAAAAATCTGAAAAGGCTAAACCAGTTATGACAAGGAAAAATAAAAAACGAGCCACCAAGGCAGTTGAAAGTTTTCACACTTTATTAAAATTGACAGGACTAAGTGCTTTCGCCAAAAACATATAAATAGTTTTTTTAGAGTCACTGTAACTGAATCAGACCAACCTTTTATATTCTAACAAATGCTTAACTAATTAAGTTAATAGTCAACTTGTGTCTGACAAAACCTTACTTAATAAAGTTTTTAGGTCTTTAGTTTTTATGTGACAATAGATGAACCAAGAAAACATTAATACACAATTCCAAAGCACCATGAACTACAATAAACAGAAATATTGCTGAAATTATTCTTAAATGCAATAAAAAGTACTTTCATTTATAAACACTACATATTAACCGCTTTAATAGAGCTGCCATTTAGCTATATAAATGATGGCACCTATGTAGCTCTAGAAGGTTTTGAATGTACAATATTATGCCTGGGTAGATGTAACTGTAATACAAACATGGTAGTTTATTTAGCCACTTGTCTATCCTGTCCAGGATTTTACATTGGAAAAACCATTAGGAGATAGATAGCACTTAAGGGACATAAAACAATAAAAATGTGCATAATGCATTATATTTGCATACTTTGAAATGTCAGTTTTAAAAGATTTTTATATATTTTTTTATCATTGACATGGTTCACAACATCCACAAAAGACATTCTCTAATATGCTGCTGCACTATAATAGTTATCACCCAGTACATCAGAGAAAAGGTATTGTTAAGAGACAAGATGGTGAGATTGTCATGCCTGATTAGTGCTGATGAGTTACTTAGTAAAGAGTTATATACATTAATAGGAATGTTTAAGAATAGGGGATACCCACTGGGGGTTTTCTTGAAAATTAAAGACATTTTGGTAAAAAGGAATACTACATTCAAACCAATTTTGAAACCAGCAGTCATGAATAATACAGGGACCAAGTTTGATCCACATCACCTGGTTTTACAATACAATCGAGACATCAGAATTAGTGGGCAGCATCAAAAGACTGGGATGTACATCTTGATAATGAATTGGGTACCCAACCTAGAGTAGTTTATAGTAGAGGTAGAAACATCAAAAAATATTTTGGGGAGAAGTGTGAGAAAATACGAGGCACATAGATCATATATGTATACATGTGGTGCCTGTAGGGTCTGTAAAATATAAATGATGCTACCTGTGTAGCTATAGAAGGTTTTGAACATTCAATAGGATGCCCAGGTAAATGTAACTGTAATACTAACATGGTAGTTTATTTGGCCACTTGTCTATCCTGACCAGGATTTTACGATGTAAAAACCGTTAGATTACGTGATCCCGTTATCGAGCACTTAAGGGACATAAAAAAACCCCCACGCATAATGCATTATATTTGCATACTTGGAATGTCACAATTTTAAGATTATATATTTTTTTATCATTGACAGGGTTCACAGCAGTGTTGGTGGGGATGATGAATTGGAACTTGACATAAGGGAAGCTAAATGGCAGCTCAGGCTGAATGCTGGGTATAAATCCAGATTAAATTATTTTATTTCTATAGCGCCTATGTTAAAACAAATAGCATCAGTCATTTGAAGCTCTATTAAAGGGATTAATAGGTAGTGTATTTAAATACTTTTTATTGCATTTAAGAATTATTTCAGCAATATTTCTGTTTGTTGTGGTTCATGGTGCTTTGGAATTGTGTATTAATGTTTTCTTGGTTCACCTATTGTCACATAGTTTTAGGCCTTTAGTTTTTAAGTAAGGTTTTGACAGACACAAGTTGACTTAACTTAATTGAATGATGCATTTGTTAGAATATAAAAGGTTTGACTGATTCAGTTAACAGTGACTCTGAAGAAGCCATTTATATGTTTTTGGCGAAAGCGCCTAATCCTGCAAGGTTTAATAAACAGTGTGGAAATGTTCAACTGCCTTGGTGGCTTGTTTTTTAATTTTTCCTTGTTATATCGGACACAGATTTACCTGCTGTGTGTTCCTTTGCCCAAATTACAAGGTAACTGCTGCCACCAGTCAAATACCACAATACCCTTTAAAGGGGTGTTCAATTAAATTGGGTAAAATAGATATTGATACAATGGTAGCATGCAACCCAAGTAGTAAGGCTTTTTGGAGTGGGCCTGCTGTTGTCACAGTAGGCATAAACACTCAAGTTGTCAGCCACAATGAGAAGTAAAACATTTAATTAATAAAAGGATGTAAAACACGTAAATACTGAATAACCGATTTTCAATAGATTTCAATAAACAGCAGAGTTTCCCACAAGAAATATAAAAGTAATACTGTAAGATAGATCTTGCACCAATTTTTAGAAAACCTCGAACTAGCTGTAGTTCCCCTATTTAAAGATTAACTGTCCCTATCTAATTTAAACAACTCAGCAAGGCAAGATTATAGTTCTACTTCTGCAAGGCAAGATGAGGAATTATGTCCACACTCCAGGCTGTTGTCTTTTCTCAGTGACTGGAAGTACTATTCTGGAAACAACTGGACTACTACTGCTGAACAGTACTGGAAAACAAACTACTGAATAATAACTGAAAAACTGCACAAATATTCAATTACTCAACTACTACTTTAACAGACACAATACCTGCTTTTGCAGCAGATTTTTTTTTTTAAGTTAACCGGAAGCTGCTATGAAAATTCTACTCTCTCATATCAGACTTTGAAAAGTGAGCAAGCAGATGTTGTGAAGATTCTATTCTTCCAGCTCTGGCATACAATGACATCACATCTAGGTCAGCTGACACTGACATAACATACATTCAGACTTCTGTTTAAAAAAAAAACAAAAAAACTTGTGCATTTTGTCAGCTAGAAGAACACTGTGACATTCTAACATCTTGCATAAATCAGAGTGATAATCAAAAGACATGAATTTATTTACAAAATTATATCTAGTCATGCTGGCATATGTAACACAGGTTTATTTAAAATTATTTACAAAACTTCAGCCAGTCATGCCAGATAACAATATGTGATATCCTCAGTGTTAATGAAGCTTGTGGTGTATCCCAGGGGTTTGCATTGTGTTCATTACTGTTAATGCTGCTCGGTGTTTGTTGGGTAAATCAATGATAAATTTATTATAGTTATGGTAAACCAATGCAAACTAAATACTGCAATGTCCAACTTCAGCTGAAGACCTGGCTAAAACATTGCTTGCATACATGCCACTAAGGCTGGTGCTATGGACCACTGTTAAGATATTTCACCAGCCCCTTTTTTACCATACTTGGCATTAACTGTGTGTTCTGTTTCTCCTAAACCAGGCTGGTAGAATTTGTGCTTGCAGAGGGAGACTTCACTGTAAAAATGACCATTCACATGCAGAGCGACTTCGCAGATGAAGTGACCAGTACTTCACCTTTGCAGCCATCAGATACAGTGTATGTCGTGATGAAGCTGCAAGGAAAGAAGCGGATAAAATTTTTCGTGCTGAGTTTGATTGCTTGCTGGGCTACTCCAAATCAGAATCCAAGCCATAGTGTTAAGTATGAACTAATATCAGATGGGTAAGTGTACCAGATTTGCTACTATTGGGGGGCAGGGGTTGAGTGAAGCAGTCTGTATTAATTCCTCAATCCTGTATGAAAAAAAGAATAGCAGAGAGCTTGTATTTGAAAAAGGAAGTGATAAAAATTCATTGGTTTTAAAATACCAGTGTATATTATATTGTATTTCTGTGTGGAGTATATTGATGTATTAATGTGCCTTGAAGCCTCTGGCAAATTTTAAATTGAGAGCTCTGTTTGAACTTGTACAAAAGTCCCATTGTATTCTATGCATGTGCATGGCACGTGATATCCAGTTTCCATTTGGTGTTTGAAATGAGATGATGTCTGTATTATGACTCAGGTGGTGGGCTACCTCAAGAGGATCCAGACAAGATCCAGCACTGATTTGCTTTGCTTTGAAAGTAGATCTTATTGGACAGCCTACTGAGTTATTATACGACTCTCCTGTTGCACTGCATCATACCCAACATGTCATTGAATTAACATTGTAGAAACTACTGGAGAATAGCCGTTACAAACTCATCCTAAGGATCACTGCTGCAGGAACTCCTAGTATGATTGGGAGATAGATGAAGGTAGAATTTGTCCCATAGCCAGTATTTTCTTAGCAGTGTGACATCCTTCGTAATGCATAGCTGCATTATCCATCTACATCCCTTAGAAAAAGCCAATTTGTATAATTGTACTCCAGAAGCAGTATATGCTGTTGGGCTGGAGGGTTACAGACCCTCCAAATTTTGGAGATTTTTTTTTTTGCTTTGAATTTAATTGCTGCTAGCCCATAAATCCATTATTTTATCATAGCTATGTTTGCACAGCCTGAAGTAGGCCTATTGAGTATATGTGTAAGGGAAAGCTTTGTTGGGCTGTATTTGAAAACGTCCAAAAACATTTTCCCCATTAAAGTTGGCCTGCAGTTATCTTCTACTGTTGTAATTAAATGAAGTGGAGTCCTTATGATCTAGCTTGGCTGTGTGATGCTGCAGCCAGTCAAAAACACATTTATAGAAGACTTTTTTTGACTATTGTCACAGCTGTAGCAGTCCTAGCCTGAGCTCTCTGTCCTGCTACATAGTGCTATGAACCAGAGTCTCTAGATATGACACCTAAGTAACCAGTGAGAGCTCAGATTATAGCCATTTTCAGACTACTTTTACTTTTGTTGAAATTTACTATCATTCCATAACAAAACACAACAGTATTTGTTGGAAGTCTTGCAGGACTTTCTCATTAAACGTTATTGTAACACCAAACAGAATTGTTGACTCATTTGCTCTTTGAGGGGAATAAACTTGGTCATACTAAATTGTGAAGTATCCAGAAAGCATACTGCAGAAGCAGTAATCTAGAAGGTAATATCATAGTCTTTTGGGATGGCATTTTTCCCAAATGATTTTGCTGCTTTAAGAAAATAATCCTATATAGCTTTGGGAGTACTTCTCTTTGTTCTGCAGTCTGCGTGCAGCCTTGCATCTCTACCCTTTACTTCACTGAATTAGAAAATTTGTTTAGTTCATTTATTCTGCCCTGATTCTTGTATATTATGGACACTTGATTATTCATGTAAATTACATGTTGATTTATATTTCTCCCAAACTGAGCATAACATGGGTCCATTTGGATTAGTTTTATCCTTGTTCTGAAATTTATATTTTAGAGATTTGGTGAGAAGGTAGGTAGATGCAGGTGGGCTGGTCCTTAACAGAGCCTACACCAGTTCTGAAAGAGTCATGCAGCTTCTGTTAATGAACATAAAGTGGACTGCATTCTATCTAGCCCACAATGAGATGCAGAAAGTGTGTGCGCATGTGTCTATATTTGTGTGTGCATATATATAGTCTATGTAGGGATAATGATGGGCAATTTCATTGCTCATTTATGTATTAAAACAGAGGAAAACAATATTAGAGATGAAACTGAAATGATGGCCACATACTTTAATCTGAGAAGGAGCTGACTAGCCAAATGTTTTTTCTGCCTTGCCTGAGAATTAATATTTCAACACTTTCAGCTAATTTAACTATTAGAAAACCACATATTTTATTAGCTGCCAGCATGGGAACACTTTGTGGGTGTGCATTACATGTGTTTGTCTAGCAAAGTTTGTCTAGTAGCTTTGGACAACATAAATTAATCCGAAAAGAACATATGGGAGTTTTGACTGGAAAAAAAAACATGGTGAGATTTTTTTTTTCAACTTGGATTTTAGAAGAGACTTAAACATACAAAGGTTTCTTATGCTATTTTGTTGAACTAGTTGGACAGAGAAGATATATCACTAGTAGTTGAAGGGCCCTTGTTTCAACTGATGATGGGATTTCCTGATCAGCTCAGTGCGTTTTCGCTGCTTATGTTGAATTCCCAGTAATAGTTTATACTCCAAATATTTAACTAAGAGTAAAGGTTTATACATTTTCAGGATTTCATTTTGGATGAAATGCTCACTGTAGACAGTTTGCATTTAGCTTAATATGTGAATCTCATGCTGTTTATTTTGCACTATTGAGTTTGAGACACCTTGGCCATATCAGGCTTTTATTTGCTACTTGCATAGAATTTTTATATTGAGTTTTATACTGACTTTTGATACCGCCACA
Source organism: Protopterus annectens (assembly GCF_019279795.1). NCBI lineage: Eukaryota > Metazoa > Chordata > Ceratodontiformes > Protopteridae > Protopterus > Protopterus annectens. Next base: position 1,837,243,833 of record NC_056741.1, read on the forward strand.
TGTAGCTCATGAAGGAAAATAAATGTAATAGTCTGCTTTATTTACAAATTTATGTTTAGTAATAACCTTTGCGAAGTTTGGACAGTCTTTTAACTGGTGTAGGAATGTGAAGCAGCTATTCGTGATTTAATATGTCAGATTGCTGTACTGTAGGAAAATATGGGTTCCGTTGTGTAGCTCGCAAGACATTTCCCTGTGAGCTACATCACCGAAACCAAATGGCTGCAGCAGCACTTTGCAGTAGTGCAATATGGCTGAAAAGCATAGCCGTTGCAGCTGTAAACCTATGAACGGAAATATTATACCTAGTGGCGATCCTTACAGACAGCTGCCTGGCTGTATTCATGCAGAGACAGCCTTACTGGATGTGTAACACATTCTGTAAGGATTGTCACCAGGTATAATATTTCCGTTCATAGTTTACAGCTGCAGCGGCTATGCTTTTCAGCGATATTGCACTACGGCAAAGGGCTGCTGCAGCCATTTGGTTTCGGTGATGTAGCTCGCAGGGAAATGTCTTGCGAGCTACACACCGGAACCCGGAAAATATATTACAGCATTGCTGTTGCTCTTCAAATTTGTTGCCCAAACAATAACTGTGTACGTGCTTTCTTCAAGAATAGTGACCTATGTGCGCTTAGTTGACTCACTCAAGCCTGAAATGCATTATGTACTTCAGTACATACCCATACCACCTTATGGCATCCAGAAATTTTGGGGTCTGTCTACTTTAACTAAGGGACTTGACATCTTAACAATATGCAGCATTAGAAGGAGAAAAGAGTTAACAAAATGACACTAAGATTTAGTCTGGAAGGTCTTGTAGTGGAAAATCAATCTTTATCTACATTTTATTGAAGTGCATGGTGTAAAATACCTGTTGGAGAGATAATTCACTGTAAATGCCTGTTTATATTGCACTGTACTGGAAATATTGTTAGTAATTATGAAAATAAGCAATATCTACATATGTACTTTACAAGTCAAGTGATGTACAAACTGTTGCATGACATTGGGTAAACCAAAATGTTTATTTGCACTACAAGTTGCAGAGCTTGAGAGAGATGGTGTTTACATTGCTAATTATGCAACATTGCTAATTATACAATTAAACACGTTTTCATATTTCTGTAAATACCTCAGTAAGCATGCACTTATAGTGAATTTTTTTGTCATGAGACAGTTTAACAAATGTTCTAACAATATATGTTCAGGTTGCATAGTTTTCAAGATATGAAACTTTGTCAGAGTTTATAAAAATTATAATTTGTAGTTTGCATTACAGTGTGTCATAGTACATATGGAAAAGACTGCATTGATTTATCACTGTAAAGAATGCATCTTACTGATGAACATTATTTGTACAGTTTTAATAGCTTTTATTGTTCAAAAAATATTTACATTTGTTTATCTTATGCTTTCTAAGTTATTTTTCAGAAAATGCTCTGGAATGCAAGATGTGTATATAGAGGTGTGACATTCCACACCACATAAGTGTTGAAGGTAAAAACACATTTGAGTGTAATTTATGAACACATCTGAAGCTGTTAGCAGAGTAAATGGAAACTGGATCATTTCCTGATGCATCACAGTTGGAAGCTACCTACTACTTGGTGGCATGGCTTACTATGGTCTAAAGGGTGCTTTTTGTGGGTACTATTTTTTCACTTTCATTACAATCAACTATCTGAAGTCTGAGAAGATGGATATTTGTGTGTTGAGGGGCTGTGTGAACGCAGAGTAATTGCATGATCATTGTTAAAGTTATTGGCGACAGCCACGGTGGTACAGTGGTAGTGTTGTTGCCTAACAGCAAGAGTTTCTCCTGTTCGATTCTCGGCTGGAGTGCCTTCTGTGTGGAGTCTGCATGTCTTCCCCACAGTCGAGTGGCCTCCAAAAGACATGCGTGAATGGGTGTGTCTTTGCTGAAGGTTGGGCATTGGGCTGGCAACTTGGCACCATAAATATCTACTGCCAATCATTAGCAGACCGGAGTTCCGCTGTGGCGACCCCTAACCGGGAAAAGCCGAAAAGACACACAACATTGTTAAAGTTATTGGTATGACTTCTTGCTGGGGAGACGGCAGCATATTTGTTTTGAGCACCAAACTAACAATTGTGTGGCTGTTCTCTTCCTCTTTCCTCAAAGTCAGATGTTAGCGGTATACCAAAAATGTGACTTGCCTGAGAGGCAGGCTATATGTGAAAGCAAACTGCAATTACATTAACATCGGTAATCATTCATTGATAGGCTCCTTTCTGAGAACATTACTGTGGCCGTTTTGTGATGAAAGTCAAAGGTGGTGTACCCAATTAGGGTGATTTCATCAGAACATAATGTGTGAGAAGAGAGTTGAATTTCAAGTTGATATTTTAGGAATCAAGTGCAGTCACAACCTACGATATGTTACTGTTACCAAATACTGGAAGCCATTGGACTAGTCCATGTAGTTGTCCTTTGTTTAGCAACAACAAATCTCTGGCCAGCTAGAACGTCTCCTCTTGCCCCATAATGCATCCATAGCTTCCTGATAACTCTCCAAATCTCATTTCTGCCATTATTATTTCAACAATTTCTCTGCTTGCTCGACATTTTGTGGGAAATTCCAAATGTTTCTAATGTTCTGGGAAAAATGTCCTTTTCCTTTTATTATTTTGCTTGATATATTGCTATACTGTTTCCTTTCTGAGCTCATTGCACTGTGGCACTGGGCGTCATGATTCCAACAGCTCAATAACTTAACTACATATTTTAGTTATTGAACTCTCCTGGATAGGAGATGTAAAGATTGGAGGAAGATGGATGAAGGTTGTCAGCCTAGTCAAATAGAATATGCCTAGTCAAGAATTTGATACATAATTCTATCAACTGTATAAATAAATGTAAAATACAGGCTTGTGTTTTTAAATGAAAGAAAACACTGTAAAATGTGAACGTCAAGATTGTTGCAACATTGCCATCTGCTGTAAGGAAAACCAAGCCAAGCATTTCAAATGTGTCTTTTGAAGTTGGAAAGATCTTATGAATCTCTTTGTTTTACAAGTCTGCTCCAGTGGGTCTGGATGAAGGTTTCATGCCTGTTGTTTTAAGGTTAAAGTTAAGGGCCAGAATTTACATGTGGAAGGTGCTTTATTGCTCTGGTTTCTGCTAGTGTATATGTGAAATGCCTTGTATTGTAGTTTCCTGAGCAGGTGTTGGGTTTTCTCAGGCCACAAACTGCATGCTAATTGTCAAAACTACATGCTAATTGTCAAAATGATGTAATTTGTGAGGGCCTCAGCAGAACTGTTGGTTAGTGTTTAAAAACTATTGTTCAGTGAGAGACTGTAAGCATTTTGATCTTGGACATCTAACCCAGCACTGCTTGCTCTTTATTTATGTAAGTAAGATAATAGCACTATGTATGTAAGTAAGATAATAGCACTGTGATTTCTCTTGGGAATATTTAAACTTGGAAGAAAGTTAGACTATTTTTCTTTGAAATCAGATCTTTCCTACGATATTGTTTTAAGTTTGTGTGATCTCTGAACTTGAGTAGCATTGTACTGTAGTAGTTTTGTCTTGTGTTTTAATTATTAAATATTTTATAACCTTTACCTGTGACTGATTTATGTAGAGATAATTTAACCTTTAAAGTGCATTACATATTTACAGATTTTACTGTCTAAGTCACTCCCAATTAAGCCTAGACTGAATAGTCACATTACCTGCTTCTTACTGAAATTGGTACACCTTGTTTGCTGTAGCATAGACTAGATCCAGGCCTGCTGAATCTAGCTTTGTATGCTTGTTGTTTGTTTGCTTATTTCCATGAAATGCTAATTCCACCTAAAACGCAACTTTTCAGAGCTTATGTGGATCCCTAGTGATATCTGCATTGCTTAATGTACTTATTTCCTTGTTTCACTTGAAGAAAGTTACTGTTTGTCGTTTTTGCATTTAAGTTACCTGTAACACATGCATTTAAGTTACCTGGCACTTGCTCACTAAGTCAGCACTAAAAAATTAAAAGCACTACACCCTCACAAACTCCCCTTGAGTGCCTTGTTCCCCATTGGCCCTTTTTTTTTAATTATAAAGGAATTCCCAATACTATTCTAGCATGTCCAAAGGTCAGTTGTCAATCTCCTCTCCAGTCCAGCTGGTGAATCTGGGAATCTTGAGGCAATGTTACAACTGGCTCATGTACACAGACAACCCTCTCCTCCTCCCAACAAATTCCAACACATGAGAGATGCAACAATATAGCCAAACTGGAGGCTAAGCTCTCTCAACTCAGTACTGGTGTAACCAGTCAGGAGGAGAAGGAAACCACACTCACTTACAATTCCAGTCTCACATAGATCTACCATGACAGCAAACCAAACACATAAACACACAAAAACATACTCGGAGGCTCTAAATAAAAATCTGCCTAAGCAGCAGAGCCCTCCAAAGCAGACACCCAAGCAACCGCTACCCCAAAACAAAACACATGCAGCACATAGCTCACAAAGCCAGTGTGCCTAACAGTCACAGCCCTTAAGGCTAAACAACACACCTGATATACTTGTAATAGGTGACTCTATCGTCAGGCACACTGACATCCCGCTCACCAGGCTGAACAAGGAGAAGGTCATGGTGAGCTGCCTGTCGGGTGCTAGGATCCGCCACATAACACAAGCACTCGGGTCACTCCAAGGCAAGTACAAATATGACTCTGTCATTGTCCATGCTGGTGTGAATGACCTGAGACGTACCTCCCTGGACTACATGAAAAGAGATGTAGAGGAGCTCTCTGAGCATGTAGCCCAGGCCAGTATGACCCTGATCTTGAGTAGCATCTTACCCTCACCAAGAATGATGCCACAATATGAAAACAAGATGATCAATTTCAACAATTGGCTTAAGTATTGGTGTCATTCAAAAGGGATCCAATGCCTGTCAGCCTGGGATGACCTGCTCGACAAGCCATGATGCTTCGCTAGGGACGGCTTGCACCTGTCACCCCTGGGCTATCTGATATTGGCAAAGGCTCTTGCTACCCCCATAGTGCCTTTTTTAGGCAAGGCTCAAAAGACAAACCCACCTCCATAGGTATCGCAAGGGATAAGAAACTAAGAGTAATGCTACTCAACGCCAGAAGTCTAAACCTCAAGATGCACACACTCGAAACTCTCCTTAGCATGGAGAACATCGATATCTGTGCAGTAACAGAAACCTGGTTCAAGGCTCCCGAGAGCACCCCAGCACTACCAGGTTATACCTCATACCATGCTTTTCGGCCCCAAAACTTGGACTGAACCACAAAAGGAGGGGGAGTATCAATATTCATCAAAGATACCCACACCTCCAGGTTGGTGGCAAAGCACGAAGCATCAGAGACTATCCATGTGCAACTAACAGTGGGTAAGACTGTCTTCCAGTTTATAGCCTGCTACAGACCACCCTTCCAAACCCAGGAACCCCACTCGGCCTTCCTGAGAACACTGGAAAATATGAAGGTCTCTCCAAGCACCATTATATTGGGTGACTTCAACTACCCAAACATAGATTGGGAGCATTACTCAAGCTCCAACACCCTAGCCCAAAGGTTCCTAGAATTTATAAACTCAAATGCTATGGAACAACTCCCACAAGAGGGGAAAACATACTGGACCTGATCATCACCAACATGGGGACTCTATGCTCCAAACCAGAAGTGTATCCCTCACTGGTAAGATCAGACCATAAACTAATCTCACTGGATATTCACATCCCGACCCCCACTCCCTGCCCAGAAAACCACAGTGAAAAACTTCTCTAAAGCAAATTTCACACTCCTCAAAACCGAGGTGGAATCCTTCAAAAGCCCCCGGGCCTGTGGAAAATATGGCCCAGACCGCAGAATCCTTTATAAACGCATTCTATGAACACCTTCAGGAATGCATGGATCATGCAATTCCGAATAAAACCCAATCCTCCAAAGGCAGACATCCTGTCTGGTGGACCCTAGCCATAAACAAACTATACAATAGAATGAGGAAGCTACCACATGATAGAGCAAAATCCCAAAAAGGGAAGGCATCTCTGATCAGTATTAGCAAAAAACTACGGGCACTCATAAAATCGTCTAAGGCCAGCTTTGAGAGAAAAATTGCACAGGACACCAAGGATAATCACAAGGCTTTCTTTAGTTATGTTAGGAACCTGGGTGGGAGTTCCCAGATATGCTCCAAATTAGTCCAAAATGACAAAAGATACACCGAACCCACAGACATTGCCAACATCCTAGCTGACAGGTTCAGCGCAAACCCCCCCCCCCCCCCCACCGAAAGGGCAAATATCTATCCCAGCAGAGTGCTTCCCCCCTGACATCTCAGATGCTCAGGTAAGAGCCGCCCTCTCCAAAGCAAAAAAACACAGCATCAATGGGACCAGATGGTGTCCCGGGCTGCGTCCTGCATAAACTCCAAGAAGAGCTAAACCCAAACATAAAACTACTGTTCAATCTCAGCCTTACTACAGGATATGTACCCAAAAAGTGGCGTACAGCAACAGTGGTCCCTCTCCACAAAGGTGGTGCCTCAACGGATCCTGGAAACTATCACCTCATAAGCCTGACTAGCTTGGTCTGCAAAGCTATGGAAAGGATCATCATGGACCTTATAAATAAAGATATTTGGGACCTACAGACACTGGATCCTACCCAGTTCGGCTTTAAGGGTAGATCCTGCCTCTTAAACCTGATCAATTTCTTTGAAACAGTTACCAAGGCCATTGACAAGGGGAAGGTGGTCCACACAGCCTACCTGGACCTCGCAAAAGCCTTCGATACAATACCCCACTCGGGCATTATAGATAAGCTCACCAGCTTAAATATAAACCCCTATGTCACTAGATGGGTTGCAAACTGGCTCAAGGACAGAACCCACATGGTTAGAATTGCTAGAGCCATGTCAGACTCCAAACCAGTTACAAGTGGCATCCCACAAGGCTCAGTCCTGGGACCTCTCTTGTTCGGTATATATTTCTTGGAGGTATAGGCCAACATGGAAAGACTGTGGCTGACCAAGTTCGCAGATGACTGCAAACTGGGCACCATAATCGACTCTCCAGCCGACACAAGCATCCTCCAAAAGGGCCTCATAGAAAAAGACAACTGTTGCCAGAGCCATGGCCTCAAGCTTAACGCCAAAAAGTGTATAGTCATCCCCTTTGGCAAAAACAAAGTGCCCGCAAATTACCACATAGGTGGTAATCCATTAAGTACAGAAGTAATTAGGGACCTGGGGACCCAAGTTGATGGCAATCTCTCATTTGACAACCACGTGGCCAAAGTGGTTAGAAAAACATTTTATATAGCCCACCTAATCATGAAGGGATTCACATCTAGATCAGGGGAGGTCATTGTGCCTCTTTACTCATCCCTCATCAGGCCCATAATTGAGTACAATGCCACTTTTGGGATGTACCTTACCAGACACCTGCAGCAACTGGAAAGACCCCAAAAGTACCTCACCAAGAGGATGAAAGGACTCAAACAGATGCCATATGCTGCCCGGTTAAAGAAACTCCATCTCTACTCAGTGGCATATACTGCCTGCTCAGAGGCGATCTGTGCCTGACGTATAAAGCCATATCCAACCCGGAATTAATGGACATGCTGCACCTCAGAAAATCCAAATCTCATCGAGCTATGCGCTCAAGAGACTTGAACCTCAGCACTGAAATAAATAGGACATGCTGGAGGGACAGATTCATAACCCAGAGGCTCCCTTCACTCTGGAATAAAATCCCAGTCCAGGTTAGGCAGAGTCCCTCATTGACTCTCTTCAAGAGGAATCTTGAGTGGATGGGAGATCGTAGGTTTACCCCGGGTATCACTTCTGTGTCACTGTTAGACAGAAGCACAGTATACTAACCTCAAAAAAGGGCATAGCAAAATTAATTTAAAATGGGTGGCAAAAGCCAAACACACTCTGGCTAGGCTTATAAATGTCCTAGGGCAGATAGCCTAGTATGAACCTATGAACCAATTGGATAATAATATTGCACAGTAATAATTGGACACCCTTTTAAGGGTCATTTAGTAGCTGATAATTATTATCTGGGTGGTGGCAGGAATTACTACCATATGGTCTGTGTAGTAGGGGCACAGCTGGAGAACCTGTGCCAGCCTTTTCCCAGGAGGGTTTTGTGGGTTGTATAACCTCTTCTCAAAGTGTGTGTGTGGTGTGTTAGCTACTTGGCAGGGACACGAAGCACTGGTTGGACAGAGAGGTTACTGGAGGTTTTAGCTTGCCCAGCTAGGCTGAGACCTGGACCCTATAGTTGTGCCAGTGGGGAGCCTTATTGGGGACCTGATGAGCAAAGGAGCAACCAGCCCCAGACTGACTGATCTCGGTCTGCACTTAAGGGAAATTGTACTTTACTGTGTGTATTAGTTATCCTTTCCTTTTCTAGGAGCCGCCCTCTCTGGTGTCAGTGGTGAGGACTGAGGCTCTTTGATTGCTGGGCCAGGGCACGGGCATCACATATTGGTGGCAGTGGTTGGGATATCCTATCACATATTGGTTTGCTGTGGTGGGATCCACATCACAAATTGATTAGTTGGCAAATACTAATTGGCTCCTAGTGGTGTGGGTAGAGCGAATTCCTGTAGCTTATGTACAGTGATCTCGGTTAGCCACGCAGTGTATACTCAGAGTTCAGATCACAATTGTTTTATTTCGTTTGTTAGCTTAGTGTTAGTCAGGGTGAGCAGGCAGCATGTCAGCAGAAGAGTATTGAAAGTCAGCTGGTGGAGATGTGCTAGGCTGGGGGACTGGTACATGGAAACCTGACTAAGGCAGACCTGATTGCAGCCTTGGTTACAACTGCATCAGAAAACAGCAGCCTGGAGGACAATCAGACTGACAGTGGAGATGCAATATCCTCGGAGAATGGACAGCTCAACCTTTCTGCAGTGGACTTAAAAATCCAGCTGGAGCTAAAGAGACTTGAGTTGGAGGCCAAACGTATGGGACTATGGAACTAGAAGCAGCTGAGAAAATGAAAATGAAGTCTACAAGCTGAGGAAAATGAAGTCTACAAGCTGAGGAAAATGAATGGCAGAGGAGGAGGCATGAGTGGGAAATGTTGACACTTCACCAGAATCATGGAGGTAATGGGGAAGGGAGTAACCAGACCCCAGAAGCACAAAAGGTCAGTAAATTTCTTCCACAGTTTAAAGAGGGGGATAATTTTGATAGCTTCATTCATATGTTTGAGCGGGTATGTAAAAAGTATGAAGTTGACCAAGGGCTCTGGGTATGGTTTCTGACCTCCTTACTCCATGGTAAAGCTGTAACTTCTTCAGAAAAAATGCATGACACTGACTGTTTTGATTATACTGCTGTAAAAAGACATTTATTAGAATGTTTTAAGGGAACACCTTAAATGTATAGGAAAAAGTTTCATGAGCATAGAGGCAAGGCAGATGAAAATGTATGTGAATATGTTGCTGAACTGAGCACTTATTTTCATAACTGGGAGAGTGGATGTCAGGTCACCACTTTTTGAACGGCTGGCAGACCTTTTGGTAAGGGAACAAGCCCTTAGCACTTTGCCTGAGGACATGAGGATCTGGTTAGCTGATAGACAGTGGGATACTTCAGAGGAGTAGGGACAAAAGGGAGACCTATACCTAGCAAGCAGGGCAGCCCTGCACAGGAAAGGAACCCCCAGTACTGCTCATGGGTCTAAAGGAACCCATGGTGGGCACACAGACTGCCCCAACAGAATCCACCAGTAGCAGAGGTAGCCACTAGTCCAGGTATACATCCAGGAGCTAGGGTTAAATGTTTTGAATGAAACCAGTTGGGCCATGTGGCATACAGATGTCCATGGAGGCAAGGTGGGGAACAAAAGGTGAAAGACCCAGTAAGTGGGGAAAGACAAAATGCCAATAGTAGGTTGTCTTGAGACAACAGGGGTATGGAACTACCATCCTGCAGATGTCCTGAGAGGGAAGGATTTGGATGAGGCAGTACCATGTACTTGTGCAGTAAAACGCAGTCAGGCTAGGAGACAAGCATGCGAGTCTGGTAGCCTGGGGGAGACCCAGACAGACTGCATCCTTTCAGCCAGGACTGGTGAGGTGGTTACTTCAGGGAGTGAGCTATGCTGTAGCAGTGAAACTGAATGTGAGCCACAGCTGCTTGTGGGTACTGATGTTCCCTTGTACAGAGTAACTGCAAAGGTAGAGGTGAGTAGTAGTACCCAGGCTGATGGTGAGGCACCACTGTCATAGTATGCCAGACTTCTGCTGGGAAGGGTTGCAAGGAGAGACTTGAGACAGGCTCAGCTCTCAGATCCTACATTGCAAGGCCTGAGGCGGGTATCTAGGGAGGCACCTGATTCTCAAGGGAAGGGGGAATCTGTATACTGGAACAAAGGGTTACTGTACAGAGTGTGGACCCCTGAGGGAGGGATAGAAGGTGAGAGAGTACAGCAGTTGGTAGTGCCTAGAGCTTACTATCTGGCGCTTCTAGCCATACCCCATGATATTCCCTTTGCAGGTCATATGGACATAAAATGTACAAAGAGGTGTATTATGCAAAACTTCTATTGGCCTGGAATTTCCAGAGATGTAACAGGGTACTGCAGGACCCGTGAGCAGTGCCAAAAGGTAGGCAAGGCAGGAGACAAGGTGAGAGCTCCTTTGATGCCTTTGCCTGTGATTTAGGAGCCATTTCAGAGGGTAACTATATGGATATTGTGGGTCCTCTGAGTACCCCAAGTTCTACAGAGGAAAAAGTATATCCTAGTGATTGTAGATTATGCTACACAATACCCTGAGGCAGTGACTTTGTCCTCCATTGAGAAAAAGGTGGTGACAAATGCTTTGCTAGAGATTTTTAGCAAGGTAGGTTTCCCAAAGGAAATACTGTCTGACAGAGGTGCCAATTTTATGTCAGACCTGCTGGCTTGTCTGCAAGTCCTGTGGGGTGAAGCACATGAAGACCACCCCCTACCATCCCCAGACTATAATGGTCTTGTTGAGAGGTTAAACTCTACAATCAAGTCCATGCTATGGGCATTTGCAGATCAGTTTAAGAGGGAGTGGGACAAATATTTGCCCCATCTGTTTGCTTACAGAGAGGTTCCCCTGGAATCCACAGGTTTTTCACCCTTTGAGTTGCTGTATGGGCATAGGGTGAGGGGACCTCTAGATTTAATTTGAGATGAGTGGGAAGGTGAGTGTGAGTCTCACAAGGAGTCTGTTGTGGCACATGTCCTGAACCCCAGGACAAGGCTCCGTGAACTCATGGGCCAACAACAGAAAAAGGTGTGGTATGAAGGAATGCTCAAGCTAGAGAGTATGCTGCAGGGCAGCAGGTGATGGTTCCCATTCCTGTCAGACGCAATAAGTTGCAAGCAGCTTGGGAAGGGACCCTACAAGGTGGTAAGAAAGTAAGTGATGTTAACTACATGGTGGAACTGCTGGGTAGAAGGCAGGGGCACAAATTGTACCATGAAAACCAAAAGTCCACGGGAGGCTAATGACACACCAGCAAAAACGGCAGAGAACAGCAAAATAGCGTATACAGGTTTATTATCCGCTTTCGTACAAAACTTCATCAGAATAAGTACACATGTTAAAAATCCACTTTAAATACCAAAATCTAACCATGTGATTAATCAAACAATTAAATAATCAATCAAATATTTAAACTAACAGAACTTAAAAAATGACTTTGTAAAAATATATATCTATGTAAATAAATATATATAACATATTAGGAAACATATTAAAGCAAAAACTGATACAACTAAAAATGAGAATAGACTAAATTCCCTTCTTTATTAATATTTAATTTACGTTGTTTTAAAAAACACTTAATATTAATGGTCTCATTGAGACCTGGGGCTATATCAGATTTTAATTTTATTTGCCAATATGCCTCCCTTTGCAAAAGATAATTTTTAAAATCGCCATCTCTCATATCCTTCTGACCCACCTCAAGTATAGAAAAAAGGAATTTACTAAAGGATAAACAATTTAATGAATGCTTAAATAAAGCATTCTTTTCATCTTTAGATTTGATGGCATATAAATGTTCTCTAATTCTTATTTTAAATTCCCTGGTGGTCATCCCTATGTAGAATGCGGTACAAGTGGAACATAAGGCAATATAAATAACTCCACTGGTGTTACAATTTACGTAACCTGGTACCTCCAGGGTCCTGCTACTTGTACTAACTGAAATGTAAGGGCCCGTGGAAATAAAACGACAAATATTGCACTGATTACAGATAAACATGCCCCTCTTATTAGACTCCAATCTAGGCACCTTATTCTGATTGATTTCCAAAATCAGGTACCAAAAATTATCTTTTGCAAAGGGAGGCATATTGGCAAATAAAATTAAAATCTGATATAGCCCCAGGTCTCAATGAGACCATTAATATTAAGTGTTTTTTAAAACAACGTAAATTAAATATTAATAAAGAAGGGAATTTAGTCTATTCTCATTTTTAGTTGTATCAGTTTTTGCTTTAATATGTTTCCTAATATGTTATATATATTTATTTACATAGATATATATTTTTACAAAGTCATTTTTTAAGTTCTGTTAGTTTAAATATTTGATTGATTATTTAATTGTTTGATTAATCACATGGTTAGATTTTGGTATTTAAAGTGGATTTTTAACATGTGTACTTATTCTGATGAAGTTTTGTACGAAAGCGGATAATAAACCTGTATACGCTATTTTGCTGTTCTCTGCCGTTTTTGCTGGTGTGTCATTAGCCTCCCGTGGACTTTTGGTTTTCTTGGTTTGAGTTTCATTTGTTTTACAAATTGTACCATGTTAACATGATGAAACCTTACCATGATAGGGAGGCCCTTGTGCTGAGCATTTGCAGTGAATTGTAGGAGGAGTCTGAGAGAGATCTCGTGACTGATGATCTCAGTGAGGCTCTGGTTGACCACCTCGGTGGAAGGGTTAGCAATGTCCCAGCAGCTATCTCCTGCCCAGGTTTGAGAAATTCGAGCAGTGTTGCAGGAGTTTGGGGGCATGTTCACCGGGAAACCAGGGAGCACCCACCTGGTGCAGCACCAGGTGGATACAGGACCCCAAAGTCCTATCAGGTAGGCTCCTTATAGGGTGCCTGAGAGAGTCAAACAGACTCTGAGGGAAGAGGTACAGGAGATGTTGGAACTAGGGGTGATTCATGAGTCCAGTAGTCCCTGGGCCTCCCCAGTGGTACTGGTGCCAAGAAAGTATGGCAGGACCAGGTTCTGTGTGGCTTACATGAAATTAAATAGTCACACAGAGGCAGATGCTTACCCCATGCCTAGGACAGATGAGGCCCTAGAGCAGCTGAGTGAGGCCAAGTATCTTACAACCATTGATCTTACCAAGGGTTACTGACAGGTGCATTTGACTCCCAGTGCTAGAGAGAAGTTGACCTTTGTGACTCCTTTTGGCTTGTATGAGTTCACAAAGATGCCCTTTGGGATGAAGAATGCCCCAGCAACTTTCCAGAGGCTGGTAGATCATATCTTAGCAGGAGGGTTTGCCCTTGTTTACATGGATGATATTAATATCTACAGCCATTCCTGGCAAGAGCACCTTCAGCATGTCAGGGTGGTGCTGGGCAGACTACAGAGGGCAAGGTTGACCATTAAGCCGAGCAAATGTCAGATGGGTATGGCACAGGTCTCCTACCTAGGATATAGAGTGGGGAGTGGTAATATAAGGCCAGAACCTGCCAAAGTGGAAGCTATTCAGGCATGGCCTGCACCTGTTACCAAAAAGCAGGTGAGGGTATTCTTAGGGACAGCAGGGTACTATAAAGAGTTTTTTTTCCCAATTATAGTACCATAGCTGCTCCTCTCTCAGACCTGACAAGGAAGAACAGGCCAGATAAGGTGGTGTGGACCCCAGCATGTGGGCAGGCATTTCAGAAGCTTAAGGAAGCTTTGGGAGGACCCCCTGTGTTAGCCAGTCCAGACTATAGCAAAGAATTTGTTGTCCAGGTGGATGCTTTAAAACTATGGGGTTGGGGGCTGTACTTAGCCAGATTTCTTCAGAGGGAGAAATGCACCCACTGGTTTATCTCGGTCATAGGTTCCAACCCAGTGAGGAATGCTATGCAGTGGTAGAAAATGAATGTCTAGCCATAGTGTGGGCACTACAAAAACGTCAGTCTTATCTATATGGAAGAAAATTCACTGTGAATTGTTAAACAGAGCCAGTCAGCAAAATGCCAAGTTGCTAAGATGGAGCCTGGGGTTGCAAGCATATATGTCAGTATAGCCTCACAGTGGGAGTAGCAATGTCAATGCAGATGGGATTTCAAGACAGGGAATGGGGTGAGGTACACCCAGATAGACCTGACAGGGAATGGGGTGAGGTACACCCAGATAGACCTGACACTCTCAAGCAGTGTTTCTCAAGGGGCAGTTGAAAAACTTGCTTGAGTTCCCCGGGGGGGGGGGTGTGATGGTTGGAGGAAGGTGGGTGAAGGTTGCCAGCATAGTCAAATAGAATTTGATAACTAATTCTACCAACTGTATAAATACATGTAAAATACAGGCTTGTGTTTTTAAATGAAAGAAAACACTGTAAAATGTGAATGTCAAGATTGTTGCAACATTGCCATCTGCTGTAAGGAAAACAAAGCCAAGCATTTCAAATGTGTTTTTTGAAGTTGGAAAGATATTATGAATCTCTGTTTTACAAGTCTGCTCCAGTGGGTCTGGATTAAGTTTTCATGCCCTTTGTTTTAAGGTTGAAGTTAAGGGCCAGAATTTACATGTGGAAGGTGCTTTATTGCTCTGGTTTCTGCTAGAGTGTATATGTGAAATGTCTTGTATTGTTGTAGTTTCCTGAGCAGGTGTTAGCTTGCTAAATAATGCAGTTTGTGGCCTGAGAAAATCTAAGTGTCAACATTATGTAATTTGGGAGGGCCTCTGCAGAGCTGTTTGTTAGTGTTTAAAAACTATTGTTCAGTGAGAGACTGTAAACATTTTGATCTCAACATGTAACCCAGTGCTTGCTCTTTATGTATGTAAGTAAGATAATAGCACTGTGATTTCTCTTAGGAATATAAAGTTAGACTAAGTATTTTTCTTTGAAATCAAATCTTTCCTACGATATTGTTTTAAATTTCTGTGTGATCTCTGAACTTGAGTAGCATTGTACTGTAGTAGTTTTGTCTTGTTTTAATTATTTATTATTAAATATTTTAAAACCTTTACCTGTGGCTGGTTTATGTAGAGATAATTTAAAGTACATTACATATTTACAGATTTTGCTGTCGCTCCAAATTAAGCCTAGACTGAATAGCCACATTACCAATTGGATAATGATATTGCACAGTAATAATTGGACACCCTTTTAAGGGCCTTTTAGTAGCTGATAATAGCTGGGTGGTGGCAGGAATTACTAGGCTGAGATCTGGACCCTATAGCTGTGCCAGTGGGGAGTCTTATTGGGGACTTGGTGAGCAAAAGAGCAACCATCCCCAGACTGACTGTGAACTGTGTGTGCACTTAAGGGAAATTGTACATTACTGTGTGTATTAGTTATCCTTCCTCTTCTAGGAGTCTCCCTCTCTGGTCAATGGTGAGGATTGAGGCTGCTTGATTGCTGGGCCAGGGCACAGGCATCACAGGAGACATAAGCTAGTTTTTAAAAAAAAAAAAAAGGGTTAAAAAGAGAAGCCCACAAAGAAAATGACAGTGACAACCTATAAAGAACAACCTACAAGTACAGAAAAGATAGAATAGAACTCACTGGCCAAAGTTCTCATGTTGCTCTCCTCATCCAGGGCCTTTATTACTGACCACACCCTGAATTGCCTCTTCATCATAACTCTTTGGGACTAACATAACAAGAATTGGGGAACTTCTCTGCACAGATGTTCTCTATTTTTATATTCCAGACCTACTTACACCATTTCCTTTCACTCGAGGTCTTTCCAGAGTTCTACACAGCTAGCTTTGGGACAACATAATGTCAGCATTTATGAAGGCTTGGCTTTGGTTTGATTTATTTCTGCTACTCCCTATATCTAGGGTGACATCGCACATGACATTACTGTTCCTACCCCCACCCACCTAGGTTGTTCCTCCACCAGACAAACATATTGACATGGTCTTTTCCAAAGCCTAGAGAGAGAATTAGATTTTAAATCCATTAACTGTAAATCAGTGTGTTCCAGTCCCATCCCAATGGTAGGCTGTGTTGGAGCAAAGAGCCTTTTTTTTTTTTTTAAACAGCTTTATTAAATTATCACTTAAGACATGAGGACATAAATTAATAGAAAACTATTTACATTTTTATATTGTGCATTATCCCTTGCATATGTTTCCTTAATTTACAGAAATAGCTCAATTCCTTTTTTCCCTTAAACTTCACTCCTACTCTTGAATATCATTCCGCATGTACTATTCTGCTATTTCTATGTAATTTGTTTCTTCTTTAAAAAGATCCCACTCTAATGCTTTTATTTCCTTTGCAATAGTGAGTACTTCAGTTACAGTTGATTTAAACCGATTTAAATTCTTTAGTAATTGCTTTTTTTGATGGCCAGTAACATTAAACTTACCAACGCCTTATATGTAGGCAGTTATGATCCTATGTTCAGATAAAGTGTCATTTCCATGGCTATGGTCATTTGCTTCCTCAGTACATCTGACAGCACTCTGTAGGGAATTTTTTTAAATCTGTCAACTCTTTACCTCCCAAAAACATGTTGCCAGATACCTCTCTCTCTTCAATGGTACCTCCAGCATTTGCTAGCTGAGGAAAAATTCTGTGAAGTCTGCTTTGGGAATAAAAACTATTCAAACACTTGGTTAAAATCCTAAACTTTCTGGACTTGTACTTGGGAGCCATATAGATATCCTTCCATTATTCCTTTGTAAATTGCCTGTCCAGTGTTTAATCTTTGCTGACCTCCTCTGATTCTTAGTTATGCAATATTTTATTTACCCTAAATCTGCTTAGCTTCATCCCACTCCTAATTACGGTCCTTATTTGCTTTCCAGTACCTTGGTTCCTTTTCCAGTCGTTAATAAATTCCACCCTCTCTTGCCCACTTTCTATACCCCCACTTGCAGTTATTCCTATTGTCTCCTTTTTCCACTTACATGTTGACTTTTTTTTCTTGGAATACTTTCTGAAAATTTATGAATATAATATGCTGCATACTTTTCCTTAAGGATATGCATCCATAATTCTGGTCTCTTACTTCTCCACCTTTCCCCATGTTTCATCATCATCATCATCCCTTTCCACTTTGATTTATAACATTCTGCCTGTTTATGCATATGAGCTTGAAATGCATAACTCTGAAGTATCCATTAAAATTAGATAATCCTAAACAACTTTGTTCAATGTAGGGAACTAAATTACTACACTTATCCTTTTGGGAGGAGAAGAGTGCAAGAGCTGATTTCCACTCTTTATTATAGCCCAAAACTTCTCTGGTTTATACAAAAGTATATCTAACACCTGTATTAAACTAAAGGTACTAAACACATTTTTTCACTGCATGTATCTTACTATAATATCCATAATTAAGAGTTTCCAATTTCATTTTAGTCTCTTTCCACATATCCTTAGCTGCATAATAAACCAACTGTAAAATCCATAATCAAAATGCTTTATGTCCCCATAAATATGGGTATTGCTGAACCAGTTCACATGTGGGTACATAGTTTACTGTTATAGCCTTTATTATATCTTCTTTAATTTTATATCACAACAACACTTGAAACACTGCCTCAGACTATTCCACAACACTGAGATGTCTTTTTGGATTTCTCAAGTATCAAGTACAAAATAATCTGCAAATATATTTTCTTGATTATCATACCAGTTATTTTCTTGAACATGAGTTTTTCTTTGCTAATGGTTCCAAATACAAATCAGATAAGAAAGGGAAATAACACCCCTACACACCCCTACATGGTTCATCAGTTCAAGCACAGCTTCTCAGTGAGGAACCTTCCAACCTTAATTCTTGTCTCTCCCCCTTCATATATCTTTCTAGTTTGCCATATTTTATTAGGTAATGTAAATGCTTCCATTGCCCTACTCATAAAATCCCAGCTGAGTCTGAATGCTTTCTCTGCATCAAGATCAGCCAATGGTAATATTTTCTTGCATCCCCCTTTGGTTTATCATTGATTTATTAATGTCAAAATCCTTGCCTCCCTTACAAAACTTTATTGATCCGTATCTATCATTTTAGAAATACGTCTGATATTTCCTTAGCTGGTATAGGCATAAATACTTAATCACGGTTTAAAATTAAAATGGGTGTATGTGAAGTTGTGTCAAGGGTCTTCACCCTCTTTGAGTAATACAGCTACCATATATTTCCCAAGATACAGCTGCATACTATTAAACAAATCTTTCTGGAGGTTTCACTTTTTTCTCCTCATTTCCAAGCTTTCACAGGAATACCATCTATTCATGGAGACTTCCTGTTGACTGTCCATTTTTACTCTCATCTCTTCCTCTTTATATTTTAGCTATCAGTATAGGATTATTTTTCTTGTTCTAGGCTACTAAGTTTGTCAGCAACCTTTTTTATCTTCTGTTGTCCAAGTTGTGCCAAAAGTTTTTGTACTCTGGACTTGTCATGAAATAGTTGCTTAATCTTGGCCTTTCTAAATATGTGCACATTATTCAAATACTTATTTCCCTTTAGCAGTCTGCAGTTGCTTATTCTCTTGATCTGAGACCCCCCATATTCTGCAATACTTTAACCTTTGTCAACCCCTCTAAGTAATTCCTGTTACTATTTTTCCATATCTTATTTCTGCCCTGTTTTAAAAAGCGTTTTTCATTTTATCCCACTCACTAACTGTCCCTTTCTTAAAAAATGTCCATCTTCCATACTACCTCTTGAATAATTTCTACTGCCAATTCCTTAAATTCCTTTTTAAGGAGGTAACATCAGTTTAACTTTTACTTCATTACACTGCATTGTTTTCTTAGCTTACTAGTGCATGATCTGAAACTTTTATTGGATGCATGTCAAAGCTAAAATACATGTGCTTCTTCCAAATACAAGTTTTTATCCACTCTAGGCAAGTTATTTTACCTTTTAAGGAAAGTCTGTCCTCTTACTACTGAATTCACATTTTCCATTGCAACTCTTGTTTATTTTTTTTCAAAAAAATACTCTTGTTTATTTTCTTTATAGGTCCTTCTGATGCATCTTCAATTGCAAATGTTCCAGTGCCCTACCCATATATATCACTTGCTGAATGTTGATTTTCTCCAAATATTTTTAAAGCTCCATAGCATACATGCTAACATAATTCTCCTCCCTTGCCAATAGTACCTTACTACCACAAATTTACCATTCTTTTCCCCATCTTTCACTAATGTAGCCCCCCCCCCCAGTAAGTATTACTCCCCATTTCCTTTATGCCTGAAATTCTACTGAATGACCTTCTGAAATCCTTTGTCAAATTTACATGTTCATTTCTACTCAAATGTGTCTCCTTAAATATTACTATTTGAACCAAACCTTTCTTAATATAATTACACTTTTTGTCTATACCTGTAAGGTCATTAACCTACTGTGATGGTATGGACAAAAGTAGCCATTATGACAGGAAGGTATCACTCCCACCTGTTGTTCATGACCTGCTCTTTGACTATGCATTGTGAGGTATTGCCAGCTATGCCAGGAGAAGTAGAGCAATGGATGTGTAACATATGCCAGCATAGCTAGCTGAAATCATGTAAAGAATTCAGTCATTTGTATAGCAAACTGATTTGTACAGATGCTTGTGTTAAAAATTTATTTGTAAAGTTGATTGTTAACAAAAATGTATCAACAGTGTGTCCTGATAGGCAGAAACAAAACTTGCATTTGTATCAGACTGTACCATGGTAACCGAGGAAATGTATACATGTTAATAGAGGATACTGGAAGAGAAGAGGTTAATCTCAGTCCACCTTTCTTTGAAAAATAGTAAGATTAAATTACTTAATTTAGGCAATAAAGATTGTATCTCAAAGTTCTAACTGTAGCCAGAGATGAAATGTCTATGCCAGAGAATGATTTTAGCTCCCATAGGAAGAGTGGAAGTGTTTTATTTTATGACTTTCAAAAGTTGCAATAGATCTCAGCAAAGGTAGGTGTCTGTGTTTGTGACACACACGTGCTAAATCCTGGCAGCTTCTAGCCAAGGCGATAGTATGGGAACTATTAGTCAGATGACCAGATGTGTGATGTCATTCTGCAATCCATCACAAAAATTTATTTTTAATACTAGATGAGATTGACATCTCAGAGCACTCTGTTTTAGGAACCTGACTTAGAAGGATCTCTCAACTATTTCATCTTGCCTTGCTCTAGTAAGTGACAAGGGAATGATCATTCATTAGATCAGTCAAGAAAATTATAGTGAGATTGGGTACATACTTTTTCTATATCTGTGTGAATCTGTTCATCTGTTTTACCATTTCCTGTGAATGAATCTCTGGTGTTTATTGTAAATAGATATCTGCATTTTCGTGTTCTTTTATTATTTATTATAAAATATATTTAAACTTTTCATTGTGGTGCACCCTTTTGAGACTATTTTAACCTTTGAGAGTACTTGTATCTCTCTTTGGTGACTCTGCCCACTCCTGAAAGCCTTACTGCATTGGTCAAAATTTGTACTAATAGTAATTTCACTCAGTATAATTGGGCACCCTTGAAAGATCCTTAGAGTAGCTGGCTTTGGAGTGTCTGGTGGCAGTAAGTACATTAAAGTCTGGACAGAAGGGGGCATAGCTAGTAAAATTGTGCCAGCCTTTCCCATCTGTGTGTGTCTGCAAATCAAATATAAGTGTGTGTGTCAGCTGCTTGGAGCAGGGAAATGATGCACTGGTCTCAGAGAGAGTGGTGTTGGATGGAGAGAGAAATCCAGACCCTGATCTGAGTGTTCCCTTTGTGCTCTTAAGGAATTGTGCTTGATGCAGAGAGCTACATCTGGAAATACTGTGTCTATTTTTGTTCTAAGTGAATATCTCTCTCCAGTCTCAGTGATGAGGATTCAGGCTCCTTGATTACTGGCCCAGAGAGAGTACATCACATGCAGTTCCAGCAACTGGCTTACATGCACACATTGTTTGGCAGTCTGATCTTTTAAGAAGTTCAAAAGCAAAAACCAGAGCTGCATTCTATGTTGGCAAAATGAACAGTTTTTTTAAGGATAGAATTCTTGAACACTGGAATGATATTTTGAAAGGGAAAGAGACAAATGCATTGGCAAAGCTTATATTCTAATGTGGTACACATGTTTAATAGTCTCAGTGAGTGATAGGGATGGAGACTTGAAAAATATAACTGAACATGTGGATCAGTGATAGATTCTATGATTAAAAGCATTTATTGAACAAGGCCTGAATGATAGGGTATCATTGAAGCCGATTTTAAAATTGCACCCATCACAACATTAATTTTTTGTGGGCTTGGCTGTTAGAAATTATTTAATTGGTTCTTTGGTGTATCAGCTAATCAAATAACAATCACTTTATTGCTGTATGAAGGCCTTAAAAGAGTTTTCTATTGGCTGTTCCTTGACTGACCAAAAGAGTGAGTGAATGTTTCAATTTATATCATGTGATTTAGTTTAAGAATTTGATGGGGTTTTACATATTTAAATTGTATTGGTTTGTTTTATTTAACATTGGTCTGATGAAGCAGTATTGTACCTTGTGAAAGTGCTCATCGTATTTATTATAATTTCATTTCATCAGTTGTGAAGTTTTTTAATACTTTTTTATACTTGCACTATATTGTTAGATATTTTTACTTCCCTCAAACATTCAACCCCCTCATCCCTTTAACAAGCATGAAGAGCTATGTACGTTTTCATCAAATGAAGATTACCCTTCCAAATAGGAGCAGTTGCCCAAAATCAACAACTGGTACCCATGGGTACTAACTATTCTAAACATCAAGGTTACCCATGCTAAATCACATGTTACAGCCATTGTGCCCTGCTATAGTGATAGATAATGACAGAGCAGGCATCGCTCTTCTCTGCCGCATGTGAAAATTCAGTAAACAGTAATCTTTAGCACCAAGAAAAAAAATATACTCTGGCTACCTTTAAATGAATTGTACACCAAGCTAGTAAATTAAAAGCATTAAAATTGCTAAAGATGCTAATAGTTATTTTTTTCAGATTCCAACTCTGTTTGAATGAACTACTTGCTACTGTACCTTGAATGTTACATTTCTCACCACAGAGAGCTCAGAACTCAAGGTTAATTAAAACCCAGACTCCTCATTTCCAAGTAAAATCAGTCAGCAATGAGTAAATAGATAGCTAACAACTTAGCAGATGCATGAAAGAATCTTTGTAAATTTAACCCTGAATAGGTCTTCCCTGCACCAGAAGATCACCTGATCGCATGCTATCCAAAACTGTAAAGCAACCTACTTTATATTTTTGTACAAATATTAAGAGCAAAATTTCCTTCAGACTGCTAAATATCAATTACATAAAATGGGGGTATATGCTTTACAGTTCACCCACAATTTAATAAAATAAAAATTCCAGTATTTCTCAGCCATTTTTTCCAAAGTCAAATTTTGCATGTCATTTCGTATAGTCAATGGGATTGATATTATCTCATTGGCTTGCATATTTTAGTGCTGCTGGTCTTAATGATCATTATCTCCATTCTTCACCATCAGTCTTTGGTTCAAATTCAAGGTATTCCTGATTCTTCTAGTCAACTGCTCTACTTTTTTCCCTGTCATGCAAGCATTTTCCTTTGTAACAATGGAAATGGTTGTATTGGCAAAGTGTCTGTCTGGGCTTTGTTTCTTTCAGAAGAGTGAGCAGCAGGGTCCTGTCTGCTTGTTAGTTCATTCATTGTTGGGTGAAACTTTGTTTCATCCTCCGATTCTTCTGCATTAAAACATGACTTTGATCCTCCAGGAAAATATAATCCTGAAGATAGCTGGATATAGCAGCTTGAATATCATACCTGCTTCTTGATATTCCTGGATTGGTGGGGTAAACTTCTCTAATGCCTGGTGTACAGTGAATAATCATTTTCTACAAACACTATGATCCAATTTTTTCATACTTTTCCTTTCTGCAACAGTTTTGTCAAGATCAAATTGTTCTGCTGATATGATTGTATATTTACTAATAGAGGTCTTGGCTGCTTTCTATTGGTCAGGTTTGGAACATACACACAGTATCCCCTTTAACAAATCTTTCAGTGGAACACCAGTCCCCTTCCTAATTTGTACTTTCATAAAAGTCTGTTCCTTCCAGTTTCTCTAGTACAGCAGAAAATCACAAGTTCTTTGTTTGTGCTGTCTTCTAACTCCATCAGTTTTTGAAACTACTCTTCTTGAGAAGCCTTGTAGTCAGCCAGCCTATTCTTCAAATTTCAACCTCTGATTTTTTGTAATATCAGTTCATCTAAATTATTTAAACTTCTGTTTTTCCCGACTTTTATTTGAGTTTTTAATATTCTTTCAGTGATGCATCTGATTTATTTTTCCCTCTAAATTACTGGAAGAAATGTCATATAGCAAAGCTGACACTTTTCGCTGAACAGTTGAGTTACTTTGGTATTCTTCCCAGTCAGAGTTTTTGCTTCTCCTTTTCTGTTTGTTGCTCTTTGCTGGCATTCAGGCATTGTAGTTACTTGCTATTCACTGAATTTTACCAAAATGACCACTCCAATGCCCTTTTTCCCCTTAGTTTTCACACTGGGAAAGCTGTAATTAACCTATTCAGTGTGCAGCCATCTTGGAAGCCACAGAATAAAGGTTATCTTGTGGATGGGCTGGAGGGAAATGACATCATTCAGTGTAAACCAGACTGTTCCATACACGCCCCAAGGAGGAGTTCTTGTGGGTTATGTAGTAGTAGTATTGGTACTAAGATGGAGGTCCCAGATATTGCTCAAGCTGTTTGTTCTTCAAACGAGTCTTGGATGATGGAAGTGTGTATGCATAAAGTATTTTTTCATTCAGGGTGATTACTTTGTACACAAGGATTTGGAAGGGTTTAATGGGCAAGACCATAGAAACTCTGAAACAAATGCCCACTGGTATCTTCAAAAGCAGTTGGAGATCCAAATGGCCACCAATTCTCAACACAGTTGTGGCTAGCTAGGACAGGAATTGCAATAAAGCATCAAACCTGGCTTTGCAACACTGGATTTGCAGAATACTGACCATTTGACAGATCTTATCTGTTTGGGCAAAAATTTGAGGACAAGTCAGAATGATGTGAACAGGAGGATAAATTACCAACAGCGTTTGGTGTTTGAGGTCTTAAGCTCTACAACAGCTTTTTCAAAGAAGCAAATGGGAGCCAAGAATATTTCACTTTGTAAATCCCAACAGCCTCAGAACCAGCAGCAGTTTGTTAGGTTATCTCTGGCACCTATGTTTAACCACCATGCCATCTTCTGTGCCCAGGCATTATTAACTTTGAATAGTTGCCTGACTGCCCTACTCTGGATGCAGTCAGGACACATCTTTCCCTTCAACCCGTTGTTGATTGGCCATCATGCAAGATACCTGGTTAGGGATATCCTATTCAGGGACAACACAATAGCCATTTTTTAAGAATGCCCAAACATCTGTCCTCCTATCCACTATCCACACTACTATATCAAGGGAAGGTGGTGCATCACAAGGTTGAAGTCTTCTTCAAACCAAAAGCCATCCAGAAGGTCCCACCAGATATGAGAGGATCAGGATATTACTCTAGGTTCTCCTTGGTGCACAAAAGAACTCCAGACATCAGACCCATACTAGACCAGCCTGGTGAAGGGAGGAATCATTATGGCTGGTCCCTATACAATCCATCCTACCATGCTTGCAAACGGAAAGTTATTAAAGCATCCTAAAGATCCAGAGAGCACATCCAGCCATTGAAAATAGCCAGACTGTCCAGAATATTCATACACCTCTATCTGGGAGCCAGTAATCTCAGTTCAAAGTGTTGCCATTTTACCTCACCACAGCCCACTAGAGTTTTCATGTAATATAATGTCTCTTGGGGAGTATGGGAATAAAAGCATTCCCTTATTTAGACAGCTGGCTTATTGCTGCATTTATAAGGGAAAGTCTTATGCCAAGATTACACTTACTTTATGCCAGTCCTTGGACATCTCAACTAACCTACCAAATTCTCAACTGGACCTTTAAATCTGTAAAGTTCATAGGCTGGCTGTTGGACACCACAAGAACATTGGCTATTCTTCCCTCATAAAGGTATTTGGTCATCCAAGCCATAGAGTCTCTCCCAAAACCCAACTCCAGATGGCAGCGCTGGTTCTGAGAGTTTTATACCAGCATTCATGCAAATAGTCCATTATGCCAGAATGCACTGAGAATAGTGGAATGGACACTGATAACTCAATAAAATCAAGAAATGGAGCTCACAACAAGAACAATAAAAATTTCCAAAATCTTCAACACCTGTCCTAGTGGACTACTCCAGCGAATCCATGAACTCCCTTTGCTCAACCAAATCCCCACAGCCACTTTACCATAATTTTGGGGCATTACCTGAACAGGACAGTTGGAGGACATGGACCACAGAAGTGGCCAAGTTGCACATAAATGCAATGGAGATGAAAGTGGTCCTCTTAAAATTGCAGGTCATCCCATATCACCCCCCCCCCCCAAGGTACAGTGTCATCCAGCCCAACAAGATGGGAGTAGTATGGTATATTGACAGGCAGGGAGGAACCCATTTTGCATCTTTGCTGAGAAGCTGCGCAGGTGTGGGAATGGGACATTTTTATATTGCTTTCTCAAAGCAATCCACTACTTGAGGAAATCCAACATAATTTCAGATGGGTTGACATGAATTCTGCTCCAACATGTACGGTCTCACAATGAATGAATAACCCCCAAAAAATCTTTTGCACATTGAATTCCTTATTGTAGTCTCTTTGCTACACCATCCAGCACCAATGCAACATTTGTTTTTTTATCCATCATCTCAACAGAGATCCTTCAAGAAATGCTTTCCCTCATGTTTAGCTCCCTGGTTTCTTTACCCATTTCCCACCATACATCTCATATCCAAGTTTCTTCAGAAAGCTAGGAAGTGCAAAACTGAGGTTATTCTCATGGCCCCATTCTGGTCAAGCCACCTTTGGTCCCCTATTTTATGGCATCATCTCAGAAGATCCCCTTCTCCCACATCTCCAGCTGCTGGTTCACCCATCTGATCAGCCTCGGCTAGACATTTCATCCCTTCAAGTAACACTCTGTTTCTCTAGTCCCAATGATGGGTGGGGACAGGGACCTTATGCTTCCATCTCAAATGAAGAATCTGGTTATAGCCTCTCTGAAACCTTCAGCTAGAAAGATTATATAGAGGTAACGAGACTAAATTCTCTCATGGAAGGACATTGCACCATTAACCCTTCCCTGGATCTGATTCCTCAACTTTTAACCTTTTTCTCAGAACTCTATCAGAAGGGTGCTAGCTAATCCACCATGTACATTTACCATTGATCTCCTCTTACCATCTAGATTTCTCTTTGGCCTCACAAAGCTTTGAAAGTATTCATTATGGGAATATTTCATTCTAGACTCCCACAGGATTTTAATTTCTTGCTAGAACAATGGACTACCTCCACTTGAGCCTACCAGTATAACAAATATGAAGTTATTGTCTTAGAAGTCTGTTTCTTGTAGCCATTATATCAGCTAGAAGAGTGTGAACTGCATGCATTATTCCTGTAAATCTCCTTACCTAGTATTTCATGAGGACAGGTTTTTAAGCACTAACCCTTCTTTCATGCCAAATGCTGCTACTTGTGTCTGCTTGAATAAATTGTATCTTTACCTATGTTTTCCCCAAACTTTTCGAACAAAGTCGAATATAGACTTGGATGTGTACAAAGAACTCTTATTTTACTATAACTAAAGATTTTATAAAATATTACCAATTGTTTCTATTTCTAAAAACGGTCAAAAGGCAACATTATTTATTAAAGTAGCTATCCCGACTGATTTCTGTTATTCCAGTAATGAATCCTTACCATCGAAACCATGATTGCATTGATGGGTCCTGACAATATTCCTGGAGGCATTTTAAATAGCATGAAGCATGATTTAGTCACCCAACTAACACCTTTCAACCTCTGCTTCCATACAAGTTTTGTATCAGGAAAATGGCGAACAGCTACAGCTTCAACAGAACCAGGTAATTTCAGACCCATCTGTCTGACCAGCCTAATCCAGAAGGATATGGGGAACCACCAAACACTGGACCTGTCTGATTTGCCAAGGGCAACTTGGTAGACCTTTTTAGTCACCAGTGCAATAAAGCTGTTGATGAAGGTAAAATAGTAATTCCTAAATGTGGCCAAAGCTTTTCACACAATCCCTCACACAGGCATAGTGGAAAAACTAAATAAAATGGAAATGAACCCCTACACTTCCTGTTGGATTGCCAAGTGGCTCACAGGATGTAGGAGATCAAAACAAGAGCAGTTACCTCCACAAAGAGACCAGTTACCAATGGAACCCCTAGGATTCTATGCAGAGACCTCTCCTGTTTGGCATCCAGTGCTCTTGCTGACTGCAGATGACCGCGAGCTGTGAGCAGTTATTGAATACCCAAATAAGCTGGCCATTCTGCAAGAAGATTTGTCACAAATAACTAGGGCTAAAGTCATGATTGAAACTGAATGTCAAAGTGCAATTTCATATTCTCAGGTAAGTCCTATAACCTCGGAACTACCACATTAACGATATGCCACTAAGTTGACAATTCATAATGTGGGAACTTGTGGGCAGTGACATAGTTTTATGACAGTGGTCATATGTTGGTCAAAGAGTCCTGTATTGTGTAGCTTTAAAACAGATTGTCTTGATCTAGTAGTGTCCGCGTTACTCATCCCTCATTAAGCTAATCATTTAGTATGATGCCCCCTTTGGCATGTACCTATCCAGACACACACAACAACTGGAACATCCACAAAAATTACTAAAAAGGCACAAGGCCTTAACTATGGTATACTTGAAGTGACTCAAAACCTTGTCACTTTAGACTGCTGACAGATGGCCTGTCTGGCATACAAGGCATCCTCTGATCCAATACTGATGGGCCTTTTGTACATTAGCAAGTCAAATGGTATCACCCGTACACTGTCTAGGGATCTAAATCTTCTGCAACATCAACAGAACAGTTTGGAGAGACAGGTAAGTCTCGTTTAAAAAAAAAAAAAAAAAAAACTTCTGTGGAATAGACTCCCCATCCAAATAAAAGAAAGCTCATCCCTGTACATATTCAACTGCAACTTGGATCTGTGGATGGGTAATAGAAAATTTATCACAGGACTGTCCCCTGTTACTACTTATCGACACAGGCAGCTCCTAAATGCTCTATCCCATGCATGGGTCCCTTCAAATTATCAGTGGTATGATCTCAGTTATTCTCACTAGGGATAATGTATAATCATCGACAATGGGATGGGCAAGGCCAGTCTAACACCAAACAGGGTAAATCAACTGAAGCACCTAAAGGGAAAATGGCTGGATTTAAAATGGCCCATAAATGCAGCTAACTTAATACCTAGGAGCCTATTTTGTCAGGGCCCAGGCCACTTGCACAGTGATCTAAAAAATTCACCTCTGGATGAAATTTGTGCTGCAACTACATGGTCTATTGTGCTGCAACTACATGGTCTACCTTGCAAAACAGCGACATTCTGTCCAAGTTTAGAGCTTCTTTTGAGGCCTCTCTCTCTTACAGGTATTTGTCCAGCCCATGGTAGTGGTGCTGCGGTAGCGTTGTCACCTCACAGCAAGACGTTGTCGTGTTTGATTCTCAGCTAGAGCATCGTCTGTGTGGAGGCATGCGTGAATGGGTGTGCCTTCGTTGAAGGTTGTGCATCAGGGCTGGTAACTCGGCATGTAAAAATCCACTACCAAACGTTAGCGGACCGGAGTTCCGCTGTGGCGACCCCTAACCTGGGATAAGCCGAAAGACGCAACAACAACTTGCATGTATTTGTCCATTGGGGATGCTGTACAGTGATTTCCATTGTCCAGAGTGAGGTATTGTAGGAGGGACTAGCCTACAGCAACTAGTCAATTAGTTTTCAGTGAATGGACATATACCAATTAAATCTCTTATTCTGGTAAGTTGCGTTTTTGCTGTCAACCAGCATTCATAATTCATAATCTCATAATTTAGATACAACTTTATTTTCTCATGGCGATGCAAATGTGTAATACATAAAAATCATACATACACCTTGCCATTAAAACTAAAGGCATTAAAAATTAACATATTCTGACATCTGACTTGTTTTTTAAAAAAAAAAAATAATAATGGAATTGTTACCTGTCATTGTCAACAGTGAAAACTGCAGCCTTAAAGAAGTCAATAATTGAATGCTCATATCTGCATCCAAAAGAGTTTGCTAGAAAATACTGGTTCAGGGATGTAACCCTGTAGGAATTAATGTCCATCAATAAGCCTGAACAAGCTACTGGGCTGCATTTCCATTAGGTATGATGAGTGAGGTACTGTATTGTCAAGGCGGAGGGCTTGGTACATCTAAAGTAATTTTATGTATGTGTATATATATATATATATATATATATATATATATATAGATATATATACATATATATATATATATATATATATATATATATATATATATATGTATGTGTGTGTGTGTGTGTGTGTATGTATATATATATATATATATATATATATATATATATATATATATATATATATATATTAGGGAAAATATTTTTCAGCATGCAATGACTTACTTTAGTTGCTTTGAGCTAGTGTTCAGAGTTGAGCTTGGCACCACACTGCATTTAAATCCTTAAGGGTAGAATTGCAGTACCAGAGTACCCTATTACTGAGCTATGAAAAAGATAATTGGACATGGTGTTTTATAAACAGATGGATTCATAGTCAGTTTGTCCAAGTGTGATTATTTTGCAATAATTTGTAAGTAAATAGAAAACTTCTTTTTCTTAGTATGTCTAGTAGTGTAACATTGCAATCATGCTTAAAGCCAATTCTGTCCTAATGTAGCCCATTTCAATTCAAATCCCATCCATTCAATTGCTTTCTGCAATCGCACCTTTATTTAAAGTTACCACCACTTGTGGACCTTATTCTTTGCGTGCCAAGTACAACATCTTTATTGGCTTTTTAGACATTAGTTATGGTAATCCCAAGACATCATTATCAAGTGCTGTTTAAACATCAGTTGCTCCAAAAGCATGTCATTTGTGTATGTCAGTATTACTCTACTGACAGTGTGCACTCTAAAGTTAATGAAAATCCTGCAAATAGCAAGGCATGTTTCTGTACCTTTCAGTACATAAACTTAATTGCCCTAATGTATGCTTTTTTTTTTTTTTTTTTTTTTTGTCAAGATCCAGTTCTAAAACCTAAATATTTGGGAAAGGTAAATATTGCAGCATAATGGGGTTGCTAAGCTCCAGTGTATGCAGTTCTTTGAATGAGATATTAAACTTGATGTTCCATATGGTAGCTCAGGTGGATGTGAAAGATCCCATAGCACTTAACATTAAAAATGAGTAGGGGAAGTTCCCCTGACAATTTTTCTCTAGTTAATATAAATTCTTCTGTGGGTCTCGGGGAAGGGAAACCTAATAGGCAGTCACCTGATATTTATCACTTGGTAATAGGCTATTAGCCCACCAGATGTCCAGTGCTGCAACAGTGTTTTGTTCTAAGTTCTTCCAGTGGTATTGTGCCTTATCTTTTTTATCTTAAGTTGTCCGTTTTCATTCTGTCATCACCTGTGGGTTCAGTTCCGAACCTTTGGAACCGACTTGGCCATTTCTTATAGCTAGTAGACTCCAAAAAAGAAAAGCACATCCCTTACCCATAATGCTTGCGATTACAGCAGATCTCATTTGCCACTTTCAGATTCAGGAGTGGTTTCTCCATTTCACTCTCGAACTTTCAGTTGTCAAATATTTTACTTAATATTTATTCTTTTCCCTTCTAAACATGTTTGAAACCTTGTTTTGTCATCTATTGCATCTTTCCATAGCTTTCAGCCATTTGTAGGCAGAAATTGTTTTCTTCTAACACACACTCCCCTTCTGACTACTGTTGAGTAGCTCACTCATACCATTGCTGGTATCTCTTACCCTCCCCTCTTACTGCTTGATTAGTTTTCTGTTTACCATTGCTGGTAACTTGTTCCAAAACTATTTCTGTCCTGTTGGCTTTTTTTCTGGTTGCTACCTTTGTGTGTGTGTTGCCATAGCTAACTTAAGGATGGCTGATGGAGAAGACTCAGCTTGGTTTCAAAAACTGTTAGAAATATGGTGACAAATTTCTTTTGTCTGACAAGCATCAACTATGTATATTGTCTGGGTCCATTACACTTGCAAGATGACTGTTCTATCTGCCACGCTTTCAGTCACAGAGTGTTGGTAGATAGAAAGAATAAATTTTATTCTGAAAGGCCTTCTCTCCTCCTCCTTTGGGGAGGCCATATCTAGATCTCCTAACAAGATCAAACATAAATTCGGACATGCTTCTTCCTCCTGCTCTTCTAGATCCTTGGAAGCGAAGAAATGCTCTGCCTCCATTTCGAATACTTCCTCGGTGCTGAGCCTGAAAAGACTACATCGGAACTGTCTTCAGAATCCTTGACCCCAAAACATTCCTCGAAATGGATTTTCTGCTTCCTCTGCTCTGATTCCTTCATCGGCTCTGGAACAATTGTCTTCTCGCTTTACTCTGCTACCAAGGACCTTATATTCACCTTCAGTGTACCCCTTGGCTGACAGACCGCAGTCTCCATTCTTAGACCAAAGTCCACCTTGGTGGTCTCCATCCATTTTTCCAAGATCCTCACTCAAGTCAACATGGAGAGGTTGGTGATGAAGGTACTTTGGGCCCAAGGTGTATTGGGCACTGCAGTGGCTCCTACCCTTTTGGAACAGGCACAGACACCTTCCCCTTTTAATCCTCTTCTAACCTCCACAGGTACTTTAGTCCCTGGTTCTGAGCTTTCCAGAACTGACCTCGTCTGTTCTGAACATCTCCTTTTCTTTGGAATGGACAATTGCCCAGAGCACTTCAGTTGTTGGAACCACAGTCCTCTTGGGCCACAGCTTGGTGGTCTGTTCAGAGTTATTGGGGTTTGCTTGCAGTTTTAGAGCAGCCTCGGCATCTCAGTGAATCAACACAGATGACTTGGGGTCCAACTTCAATCTCAATGGATACTTCATTGGGAAGGGGGGTACTTTGGTGCTGAGGTCTTCCTGTTTGGCCCCGGAATACCTCTTCTCTTCTGGTGGGCCAGCCTTCGAGGCCATGAAGTGGGAATTGGCTACTTCCAGTACCAGGTCATTTCCTTCTTCCTTGGGAGCTATTTTGGGTCCAGAACATCAACCAACCCCTCCATAAGATCAGCAGGTGCTGCAACCTCAGGCTGCCAAGCAGGGTACTGCTGCTTCCAAAATCTCCACAGATGTTCCCCTTGAAGAGGTCCCTTAGAATAAATTGTGTATATTTGGACTCTCCAGAGGAGTCCGTCACAGAAGACACTGATTTTGATAAGGGTGAGGTGGTTGGAAGTCCTTCAGCCCCCTCAACTGAGGTGTACCTGCAAACTTTTGGTACCCTCCCTTCTACTTTCTAGGCATCTCCACACATGGACTAGCTCATAGAATTGATCTCTTGTTGGATGTGGAAAGGCCCCTGATACTAATGAACCACTGAACCAATCTTTGAGAGACAAGGCAAAATTATCACAGCTTCAGAGGATAAGCATTTTTGGACTAAGGGAGCTCCCGTAGATGCCATGGTGGTAGTGGCAGCCACTTAAAAAGGACCTAGCGGAGAAAAGTTCTTCTGTCCATCCCCCCACCAAGGAGTCATGGGAGAGGAATACATTTGGGAAGTGAGTTTATGCTTCAACCTTTGCCCTACCATTTCTGAACTACCTGGCACATTTTGAGATTGCAGAGATCTTATAAGGGAGCTGTCGGATACCCACTGAGGAGCTGGTTTCTGAAGAGGGATGGGATTCAGTCATCTCTCAGTTGGCCACCCTGGTATCCATTTCCAATTCATAAGGCTCATTTCTCATGTTGCCAAAGGAATGACAAGAGCTGCGGGTTCAGGCATTTCCATAAGAAGGCACACCTGGATGCACAAGTTTTGTAGAGCCCTTCAAGTCTTTGTTAGTCCATGCACCTTTGATGCCTTCATCCTTTTTGGCCCAACTTTAAAAGACACCAGATGTGAGAAGGATGAGAAAACCCTTTCTGCAATAGGAGTATTTTTTTTTCATTCCTCCAGAGGGTGGTCTTTTGTATACAATGAGAAACAGGCAAAATGTGATTCAGGCATTCCCAGGGGTCTTTTCAGACCATGCCTGGTTAAGGTTCCCACAGAGGCAAAGAGGGTAACAATAATGGATGATTCCACCCTCGCGCATAGGTGGCCTGCAACATCAGGGTTTCTGAAAGATCCTCCTTTGGGAAAGTCTTCCAGAGCTCCTGAACAAGAGGTCTGATTGTCCACCTCTGTTGGCCACCCGGTCTCCTTTATGCCTTTCCTCTGACCCTACTACTTCCCAAATTTCTGCAGCCTAAGTTAAAGAGTAAAGTCATCCTTATTGCCCCCATTTTGGTCTCTGCAAATTTGGGTACCCTTCCTATGGCCTCATCTGGTACGAAGACCTTGGATTCTGGATCCAGTTCCAGACCTCCTGTCACACCCAATGGGCATTGGTGACCAGGCATGATATGCTCTCCTTCCCAGTTAGATTATCTGTCATCTCACAAACCATCTACTTGCAAACTTTACAAAAGTAAATGGAAAAGATTCATTGCACCTCCCTACATCAACTTGATCTCTCTTCAGTACCATTCCATGAAATTCTTCACTTTCTAGCCTTTATTTTCAATGTTGGTGCTTCCATGTCTATGATTAAAGACGATCTGGCAGCCATCTCTAATTTTCACAATGGTTTCCATGGATAATCCATTGTTTCACATAGACTTTGTAGGCTCTTTTTAATGCCTTCTTATAAGGGCTCTACTCCTCTTTGGGACCTTACTTTGATGCTGCAAGCTCTGACAAAATCCCCTTTTGAGCTGGCCTCTAGATGTGATGTAAAGTTTCTATCCTTTTCCTGAAAAACTATCTCTGTTTAGTAGCCCTTACCTCTGCTAGAAAAATTTTGGAAAGTCAGGCACTCTCGTCTAGACTGCTATATTTGATTTTTCACAAGGATAGAGTTTCTCTCTGAACCAATGTTTCCTTTCTAGCTAAGGTTATGTCAGACACCAGCCTTGATGCATTAACCTTCCAGTGTTTTTCCAAATTCTAAATGTGGGAGTGAAGTACTCATTACATCTGTTAGATTTTCATTGAAAACTAAGATTCTACCTTGACAGAACCAAGGACATCAGGAAGTCTGATCAGCCGTTTCCTTTTCAGATAGCTAAGTGGATTGGGGACTGTATTTCTTTCATTTATAGGATGAGGGGTATTTCTTTACCTATACCACTGAAAGCACATTCAGCTACATCAGTGGCTACTTCTGCTGTCTTCCAGTCGAAAACTTCCATGGATGACATCTGTGCAGCTTCATCTTGGGGATCTCCCCATACCTTTATTACTGATTTATAAGTGGACTTGGTCTCTATGGGAAGAGCATCATTTGGTTTAATGGTGCTCAGTAAAAACAAAATGAAAACTCCAGCAAAGCTAGAAGTCACTCATTGTTTTAGTTTAATGGTGCTCAGGAATATCCATCCTTGAGTCCGCCCAGGGTTCTAAGTAGCATGGGATTCTGTCCCACAGGTGATGACAGAATGAAGATTGACCACTTCAGATGAAGTTATACCTTACCATAACATTCCATCCGAGTTGTCCATCTTAATCTGTCATCAACTCCCCTTCCTCATGCCTGATTTCCTGGAAGAACAGGCGTTCGCCTGAGATTTTCCTTTTCGAATATAATTCTACTCCAAATATGGTCTCTCTCATTTATTTTTACATCTTCATTCACTTATCAGCAAACTCTGAAGTAATCTCCCTAAGCATTATGTGTAAGGGATGTGCTTGAGTTTTTTGAGTCCATGAGCTACAAGTAACAGCAGAGTCTGTTCTGAACCCACAGGTGATGACAGATGAAGATGGAAAACTTGGGTGGAACGTTATGGTAAGACATAACTTCTCTTTACTCAAGTTAGAGCATCTCCCTTCAGTTTCAGAATTATATTCTCTGAGAAGAAAAGACCTCCGTTTTCTCCTCATTTTCCTAACTTGGATAGTGAAGAGTCTATCTCTGGCTAATGCAGACAAGATTACATCCCCCTCTCTGTCTTAATCCTGACTCTGGTGGTAACAATTCTTCTTTCCCAGAAGATTGTTTGTCTTCTTTCCCAGAAGATTGTTTGTCTGTTTGAGACAGTTACCTTTTCATGTGAGACAGAAGAAAAATACCCCCAGATAAAAAAATACTGAATCTTAACATGCCTATACTACTGGCTGCTCCTCTTTATTCCATCTCTGGAGGGACCTAACACCACTGCTTTGTTTGAGAGTGACTCTCCTCCACCAGCTGTGGAAGAGAAAAAAGACAAGCATCTTAAGAAATAGAGGAATGGAATGTATCTTCATAAAAATGCCTGGTGAAAAATATGTAACTGATCTTGATATATTAACCCATTCTATACTGCCTTTTTGTATTCTTCCGGTTCATACCCATAGCTCCTTATGGCATCTAGATCTTTTTTTTGGTCTGGCTTCTTTAACTTGTCAGCTAGTAATATGCTGTATTAGAATATGCAAGAAGTTAACAAAATGACACTAATATTGTTAATCTAGAATGTTCTGCTGTAAAGGAATTCAGTTTTCACTAGTGCATATTTACGTTCCTAATTGTGGTGTCATATGCTATAGTGGAAGACAGGAAAATTGTCAATGTCCAGTTATATCAAACTATACCTGAGATATTGCTAGTTTGTTAGTGATTATGAAAATAAACAATATTTCCATATGTACTTAATATTTTGAAAAAACAAGTAACTTACAAATTGTTATACAATATCAGGTATAACATTAGATAATGCTAAAGAAAACTCACTGATAATTTGCACTGTAAGTTCATCTTGAGAGAGATTCTATGTTTGAATTGCTAATTAAAACAAATATTGTCTTGTTTCTCTAAATATTTCAGTAAACATGCATTCATAGAGGAATTTCTTGTCTTGTGAAAGCTTATAACTGTATAATTCTAGGTTGTATAGTTTCTAAGATTTTTCAATTTGTTTATGAAAGTTTGGTGGTAAAAATAATTTTGGGCTTGTGTGCATTATAGTATTATAGTATTTATGGAAAGGCTATGAATGGACTATTATCACTGTAAAGAATACTTAAAATTATTCATAACATATTTAGATTTCATCTTTTTTTAAGTCGATTTTTCAGAAATGCTGTAGAATGCAAGATGTGTATAGGCTGCTAGACATATGACTTGTAGGTGTTAATGACTTAACTGGTCTAAAAATAATGAGTTTTTCAGTACTCTTTCCAAATGAAGCAACATCCTTGCTGGCTCTTCTAAGAGGGTATGCCTTAACTGTCCAGGGCATTAAAGCTATAAACTAGTTGTACCACAATGTGGAAAACCATGGAGAAATTCTGAAATAGACTGACTTGACTCAGCATTTTGAGATCATTTTGAAACTTCCAAACTGCCAGAAAGACCTACAAAGTCTGCTATAGATGCTAATTCCTGTTTCTGGTATTGCTTGCTTTTAAGAGGGCATGCATCACTGTTTAGAATGTGACACTTCATTGGCAAGTAACTTTTGGATATGGCCATTAGGTGGTAGCTTATTTGTAAACTGTTTAGAAAAGTCTCAAAAGACTTGAATTAGTTAGGACGTCCAAAAGCAACACAAGGGTTTTATCCACTGTACACAGAGGACAATGTATAAACATGTAAGTGTATATATTTAAGATATATAAGGCATATACAAGGGACCAAAAGGGGGGGGAGCAATGGTAAATCTAGGGAAGAAAATAAATTGGTGGATAATGAATTTGAACAAAAGTTGAATGCAGTGATAAGATTTGATAAAAGAAATAACTAGATTGATTGCATGAACTGTGCTACGACAGATGGGGTATATATTTTCACATGTTCTGAATGAAAAGCATAAGGAGGGTGAAGTACATAATACAGAGTGGGTATAAGATGCATCTGAAAGGATACAAAAAAGTAAAAATTGGGGAAATCTCTCTGACGACAACATTTTAAAAAAGTATACTGGTAAGAGTTATGGGGTAAAGGTGCATGAAATACAAGGCAGACAGCTAAAAGATTTTTAGGAAGCTAGTGAATAATACAAGGCCGAATGCTACTATGACAAAGTGGTTTCCATGTGTCTCGTTCATATAAGAAATCATGGAAATTTAACTGTGCATGATGTGGTAAAAGAAAAGTGCTTGAAATTGATGTGGTATTTTGGAACTTTCTGTCTTAATACTGGGTGACTATGGAGTTGATAAATGTGACTATGGAGTTGGTAAATGTAAGTTCAAAGTGTTTGGTTATATACATTATGACACTTTATGATATTGCTTTGCTATAGATTCTGAAAAAATGGCTGTTTATGCAAAACTGAGTTCACTCAATCTATAGGGATGAATAAAAGGGAAGTTGTGCTTTATATTCATTTCATAGTTATAACAGGAAAATTGCTATCCATGCTTAATGTTGGTAAGTTGGTATACTTTTATTTTTGATTGTGGTTAAAATGAAGTGGGTTATGAGCAATTGAGATAAGATACTAATTTGTATAGGATTTAGGTGTCTTGTAATTTTTGCAATGAATGCTTAATAAACTTTAATTTCTTTTGATATTTTTTCAGTAAGTACTGCTACAAACTCTAGTGTGTAGTACCTCTTACATCTCATCTGAAAAATAACACCTCAACATGGCAGCACCTTTCTTATGCTGCACTGCAGTGCCAGTAATGAAACCTAATCCACCCAGATGATGTGGAATGCATCTTATTCACTTTGTATCCTTAATTTGTAACCGCATTACCCACTGTGTACATATGTTATGTCAATGTGAAGTTTTTCTCCCTGAATATATGAAGAAAATGGTTCTTTTAAGGTCATTTGGACTTTCCTGTAAACAAATGTCAATAAATACATGTGGGAATAGAACCCACTTATGTCTTTCACATTAAAGACAAGTATGGTATCTTGAGCTATTGAGACATAACAGGTGACTGACAACCTGATAATGTGGCATGATGCCAATAGTATATTCACCAGGATGGTGGTGGTATTACTCCACATTGGCATTCCTGGCTACATCTTGCGTCTTTGCCAAGGCAATCAAAACATCCTTTATGGAGTTACTAGTTTAGATCAGAGAGAGAGTCTCAAGTCTGCAAAGGAAGAAGGGAAAACCCTTATTGAGTGGTGTAAAACATGCTTTTCATCAGTGGCCATCCTTCAGATCATAAGAGTCAATGGAGACTTTGCTTGTGCCAGAACCTCAAGTATTCCATGTAGCATGCCTAGCAGATAAACGAGCAGCTCTTTACTTGTGGTTCAGAAAAAGGATAATGGCCTAAGGATCAAAGTTCTCTCAGGTTTCAGAGCAGTGAGGGAAACCCAAAGCTGGCCATCTCCTGGATGGAGTGCGTTCGGTGTAGATGCTTCTTTCACACTTAATTTTTGGCTATTGAAAGAGATGATTGGCTAAGGATGGTAATAATAAATATCTAAAATATTGTCTTTCTCTAGTCTGTACACCTGCTTGATATTCCTTTTCAATAGAGGTGCTGATGCTCATCAAAAAGCAATACAAGAGGTCCTTCAAGGTCAGTAAGGTGTTTCATATTTTTAATGCTTCCTGGTTCTAAAAATATGGGACCTGCCTGTCTTGCATTTTATTTGCCTAAACAAATGTTCTAACAAAGCAAGCCTTTCTACTAGTCGCTCTGAATTTGTTTCTTCCACTGTTACTCAGGACACTGGATGTGCTCTCTATATCTTCAGGATATACACCTGCATACTTGGATCAGGAAGTACTTGAAAAGGTTTCTGCGCTTTCATGTACAAGTGAATTATTACCAGTTTGGGATGCCTTTTGATTTAATATCTCTCAAAGTATTAACAATTATTACCCCAATGTGCAAGGCAGCAGAAGCTGTCAGTTTCATGTGGCACAATGATTTATATAAAGCTTCAGTCCCTAGGGGGCTAACATTGAATTATGAAAAGTTGCATCTGAGTTCAGTGCAGTGTTAGCTTTCTTAAGGCTATTCCTTGGGTAGCAAGGCACTTGACACATTTATCACTATAGTCTAACATCCTTTTCTTAACTTCAATCATGGCTTACTGTTTCAGCTAATATTTGAATCTGGTACTAATAGTTAATTGGATACCCATGAGATCCCTATTTGAGATTTAACATGAGTGCTGCAGTGGACTTGAAAGCAGTAGACATAGGATGCAGCGGTGTTGGGTGGTTTAACATTTTAACCCTTTGTGTCTGCATCAAAGTAGTCTGTTGGTAGGCAAAGCATCTTTTTCCCAAAGCAAATAAATGGATACCTATTGCCCATGGTGTGTGGGCTAGCAACACAATCATATGCAAGGAAAATACAGCTCAAAACATGTTTCAGTATGTAGAGCAGATATGCAGGCAGAAGTGAAAACCCGAGAAAAGATAACATTGTGTCTTTACGAAATGCAGAGAAAGCTACTACATTTTGCCTGTCAAAATGGCTGTCAATTTGCATAATATGTACCTATTTTTTTTTTTTTTGCTTCAGTAAACTCAAAACCGTCTTAAAATGTAATTTAGGTTTAAATGGAATGAGAAGAATAGAACAGCCAGTCAGAGATTGTGCATTGAAGCTTAAAAGAAATGTACATTCAAATGAGCTGTCTTATAATAGGTGGGAGTAATAACTTCAGTGGCTACTCTGTACATATTACCATGGAATGTAAATGGCCTAGTAGGTACAGACAAAAAAGCAGGGAGTATAGAATAATATAAGAGTTATATGGCAAAAACAGCAATGTTTCAAGAAATGCATTTAAATAGAAGTGAGCATGTGAACTTGGCAAAATGTTTCAGGATGGTCATTAGAATATCAGGAGCAAAAGAAAACTGGGAGGAATACTGATTGCTAGAGGGGTTTCAATAGTGATAGAAGAGGGGGAATAGATGAGGATGATTTGTGGTAGTTTAGAGGTTATTTGAAGAGGAGGAGAATTATGCTGGCATGTATCTATATTCCATATAGAACTGCTATTACACAACATGAGGATTGTGGGAGAAATAAATTTTCAGCAAGCAATCTTTATGGGTGCTGAGTGGAACCAGATTTACAATAGTAAGAATGGATTAGAGGGACCCTGCAGGGGAAAAATATAACAAGAGGGTAGTTTCCGAGGAAACGTATAAGAATATTTGGTATAGAAGATGTGAATTTAGTAGGATCACTGGCTGAATTTACATACTCCCCAAGGTAGAATAACTATGCTAGGCTAGATAGAAATTGTATTGCACAGGAAGATGTGTATTCAGTTGAAAGCTTTGAAATGGCTCCAATAACAATTTAAGATCGTGCATTAATAAAAAGCAAGATGGTGCAGGGTTTTGAAGTAAAAGTGAGACACTGGCACTTTCCTGCTTGTTGAAGAAAAATTTAATGAATGGGTAGTAGAAATGATTTCAGAGTTGTTAGTGTGTTCTTCAGAAGGATAGCTAGTGAGTGGGGATAACATGAAAATGGACTTTAGAAACATGGTAGAAACGAGAGAAAGCAATGTGTGGAGCAAGTAATAGTAATTATTTAGAGGGGTTCACACAGGTTAAAATGATGCA
Source organism: Protopterus annectens (assembly GCF_019279795.1). Lineage (NCBI taxonomy): Eukaryota > Metazoa > Chordata > Ceratodontiformes > Protopteridae > Protopterus > Protopterus annectens. The sequence continues at coordinate 1,837,284,724 of NC_056741.1, forward strand.
GAATAAGAGAAATATATTGGAACAAGAACAGGAACAACTGCATAGTGCTAGGGGAGGGGAAATAAAGGAATATTTGGAAAATATGTACGTGTTAAGAAAGGTTGCTATTAAACAAGTATTTGAAAACTTCAGAGTACATAAGCTTTTGGCATAATAACTGGGGCAACAGTAAGTAGACAGGGTGGTTGCCAAACTTAAGGAACCTATACAGAGATCCGAGATTTCAAACATTCTATAAAAAGGAATATTTATAGAAGTAAGTCTTAATTATTCCAAGACTAGAGGCAGATGCGGCTCAACAATTAATAGCTAAGATAGGAAGTTGTCCCTTTTGTGTTGGGATACGAATAAACAGATCTTTGTGTGTTCTGTTCAAGCAGCTTTATTACATATAAAGTCATTACTACTGTTGGTTTTTGACTAACTTGGGTAACCTGTATACAATGAATGACTAAGATCATGCATGCTTACTCCCTAGCTGCTCTTACAAAATGGCACTAAGGTTGTGCACATGTGTGGGTTATATATGTGCACGTACAGCCTCGCATGCTTCTTAAAGATAAAAGTACACACACTTTAGACTCTGATCTACAAACCTCCCTCTTTTGAGAAAGACCATGCAATTGTTGAGACTATTTATCATTGTATAATGCATGTCTATGGATTACCTGCAATTCCTGCATGTTCATAGGTATATACAATCCAGTCCTCGTTGCTGCATACTTCGCACTTGGTTTAGATATTCATCCATATCATGCATCATAAAATTAGGAATTAGATTTAGCAACTGGGCCAGTTTCTGCAAAATGGTTGACCTGTGGAATGTTCAAATCACTTTCTGGAACAGAATCAGACTTCTGAACATATTCTGATCTGGAAACAGTGTCTGACTCATTCTTTGAGTTTGCATCACAGATGTAGTGTTATTGCAATGATGGTTCTGGTACAGGAAGATGTTTGTGATTCCTTCTATACCCCATTCCTTCGGAATTTACCAAGTAAGATCTTTACTTGGCACAGATGTCTGTAATCTGCCCTATTTGATCAAAACATTTTGTCATCTAGATTCATACCATCTCTCCTTCCCTCAACAGATAAAGTAGTTTGCTCGATTGGTCATAACTAGATTTCTGGATATTGCGCTTAAGCAGTTGAGCCTTGATGGTATTTGTGTTCTTTGACTTAGGCTGCAACAAACTTAAAGAAATAGCGTAGTTCTAGTTTGCCTGGAAAGTATACTTTGAGCAGAAGAGCCAAGAATATCATTATGGGTTATGTTTCTGAGATTAAGCAAATTCAAGAACACATCGGTATTGTTATACTTTGACCTTTTGAATAATTGCTTTGCACTGTGTACTGCTCTTTCAGCTAGATCATTGGTTTGAGGATATTCAGGACTACTAGTGACATGTACAAAGTCCCATTATTTTTCAAATTTCTGAAACTGGCTAGCAAACTGAGTACCATTGTCAGAAAAAAAATTTGTGCGGACTACCATGAACTGAGAAATGAAGTTTCAACTTAGTAATAACAGCAGTTGAGGTTGCTTGGTAGTAGATCTATCTCAAACAAATTTGAATAAGAGTCTACCAAAACTAAGTAGTGTTGATTGTTCCACTGAGATATCAGTTGCTACAGTACCCCACGGTAGTTCAGGAATTGGACTTTGCTAAATCGGTTCTCTTTGTAAATGTGATCTGGTACTATTGCATACTGAACAGTAGAAAGAACTCTATCAATGTCTTTCGATAATGAAGGCAAAAATACTAATTCTCGTGCTCTTCTCTTAGTAGATGAGGTTCCTGGGTGACCACGATGTAAAATCTGGATGTATTCTTGTTATATAAGGAAGCAGGAACAACAATTTTAGGTCCTTTGAAAATAATGCCATATTCTATCAGCAATTCATCTCTGTTAGGAAAATACGCTTGCAGGTGATACACTAGGTTGCTTTGATGGCCATCAAGCAATAATAGTGATTGAGCTTCTGTGAAATTGGATCAGTCGGAGTATAATCTCAACTCTTCAAGTCTAGTGGTGGAAAAATTATGCACTGACATCACATCAGTCAAATTTCTCTGCACCAAGCTGTTCTGTTGTATTTCTAGGAGATCTGGATAAAGTATCGGCCATTTACCTTTAGTGTAGACCAATTTGAAATTTTACTTTTGCATTTTGAGCATCATTCTTTGTAATCTGTGAGCAGAATGCATAGGCTTCTTTAGAATAGTAATTAAAGGATGATTATCAGTTTCAGTCTGATTAGCTCGACCGTAAAAACTCATGAAGCTTCAAGCATGCAAATACTATTGCTAACAGTTTGTTCTAGATGCGCATAGGCTACTGGTCTACCCTCTTGAAGTATAACTGCACCTAAACCAAATTTTGAAGCATCACAGGAAAGAATAACTGGTTTGTTCACATCATAGTATCTTAACATAGGTGGGGTGGCAATTTTCTGCTTAAGGTCTTCAAATGCCTTCTAATGATCTAACCATGATCATGCAACATTTTTGCACATTAGCTCTCTTAAAGATGCTGTCAACTCACTGAAGTCTGGTATAAATTTGCCTAAATAATTGACAATGCCCAGAAAATGCTGTAAACTTTGTACATTGTCTGGCGTTGACATCTCTAGACTAGCTGCTTGCTTGGTTGGGTCTGGTCTCAAGCCTGCACTTGTAAACAAATGACTTGCATACATAACTTCTGGAAGTCTGAATTTGCACTTTAGATGATTGAGCTTTTAAGTTCACTTTACGTGCTCTGTCTAGAACTTTCTTTAGGTTTCTGTCATGCTCTGCTTCATTACCGCAAACTAACAGATCTACTATTATGGCACATGGATAACCTGAAAAAAATTGCTCAACTGCATGCTGAAAAACTTCACTTGCAGAATGTATTCCAAATGGCATCCTTGGGAATCTGTATCTGCCAAATGGAGTACCAAAAACTGTTTAAATGTGAATTTGCAATCTAGCATCACTTGCCAAAATGAACACTCTGCATCCAAAACAGAAAATACAGTGGCGTTTGGTATTAGAGCTGCAACTACTTCAACTGTGTACATTGGATGATGGCCTTTTTAATGCTTTGCTCAGATCTCTTGGGTCAATGCATATACTGATTTCTTCTGAGCCTTTTTGGTGAGCAGCTACCATGGATAACACCATTCCATTGGTTCTGTGACTGAACAAATCCCACCTTTTTCACCATTTTATCCAACTGAGCTTTAACTTTATATTGCATCACTATCTTGCATCACCCAACACTACAACTTGTGAGAGATGCATTTACATAGCCAAACTGGAAGCAAAGCTCTCTCCAGCCAAGATTGTGCCAGACAGTCAAGGAGAATGTAACACATGCACTACACCTCAAGCAACCATACTCCTTCAAAACCCATACCATCAACACCCACACATAGCAACACTAAACCCACATATGCAGTGGCCCTTAACATTAACCTGCCCAAGCAACAAGGACCTCTGAAGCTGAGACGCAAACACCAGTCACAATGAAAGTGACACACAGCTCTCAACACCAGTGTGCCACCCAACAACAGCCCCTAAGGCAAGAAAACATACCCAACACTTTAGTCATAGGCAACTCTATAGTCAGGCACACTGATGTCCCACTCACCAGGCTGAACAAGGAGAAAATTAGTCAGCTGCCTGTCTGGTTCCAGGATCCAACACATAACGTATGCACTCAAGTCACTCCACAACAAGTACAAATATGACGGTCATTGTCCATGTTGGCATGAATGACTTTATGTACCTCCCTGGACTACATGAAAAGAGACCTGGAAGATCTCTTGGATCATGTGTCCCAGGTAAGTATGACCCTAGCCCTGAGTAGCATCCTGCCTTCGCCCAGAATTACACCACAGTATAAGGGCAAAATGATTGACTTCAACAACTGGCTAAGCTTCTGGTGTCATTCAAAGGGGGATCCAATCTGTCTGCCTGGGACAACATGATCGACAAACCACAATGCTTTGCCAGAGATGGTCTGTACCTGTCACCCCTGGGATTCCAGTTACTGGCTAAAGCTCTTGCCACTCCTATAGTGCCTTTTTTAGGCAAGGTTCAAAGGACAAAACCACCATGGTAACAGATACAAGCATGCAAAATCTGAAGGTAATGCTACTCAATGCTAAAAGTCTAAACCTCAAAATGCACTCTCTAGAGGCAATCCTAAAAATGGAGAACATCGATGTCTGTGCAGTAACTGAGACCTGGTTCAAGGATCCAGAGAGCACCCCTGCAATTCCAGGCTACAACTCTTACCACACTTTTTGGCCACCAAACCAAAAGACTGAAACACTAGCGTGGAGGAGTGTCCATATTCACCAAGGAGATTCACACCTCCAGGCTAGTTGCCCAACACAATGCATTTGAAATTCTCCAGGTGCAACTAACACTAGGTAAGACTACAATCCAAATTATAGCTTGCTACAGATCCCCACCATGTCCCAAGATTCTCACTACACCTTTCTAAACATACTGGAATATATTAAGATACAACCAAACACCCTAATACTGGGTGATTTCAACTACCCTGCCATTAACTGGGAAAACTACTTTGGTACCAACACCTTTTCCCAATGGTTCTTGGAATTCATAAATTCCAATGCTCTGGATCAACTAATCCACTGTCCCACCAGGGGCTCCAGTATCCTAGACCTGGCCATTACCAACATGGGAGATAGATGCTCCGCACCAGTGGTCACCCCCTCATTGGTCAGATCTGACCATAAGCTATTCACCCTTGACATCCACATCCCACCCTCACCCCCCAGTAAGGAAACCTCCATAAAAAACTTCTCCAAAGCCAACTTCATGCTACTCAAGTCAGAAGTGACAAACTTCATGACACCCATGCAGACAGTGTAGGATTCAGCAGTCGAACTTTCAGCTCCTAAGGCACTGTACGAGCACATCCACTCATGCATGAATCGTGCCATCCCAAATAGAACCAAGATGCTCTCCTCCAAAAAAAGGAAGCCAATCTGGTGGTCCCCTGCCATAAACAAACTATACAACAGAAGGAAGAAACTGTTGCTGAAAAGAGGAAAATCCCAGGAAGCAAAAAACTCCCTTACCAGCCTCAGTAAGAAGCTGAGATCCCTCATAAAATCCTCAAAAGCTAGTTATGAAAATAAAATTGCTAAAGATTCCAAAGACAACCACAAGGCATTCTATAGTTATGTCAAGAATCTAAATGGCAATGCTCTGATCTACAACAGAATGGCATTAAATATACTGATCCCAAGGATATTGCCAATATCCTGGCAGATCTATTTAGTGCCAACTTCACCCCCCCTCACCCTCTAGGGCTCATCTTAATACCAAAAGTTTGCCAAATTCTGGTAATCACAGCCACATGGGTAGAAACCACTCTCTCCATAGCTAAGAATACAGCATCCATGGGACCAGATGACATCCCGGGCTGTATACTACATGAATTACAAAATGAACTGGCACCTCACCTAAGTGTCGTGTTTAATCATAGCCTCACCTCAGGCTTTGTGCCCACTGAGTGGTGCACAGCTACAGTTATCCCACTCCACAAGGGGGGATCCACCTTGGATCCCGGGAACTACCGTCCCATCAGTCTGACGAGCCTGATCTGCAAGGGCATGGAATGCATTATCATAGAACTTTTACATTGGCAACCTTCAAACACTGGACCCCACCCAGTTTTGGTTCATGAAGGGCTGATCTTGTTTCCTGATCCTGATTGACTTCTTCAAATCAGTCTCCAGAGCTGTGGACGAGGGTAAGGCGGTCCACACACCCTATCTGGACCTCGCCAAGGTCTTCAACACCATCCCCCACTCTGGAATCATAGATAAACTTACTAAGCTGGGCATAAATCCCTATGTCACTTGATGGGTTGCCAGCTGGCTTACTGACAGAACCCAGACTGTAAAAGTAGCCGACTCCAAATCCAGCTCCAGACAGGTGACAAGTGGAGTACCTCGGGGTTCAGTCCTCAGACTGCTCTTGTTGAGCATCTACTTCTCTGAAGTACAGGCCAACACTAAGGGACTCTGGCTAACAAAGTTTGCAGATGACTGCAAACTGGGAGCCATTATTGAATCCCCAAATGATGTGGATATTTTACAAAAGGGCCTTACAATAACAGATGCTTGGTGCCAGAGCCATGGGCTCAAGCTTAATGCCAGGAAATGTATAGTTATCCCCTTTGGGAAAAAACATATACCCATGAATTACCACATAGGTGGCAGTGCACTAAACACTGAAAGTGTGATGAGAGACTTAGGGACACAGGTGGACAGTGGTCTCACCTTCGATAACCACATCACCACAATAGTCAGGAAATCCTATGTGGCACACCTCATCACAAGGGCTTTTCATCCAGAAAAAAGGTCATTGTCCCACTTTACTCATCCCTCATTAGACCCATTATAGACTACAATGCCCCGTTTGGTATGTACCTCACAAGACATCTGCAACAGCTGGAAAGGCCACAGAAATACCTCACTAAAAGAATTGCAGGTCTAAAGCAGATGCCCTATGCTGACGGTCTAAAAAAAACTCCAGCTATACTCTGTGGCATATCATCTACTCAGAGGTGATCTCTGCTTAACATACAAGGCCATATCAAACCGTGAGCTGTTGGACATGCTCCACTTAATCCCAATCCCTCAGAGCCACACGTTCCAGGGATCTAAACCTTGTCATCACAATGAACAAAACATGCTGGAGGGATAGGTTCCTGACCCAGAGACTCCCCATACTCTGGAATAGACTGCCCATACATGTCAAGCGGAGCGCCTCCTTGGCCCTCGTCAAAAAGGAAACTTGATTGGATGGGAGATGGGAAATTCACCTCCGGGATCACGTCAGTCACCCTGCTAGACAGGGGTCCAGGGAAGTAAATATTGTGAGAAGAAATATCCAGGGAATTGTTATGGCTAGGCTTGTATAGGCCCTAGGGCCAATAGCCTAGTACCAATCTATGAACCTATGAACTATTGGAACTTGGCTTGCTGGTCTGACTACTGGAGTGATCTCTGGGTCTAACTTCATGGAATAGACAACTGGAAGTTTACCTAACTTATCGAAAAGATCAGCATGTCCCAAGAAAATGGCTTCTGAAAAACTGGAAAGCAGTACTGCACTTACGTGATTAACTTTTTTGGCAAAAGAAAGCAGATTCATTCTTAAAAGACCCAATAAAGATTGCACTAGCCTTCAGACTATGTAGAATAAGAAATTGTGACAGTTCTCAGCCAAATGACATGAAAGCATCACTGAACCTTTGGTTTGAATTTCTTCACCTCCATAAGCAACAAGTCTCGCATTACTGGTTACACTGAGTGCATTAGTTCTCACTGTTGAAATTGTCTCTGCTGATATAACATTGCACTTTGAACCAGTGTCTACTTCAGTTCTGTGGATTTTCCATTAATCCAGACAGTACAAAACACTACACCATCCACATAGAAAGCTGACTGCTTCGACTCTACTTGATCAACTTGCTTTGTTGTGCGACCTTTCTTAACGACCGTGTTTCGCTTACTTGATTTACAAAACTTTTGGAAATTATTCCGTTTTTTACACTTGTGACATTGCTGACTATATGCTAAGCACTTCTCAATTTTAGACTCCTGATTCACACCACAGTTATGACAGTTAACAATAAAGCTAGATTTGGCTTTTGCTGATTCACATTTGTGTTTGACTGAGCTGGCGCTGGAGCTTGCATCTTTCTTGGAACTTTCTGGAAAATCTCATGGCTTATTTGGAAATCCTGTAGCTACCACATGCCTAGGCTTGTTCTTGTTTGCCCTGTGCTGCATACTATCTACATGCACTCTGGAACCAAATGAAACCATGCTCTTGTCCCTCGCAAGCATACTTGTGTGTTTCTGTCACCTCGTTGATTTGAAAAATCTCTGGCTTTGCTTAACATTAAATCACTGTCAGAAAGTAAAATCTTTCTCACACCAGCACTGTTAATACCACATACAAGGCTGTACTTTAGCAGCTCATTTTTTAGATCACCAAACCGACACATTTTAGCTTCTGTAACTGACTTGCGCAACAATGTTTCCCCAGACTTCTGATCTCTTGTGTAAAACAAATGCCCGTCTAAAACTCATCTGGGGGTTGCACCTTTATCTGAGCTTGCACTTTAAACACTCTGGGTCTTCTTTTGATTCAGCTTGCACAACAATATAGCAGTCTGCACCTTCTTTGTATACTGCTGGTGCATACACAAATTAATGCTCTCTTTTATGGCCTCTGACCCTTCTAGGTTTAGTGAAATGAATGCCTTTGTGCATGCAGCTCTAGCTGCATAAGCTGCTTGTATGAAAATATTGTACTCTTGCTCAAATGTTCTCCAGTTCTCTGCAATATTCTGATCAAAGTAGTAGTGGTTTTAGAAATCAGTCTGCCATATTAACACATACCAGTGATAATGTTTGCAAATAAGCATAAAACATATGCCAGAATGAATTCCAGTAATTGTCCAATGCCTTTATGCTCCGAACTTGTACCTTTCATTGGGACTTTTCAGAATCATGTGAATAAACAAACTCTTAATACTTTGGAATAACTGGATTTTGCAAAATAAACTTCTCAGGCTTTTTGATACTTTACTGGACCTTGCAAAATAACTTTTTGGGCTTTTCGATGCTTTCAGAATTTTATCAGTAAAGGCAGAAATGCTAGAGTAATTTACCGTCACTTATTAAAGTCATCACTTTAAGAAACATTCGAGAATTTTACGATCCGACTGAGTAATTCATGATCACTGTAATAATCTTATAATATCGTCTTGTAAATAACCACAGCTTATCAGTGTAAGAAACATGCCAAGTAAGTGCACAATGCGAACAAATCATCTGTTGCCTTAAACTCTAACTTTTCAAAGTACTTGCACTTTGCAAGTAACTGCATATACAGCACACTGAAATGTCCTCAAAATGGCGGCACCTCACTAAGCAACTCTTTACAGTACAAGAAGCACTCTATAATGGCAGTACTTTGTGAATAGACACACCCAGCACAAGAAACTTTTTCAAAATAGCTGTACTTTGACTGGATTACACATAGTTGCACTTTGTACACACTAAACTTTTTCAAATACATGCATAGTAATAAGCACACACTGTAAGCACTTTTACACACACTTGAGATACTTCAAATAACTTTAGTTATGCCCTTTCATACAATACGAAGTTGTAGTTATGCCCTTGATACAACACTCTGCTTTACTTTCGCTTAATGTACCCTTTTTTTCTTATTGTAATTGTTTTGCTCGTTTAAGCTCTTATGCCCAATACACTTTTTTTCTTGTTAGTTTTACTTTAAACATGCCCAACAACACTTGTTTTCTGCTTTAAACCTGCTTGTTTTGCTTTACAATTAATCATTTCATCAAATACTTTTAACGTAAACATTTTCTTTAGTTAACCTTTGTGCTTTCTGCTTCCCTGATAATGTGGTCTGTGCCCTTTCTGCTGCTTTTGAAAATTTTGTGGTGATGTCATCTCAAAAATCATGATTCCCACGGTTGTGATTGGTTGAAGCAAGGTTGTTTCTATGGTTACCTGTACCTTTGGGATAGGCGCAATCATTTATGTGGTTCCAAGTCCCTGATGATTTTCTTCATTTTCTTGAGAAATATATCGTTACAAATCTTGTCAGTCTTGGAAAAAATGTTGTCATAGTTAATTTTATATTGCTAAGAGAACATCCCTACTTAAAGCACCATTTATAACCTCCAGTTCTTTATTGAGGTTATCCATAGCAGTTAAGTTGTTTTTAATCATTAACTGCATCACTTCCATGCCTGCCCTATCAAAAATATTATGCAAGTCTCTAATGAAACCAGGGTCTGTCGAGACACTATTAGGGTAATACCACAGTCTCAACCCTTGGGATACTTAAATGTTTAAGTTCAATATTTCTCTGTAGGTAACTATTCTCCAACTATATTTTTTTTGTATTTTAACAATACATTGTCAAAATGTTTTAAACTGTCCAAAAATGTCATAATCGTGTTGCTGATGCTATTCGGTTGCTGTCGATACAAATCAGTATTCTGGTGAAAAGAAAAATGGTTGTGCTTCCAATCACCCACTGTATTCATTCTTTTACCAGAGGTTGAAATGCTTTGTTGTACATTCTCACCAGAAATAACAGGCATGGCTTGTGTTAATGGTAAGCCTAAACTAGAGTTCATACCATGATTGCCACTTAGTGAGAGTCCCAAAGTTTTAATATGGTGAGATTGGTCTGCCAACTACTGGTTAACCTGTTGTAGTAAAGATGTTAAATGACCATTGGATCCAGAGCAGTCCTGTTGGGTGCCATCAGTGCTGCTATTTCTATCCATACCTCATGATTAGGGATCCAGAACCACACAATGACTCCAAAGAAACAAATTGCAGCCCGAGGAAAGGACCTCAGATGGAAACATTTCTCTTAATTGGATACAACCAAATAAACATTGAGCGCTTTTGTCCCCAATAAAATTACATGGAACGTCTTCAGAACAAAAACTATCTGCATAGGCCAGGTTTAAATATTATTCAAACACATGCTCAATCAATCAAAGTTGAACAATAAAATTTAAAAAACATTAACCCTCAATGTGCCTGAGCTTTAGTAAACAATATATACTAGTATATTTGTTCAGGCCAGGGTACTCCGATGCAATTAACTGCCATCTTTGTTCACACAATTCTAGTTGGTCTTGTAACACCCTCCAATGACTGAAACTATTTACTGCAGAACGAAAAAAAAGTTCATGTTCATTATGTTCTCGTACATGTTTAGATAGTGCATTTGATATCATTTAGGTATTCATACATTCTTTCTCGGAACTTTCTAACAATTTTTCATATATAAAATGTTGGACATTGCAGGCATTTTGCAGCATAAACAACACTTTTAGACTGACAAGTGAAATGACCATGTATATTAACCTTATAGTCAATCAGTCTGAATTTTACCCCTGTTTTAATAACATTGGGGCACTGCCTGCACATCCCACATTTAAAGTTTCCAGAAGGCCTATTATTTTCAAGTAGAGTTTTGAAAGCTCTATCCTTTTTAAACACAATAAATGGCTTAATGCCCAATTTTTCTAAAGTCATATAATCCAAATTAAGGATGGGCCAGTTTTTATTGACAATTTTTACCATCGCTAAACTTTCTTTATGAAATGTAATAACACCTATTACATGTTCACCATCACAAGCTATGGACTGTTTAATTAAGATAGGCCTGAAAATCCCACTAGCTTTTTGTTTCAACTTCCATATATACATGTTTTGGGCGCCCCTTCTAAACATGTCCATAATAAAACTGGTTTCAACTATAAAATCATCATCCGTTACCATCCTGGCTGCTCTTACCAGTTGCCCTTTTACCACTGATCTTTTTTGGTATGAAGGATGGCAAACTATAATCCAGATAAGAGTTTGAAAAAGTTGGTTTTCTATAGATCCTTGATCCAAGTTTCTGCTTCTCTTCATCTATACTAATTTCTACATCCAAATATATTCTCCCCTTATATAAAGGGTGAGTAAATTTTAAGGTGGCACTATTGTTAATATAATCCAGAAATTCATCCAAGAGCTCTGATGACCCTGCCCAAACTAAAAAAAAGTTTCAAAAACTTTGTATAGTATTTTGTATTTTCCACAAATCGACTTTTGAAAATGTATTCAGTTTCCCAAAAGGACATAATGTAATTTGCATACATGGGGGCACGAGCGGCCCCCATAGCTACACCTACCACCTGCTTGAAGTATTGTCCCCTAAAGAAAATGTAATTATTGTGAAGAATGACTTCTATGAGGGCAATTATCAAATTAATATGATCCTGTGTATATTTCTTAGTCATACAAAGCTATGCCTTAAGCCATTCTAAACCTTCCTTATTGGGGTATTACTGAAAATAACTTTTTAATGTCTATAGTAACAAACATCATGCCTTTAAAAAAAAAAACACTACTTTAAGTCCTTCAGTAAATCCCATGAAGCTTTGCATACATACTCAAGTTCTTTCACCCCTCCCCATTTTAAATAGTCTGTTTCCATGCTTACCAGTACTTTTGGGATAGGCACAATCATTTCTGTATGCTTCCAAGTCCCTTTAAAAGGATAGGCAACACATTGGATGACATGAGTTTTCAGGGTCAAATTAACCAGGATGAGTATAGTTATGCCAAAAATGAAAATCCGGTGAATGCAAGTATCTTTGGGATCCCTAACATCCATAAGGACCTGAATCAACCCCTTTTAGAACTATAGTGGACAGAAAAAGATCCAAGACAAACTTTATGGCAAACTTGGAAGACGTTTAAACTGAACTTTATGTATGTAAAATTCATAGAATTAAACATTAAAAATTTATTTTCAGTTATACCCCATAAGGAGGGTTTAGAATGGCTTAAGGCACAAGGCACAACTGGTGTCATTCAAAGGGGATCCAATGCCTGTCAGCTTGGGATGACATGCTCGACAAGCCACGATGCTTCGCTAGGGATGGCTTGCACCTGTCACCCCTGGGCTTTCGGATATTGGCAAAGGCTCTTGCTACCCCCATAGTGCCTTTTTTAAGCAAGGCTCAAAAGACAAACCCACCTCCATAGGTATCACAAGGGATAAGAAACTAAGAGTAATGCTACTCAACGCCAGAAGTCTAAACCTCAAGATGCACACACTCGAAACTCTCCTTAGCATGGAGAACATCGATATCTGTGCAGTAACAGAAACCTGGTTCAGGGCTCCCGAGAGCACCCCAGCACTACCAGGTTATACCTCATACCATGCTTTTCAGCCCCAAAACTTGGACCGAACCACAAAAGGAGGGGGAGTATCGATATTCATCAAAGATATCCACACCTCCAGGTTGGTGGCAAAGCACGAAGCATCAGAGACTATCCATGTGCAACTAACAGTGGGTAAAACTGCCTTCCAGTTTATAGCCTGCTACAGACCACCCTCCCAAACACAGGAACCCCACTCGGCCTTCCTGAGAACACTGGAAAATATGAAGGTCTCTCCAAACACCATTATATTGGGCGACTTCAACTACCCAAACATAGACTGGGAGCATTACTCTAGCTCCAACACCCTACCCCAAAAGTTCCTAGAATTTATAAACTCAAATGCTATGGAACAACTTGTTACCACTCCCACAAGAGGGGAAAACATACTGGACCTGATCATCACCAACATGGGGACTCTATGCTCCAGACCAGAAGTGTATCCCTCACTGGTAAGATCAGACCATAAACTAATCTCACTGGATATTCACATCCCGACCCAAACCCCTGCCCAGAAAACCACAGTGAAAAACTTCTAAAGCAAATTTCACACTCCTCAAAACTGAGGTGGAAGCTCCCGGGTCTGTGGAAAATACGGCCCAGACCGCAGAATCCTTTATAAATGCATTCTATGAACACCTTCAGGAATGCATGGATCATGCGATCCCAAATAAAACCAAGACCCAATCCTCCAAAGGCAGACATCCTGTCTGGTGGACCCCAGCCATAAACAAACTATACAATAGAAGGAGGAAGCTACTAAATGATAGAGCAAAATCCCAAAAAGGGAAGGCATCACTGATCAGCATTAGCAAAAAACTACGGGCACACATAAAATTGTCTAAGGCCAGCTTTGAGAGAAAAATTGCACAGGACACTAAGGATAATCACAAGGCTTTCTTTAGTTATGTTAGGAACCTGGGTGGTAATTCCCAGATATGCTCAGAATTAGTCCAAAATGACAAAAAATACACCGAACCCACAGACATTGCCAACATCCTAGCTGACAGGTTCAGCGCAAACTTCTCCCCCCCTCCCCACCAAAAGGGCAAATATCTATCCCAGCAGAGTGCTGTCCCCTGACATCTCAGATGCTCAGGTAAGAGCCGCCTCTCCAAAGCAAAAACACAGCATCAATGGGACCAGACAGTGTCCCGGCTGCGCCCTACATGAACTCCAAGAAGAGCTAAACCCAAACATAAAACTACTGTTCAATCTCAGCCTTACTACAGGATATGTGCCCAAAGAGTGGTGTACAGCAACAGTGGTCCCTCTCCATAAAGGTGGTGCCTCAACAGATCCTGGAAACTATCGCCCCATAAGCCTGACTAGCTCGGTCTGCAAAGCTATGGAAAGGATCATCATGGACCTCCTAAAGATATTGGGGACCTACAAACACTGGATCCTACCCAGTTCAGCTTTGTTAAGGGCAGATCCTGCCTCTTAAACCTGGTTGATTTCTTTGAAACAGTCACCAAGGCCATTGACGAGGGGAAGGTGGTCCACACAGCCTACCTGGACCTCGCAAAAGCCTTCAATACAATACCCCACTCGGGCATTATAGATAAGCTCACCAACTTAAATATAAACCCCTATGTCACTAGATGGATTGCAAACTGGCTCAAGGACAGAACCCACATGGTTAGAATTGCTGGAGCCATGTCAGACTCCAAACCAGTTACAAGTGGTGTCCCACAAGGCTCAGTCCTGGGACCTCTCTTGTTCGGTATATATTTCTCGGAGGTACAGGCCAACATGGAAGGACTGTGGCTGACCAAGTTCGCAGATGACTGCAAACTGGGTGCCATAATCGACTCTCCAGCCAACACAAGCATCCTCCAAAAGGGCCTCATAGAAACACACAACTGGTGCCAGAGCCATGGCCTCAAGCTAAATGCCAACAAGTGTATAGTCATCCCTTTGGCAAAAACAGTGCCCACAAATTACCACATAGGTGGTAATCCATTAAGTACAGAAGAAGTAATTAGGGACCTGAGGACCCAAGTTGATAGCAATCTCTCATTTGACAACCACGTGGCCAAAGTGGTTAGAAAAACATTTTATATAGCCCACCTAATCATGAAGGGATTCACATCTAGATCAGGGACGCCATCGTGCCTCTTTACTCATCCCTCATCAGGCCCATAATTGAGTACAATGCCCCTTTGGGATGTACCTTACCAGACACCTGCAGCAACTGGAAAGACCCCAAAAGTACCTCACCAAGAGGATCAAAGGGCTCAAACAGATGCCATATGCTGCCCAGTTAAAGAAACTCCAGCTCTACTCAGTGGCATACCGCCTGTTCAGAGGCGATCTGTGCCTGACTTATAAAGCCATGTCCAACCTGGAATTAATGGACATGCTGCACCTCAGAAAATCCAAATCCCATCGAGCTACGCGCTCGAGAGACTTGAACCTCAGCACTGAAATAAATAGGACATGCTGGAGGGACAGATTCATAACCCAGAGGCTCCCTTCACTCTGGAATAAAATCCCAGTCCAGGTTAGGCAGAGTCCCTCATTGACTCTCTTCAAGAGGAATCTTGATGAGTGGATGGGAGATCGTAGGTTTACCCCGGGTATCACTTCTGTGTCACTGTTAGACAGAGGCACAGTATACTAACTTCAAAAAAGGGCATAGCAAAATAAATTTAAAATGGGTGTCGAAAGCCAAACACATTCTGGCTTGGCTTATAAATGCCCTAGGGCAGATAGCCTAGTATGAATCTATGAACCTATGAACTTTGTATGACTAAGAAATATACACAGGATCGTATTTGTTAATTGCCCTCATGGAAGTTGTTCACAATAATTACATTTTATTTGCGAGACAATACTTCAAGCAGGTGGTAGGTATAGCTATGAGGGCTGCTTGTGCCCCCATCTATGCAAATTACATTATGTCCTTTTGGGAAACTAAATACATTTTCAAAAGTAGATTTGTGGAAAATATAAAATACTACACAAGGTTTTTGGATCTTTTTTTAGTTTGGGTGGGGTCATCAGAGCTCTTGGATGAATTTCTAGATTATATTAACAATAGTACCACCTTCTTAGAATTTACTCACACTTTATATAAGGAGAGAATATATTTGGATGTAGAAATTAGTATAGATGAAGAGAAGCAGAAACTTGGATCAAGGATCTATAGAAAACCAATTTTTTCAAACTCTTATCTGGATTATAGTAGCCATCCTTCATACCAAAAAAGATCTGTGGTAAAAGGGCAGCTGGCAAGAGCAGCCAGGATGGTAAAAGATGATGACTTTATAGCTGAAACCAATTTTATTATGGGCATGTTTAGGAGAGGGGGGGATACCCCGACGATCTAATGCAGAAAGTGTATATGGAAGTTCAAAACAAAAAGTTAGTGGGAATTTTCAGGCCCATCTTAAGTCAACAGTCCATAGCTTGTGATGGTGAACCATACCTCTCAACCATACTGAATTCTTTGGTATTTCCCTGTTTGTAGTACAAAATAGTGGGGTGCCACGAATTCACGAATGGGCCCCCTCAATTGCCGATTTTTTTTGTAGTTACTGCCAATGTTAGGGTTTCTAGACAGTGCCTCACTGCTTTAGTGCTTTTCAGGAGAGAGCTTTAAAAAAAAGTTTATGGCTGCAGCCAGCCTATGACTTGTGACAGCCAACCAAAGAAAAGGACGTCAATGCGACGACATGGACTGCTGCTCTCTTACTGTTACAAACTCTGCTTAGACAGTTCGAACTTAATGCGGTGTTAACTGCTGTGTGGGTAATAAATAACGTCCTGATATCTGCTTTTCCCGTTAAGTACTATTATTTTTCTTGTGAGCACTGATGTATTTAACAGAAACTGTCACTAGCAACTGAAGTACATTTAGGAAATGTGCAGCAGTGAGATTTTTTTTTTAAACTGGGTGAGTTGGGAATACTTTGTGTGCATGTGAGTGGATCTGTTGATATAATAGCTTGCAATACACTGAGTGGTAATTCCATCAGTTTATAAACAAACTGCATTATCATAATTAAAAGTTGAAAATTTACAATCACCTTTTTGTATTTGCACTCCCCGCCCCCAGCTTTGCTACATCCGCTTTGTGTGGACTGTGGAGCCAATTAAGTGCAGCATCCGACAGATACTTTGTGTGAGTGGATCTGTTGATAGCATACAATATGCTGCACAGTAAATATCAGTTTATAAACAAGCTGCACAAACTTATTATATTAAAGTTGAAAATTTACGAGTCAGATCAGTCAACTTTTTGTATTTACACTCCCCGCCCCCAGCTTTTCTACATCCACTTTCTGTGGACTGGAGCCAATTGAGTGCAGCATACATTGGGATGACTAGTGTAAAAAAAAAATGTCCGTGACTGGGAAAAATATGAAATGAAGCACTTTTTCTGCAGTGCAATTAAGTGGTGTAATTGGCAAACATGAGCCAGTAGATGCATGCATTTAGGACAGAAATTTAAACAAAAGTCAGTGGTAAAAATTGTAGCAGTAAACTTTAACCCAAGATGTCAAAACTCAAAAGCATAGCAAACTAAACCGATGTCTACGGTGCTGTCCTGTAGAATTGGTGATCACCCGATAATTATTTTTCTTCAATATTGCCAGATGGTAGGAAATTTGTTGCCTTCGTGTTTAAGCTCCAGGTTTGTAGACTTTGTCCCACATCTAAGTTGGTAATGTATACTGTTGCATGTAACAATGTTCATTCACCACTGTAAATATAATTTAGAAGTTTAACTTATGATTGCTTTTTTTAAAAGAGGAGTGGTACCTTGTCATTACTTTTGAGCAGTTAGTAAGTGTATAGAAGAAGCACGTATAGTTTAACATGGTAGCTTTTTTCATCAGTGCTTGATGACTTGCTAGAAATGGAGTTGTATGAAAAGATCTAGGAAAGGGCTATTCTTCTGTTCCAATAATGGTTATTTTGATATGGCTGTTGGGTGGTAGATGAAGTTCCTGAGTTCTGATTCTGTGGTCAGTGATCAAGAGTGTATCAGGCTTTTCATATTTTAATTAATTACTGGGTGTAGTGGATTTATTTTTTCTATTCGTTTTCTGGAGTAGTGCACTGATCATGTATGACCATTTGCAGTCAGTCCAGCTGAAGGTATTCCAGAAAGATTTATATGAAATATGGATATAAGAAATTCAAGTATTCACAGATTCCTCCAACAAACCTAAGCAGTCTGAAGGGAACTGTCCATAGAAAAGCTGTTTTGGATGTTGTGCAGTGGAAGGAAAGTTAAGCTTTGACTGCAATGTTTGTGTATTTTATTTATTTTAATAAAGTGATCAACAGCCTGCCTTTCCTGTTTACAGCTATGGACAATATCTTGACTCTCTTGAATGCATTTCAAGTTTTTCTATTTTTTTTCTTAAACTGGCATTTCTTTTTGGTCATTGTAGGGGTTGCACTTGTGTTGATGGGTTGTAGATAATTAACTCTGATCTGTAGTGATTTTTGCTTAGCAGAGTCCTCCTCAGCTGGACAACAGAATACCAAAATCTAAAGTGACAACTGTGCCCTTTAGTATTGCTCTGTCTGACCTATGTGTTGCTGTCTGGTTGTGGCGACTGCCTTGAATTACTGTTGGTCTTTACCCTGACAGTATGGGCCACACTACCTCTAACTTTCATTGTGATTCAAATGTGCATAAATCACTGAGGGATTGGATCGCTTGGGGAAATGTCATTTTGATGCTTGTACATACTGAAACTAGTAAAGGGAATTAAGCTTTTGGCTTTTTGCTATGGGTCAGTTTCTCATAAAACTGCAGTTTTCTGGCAAATCACTGGCAGTGGGAGTAGCAGATCTTTGAGGACTGAAGTTAGAAAATAATGGCAGGCAGTAGACATTACATTTGATTTTCAGACTTCATCCTTCAGAAAATTCATGCTATGCAAAATATGTTCTGTCAACAAACTCAAGAGTTTAGAAGATCAGTCTTTTAAACAAGTGTCACTATTTCTGTGCCTTTGGTCCCTGGCCCCTATTATGTGTGGCTTTGTCTAGATTTCTTGCTGTCAGAGATTGAGAGGTATGCCAGTCAGTGCAATACTTGTTGGATATAATTCATTTGTTTTACATGTGTAGTAGTAGATTAGTACAAATTTTATTTTTATATAAGAAAATTGTATTTTAGTTTTATACAAGTTCAAATATTATAAATAAAACACTATTCTACGTGTTTCTTGAACCTATTTTGGTTGTCTGTTCAGTTTGTTTGAAAGTTGTATCCCACAATTCCATTGGAGTGGTGGGTTTACATAATTATGTATGCAAATTTTGTTAATCGGCATACAGATTTGTACCTATTTTTCATTGGCCTTTTTCCAGATTTTTGATATTTCCAGGTTGAGAGGTATGTGGTGAACATGTAATAGGTGTTGTTGGTGAAGGGGCAATGAATATGGGAGAAAACGAGAGAAAAAGACCACCTCCTTCAGTGGCGGATTTAGGCTTTGGCGCAGGGGCGCGCGCCTCCCCCTTTTTAAACTAATTGTATAGCTTTGGCTAAGGCATCGGAATACATAAAGTAGCTTTTAAAAAAAAAAAAATGTACGTACATATTTGGTGTTGGCTCCTTTAAGGAGGATACCAGCCACTCGGAAGTGAGCTCACGGCATGTCCGGCTGGCTGAAATGTGCAGTAATGACCGGCGAGTGGAAGAAAACGACAGTTGCAAATTATTTAATGGATTATCGCGAAATGTAGTTGGACTTGAATCACTTGATCAGGTAAGTTATTTAGATTATAAATACCGTAGTACCCTTCTGCTTATGTAATTATATCTTTATAACAATGTAATATTAAGGAACTTTGTCCCCGAGGCCTTTGCTGATACCAGGTCCATTGTTTTAGCTACTGCTGATGTTTATGTTTTGTCAAAGTGCAAATTGTGAATTACAAATTTAAAATCATGTACGTTTGGCTTTTATGTTCAAAATGTGATCAGTTATCATGAAGGTTAAGGAGAAAAATTACACTAAAGTGATGTGAAGAATTGGAGGAGTAAAGTTTGTGTAACAATATACATTAAACAAGAGGCAGCAAAGAAGACAGCCAAATTAGAAAGATTAATTCAGATGAAAACATAGCCAGCTCTGGGTCAAGCAAGAAGGGTAGATCTTTTTGTTTTTTTAACATGCCTTGGAGAAACAGTAAAAACTAATGGGGTGTCTGCAAGTTTAATACAGAGGGGATAAAGTGGGCCAACAGTGTAAAAATGACATATGTGGACTATTTTGGTTTAGCATTTACTACTGAAGAAGGAATATGTGTGCTCAGACTGGATTTCAAAACCCCATGCACACAGCAGATTATTTCTACTATTTTATAGAAGAAAGATATGTGATTGAACTCCTAAAACGCTAAGAAAAACAGTGAGCCTTTGATACTCTTCTCATGGTCTGATAAGCAGAATTGGAGCAGGATAGTGTTATTTGTCCTTCAAAGAAACAGGGATTGAAAAAAGGCAGAAAATTACAGGTGGTAACTTAACCAAAAATATGGTATAAATACTTCTGAAAGAAACAAAAATCAAATATCCAGAAGTCACTGTGATAAATAGCAAATAAGACATTGATTCACAAGTAGGTCATACTGAATCAGTCTAGATTTATTTCAGAAAGTAAGCAATGTAGTAAACTAGGAACTCTGGGTTTGGCAATGTATCTGATACAATCCAGCATGAATACATAGCAAGCTGTTCTTGCTAGACATGGAATACTGTGGTAATGTGACTGGTTGACAGGATGAAAAGTCATTAATAATGGGGTATATACTCGTTATCAGTGAGATACGCAAGGATTCAGTACTAAGACAATTTATTTTAATACAGTTGATGCTGCAGGGAGCTAGATGGGATACAATGCATCTCTGCAGGTGATCCAAAGATGAGAAACTGGAGTAAAACCCATACTAGGCTGAAAATAGTATATCTGTATATGGCAAAACAAAGCCATAGTTAGCAATTTCTGGAAGCACAGATTCAGTGCAGTATCATATTCAGAAAGCTTAGATTGTCTTAAAGTATGCATGCAGGATGCAGGCACATAAATAAGAGCCAGAGATACATAGGGCTATCAACAGGAACATTTTATGGAAAAAAGCAAGATGTTCCCATCCTGCTGGCAGCATTCTGGTTCAGTCCCTAGCTAGAGAACGTTATTTATTTATTTTACATTTGTTTACTGGGAAAGTCAGACTGGACACCAGTCCCCTTTCAGTGGAGGCCCTGTACTGTGCACATCTGAAGTAATTTGTTACAAGAATACAGACTGAGTTGTAGAATTTGCACACAGTGAAACTGCCCTGTAGGACTGTGATAGAGCTGGAAATAAATGTAAATGTCTGGGTACCCCAGTAAGATGCAGATGCTCAGGTGCTTCAGTCATAGAGTACTGGAAAAAGAAATGAACAAGAAGAAAGGCTTACTCAAATGGGTATGGGCGCTGATAGCCTAGGGAAAATGAAAGGATACCATTGCCTTTTTTTCCAAATTAATAACAGCATGAAAGAAATTATTTCTTCAGGCACTGCTGAAAATATGCAATTTCACTAATAAGTGAGACACAGAGTTGACTCCTGTGGTCAGGGACAGTATAAATTAGGTTACCATTTACTTATTACTGAGAGTTTGGTAGTGTTTTCTCATTAAATAATGAGTTTAGGAAATGATAAATGCTGTTATGGGCTCTTTTCTACTGGATGTCTGTTCATAAGCTCCATCTGAAAGGTGACATCTATTTTCTTAATCTGATCTATCATTCTTGTCGTCAAATGCCTCCTTTTACTTTCCCTTTTTCTGCTGATCTTACCAATTAACTCGCAGATTTTGCCAACAGTCAACAGTTTTAGGAAGGGCAGTCCTAAATTTTGAGTAAAAAATACAGAACAGTTGAGAGGTATTCGTGGCTGAAATGATTCTTTACACGCTCACTCCACCAAAAAAAAAAAATAGTACTAGTCCGCTATTACTTTCTTAGTTTCACTTTCTGTTGCTCATTTTGTGGGTCTTAGCTTTTGCTAAACAAGTTACAGATTGTTTCCTTTGTTACTCATTCCCACTTCTGTTCTTGGGAGATGCAGTCGACACCGGACTAATAACACATCAGAAAAGCTGGTGCCCTGGCTTTTGGGCGATGCATTGATTAGCGTTTACATTTGTCAATTTGTATTGCATTCGAATTGACTTGGTCAACCTCGTATCTTTTGATTGTTATAAAACGATTTACTAGGACAAATCCTTGCATACACCCCCCAAACGGGTCTGCCTTTTTTCTTATGATTTTTTTTTTTTGTATTGCATTCGAATTGACTTGGTCAACCTCGTATCTTTTGATTGTTATAAAACGATTTACTAGGACAAATCCTTGCATACACCCCCCAAACGGGTCTGCCTTTTTTCTTATGATTTTTTTTTATTTAGTTTACTGTATGCTACCAAACGGAGGAGACTCCAACTGTGTTGATTACTACATAAGCCATCTTTACATCCTAATGAAACATCTGCATTCCGTTGTACAATACTGTAGCTTAATTCTCACTCACTTGTTGTTTAGCCAAGGCCAGTCAACCTGTGGGAGGTAAATCGTTATGGAGTTTCGCACAAAGGTCTGGTAGACAAACTTACAAAGTGCAAACTTCCCCAGAGTAGAAGACTGAGTTGAAAGTGGCGCACAATTATTAAAGGTTGTTACGTGAAGGAACTGATGCACGTGCACCCCTCACAATGATCCTGTTCTGTACTACAAGTATTTACAGCAGTGCTGTTGTCAGCATAGCTTTCAACCAATCAGGGACAAATCTGGAAATGCTTTTTGTGGTTACTAGTGACTTTTTGCACCTTCCGTTTGCATTTGGTTACAAATCTAGAAGTAGTTTGGGGACAATAAGGGACACTTTAATGTGAACAATCCACAACACTGTGAATGTAGCTTAAAACCTAAGGCATATATACACTTTAAAACAATGGATTATATGTATGCCCTGCTTTAAGACATTCCTTTCACAAAGGTAGTAAAATAAAGTAATGCACACCAATTTTATGAGTAAGTCTGCCGCCCTTGCAGAAAATGTTTCTACCCTCGCATTCATTAATCATTATCATCTTCATGTGGCCATTGCTCCCAGTAACACAATTGTACCATATAAGGAAAAATAAAAACAAAGTCTGATACCATCACTATAGTGAAACAAGAAACATAAGTGCTCATTTCAGACGTACAATGATCTGAAAATGTAGTTGACTTTCTGCTTTTTGCTTAACTATTTATGTGGAACACCATGTTCCTGGTGGCAGTTCCAATGAAATGTTGTAGGTGCAGTGTTCAAATCTTGTGAAGGTGTTGATAAACTGAAAGTATGAATAATTAGTATACTTTTTTGTTAAAACCCACAAACTTAATAAATCAGAAAAGACTGATTTATCAGTTTTATTTGCTTCATCCTTTGTGCATTAGGCATTGCAGTTTGGTGCCAGTTATCAGTGTCCTTTCAGTGACATTTCTCATCCTATGGGGAAAAAAAATTTTTCTACATGGGCAAAGACCTGGCCTTCAGTCACATAAATGAGACTTAACAGAAGTACACACTACAAAGCATACTGAACATTAATGAATGCAGAAAATTACTTTTATCTTTAACTGCCTAAATTGTGCTATGTGTTAATGAAGTACGTACTGAATGACAGTGTAATAGATGCAAGGTTTTAATACACATAATGGATACTGCACCTATATATTTCTATGTGTCATAATAATGTGATGTAATGTATCCTGCACTTTCTAGACACACGTGCAATTTATAATGGTGATGTTGAAATATATTTGACTGTGGGTAATAAACCTGAAAATGTAACTTATATCTCCTGTAGTGGTCGCCTCACTAATAATAGTAATTACATATTTCTGTGTGCATGTCCAAAAATGAGAAAACAAGTATCAAGGTACATATGAAGAACACATCAAAACAACTTTGAAAATATGCATTCACACTGCTTCCCCTCATGTACAGTCTGTATGGTCCTTTCCTCAATATTTGCCTCTCATAAAATAATAATGATGTCAGTTAAAACAGAAGCACATCACACGTGGAAAAGAACAGCAAATGCTATGTTTGTGTTCAGTCTTTGTACTGCAATTGGCACACAGCAGTACCAGTAGTCAGCAATGGCTAAATCTACCATAAACACATAATGTTGTGAATGCTAGTTCACTAAAGGTGACACATGCGATTGATAGCAATCAAATTTCCTAGCTTTTAAAATATATGGCTGTTGAAAGTTGGAGTGTGAATGTTATTTTGCAAGTTCAGACTATCTTGTGATTCGGTATTACATGTTTGGTGTTAAAGTATAAGTGAATAACTGACTACTATTGGTTCCTTTTGAATTATTCTATATGTCACTGTTCAGTCTTGTGTCAGTATGTATAACTGATGCATGCAGGGTCATTGCCCTTCTTGCAAAAATGCCTGGTGACTTATTTCTTTGTAGTATGTTGTGCTTTTTTGTTTGTTTTACTGTGCTCTGTTAGAAATTGTTAAGCAGGACTTGCGGTGCAGTTTTGACATCATGTATAACTTTTGAATATGGTTGGTGCATAACTTTTTCCTGACTAGCCACGCGTTTCAGCCATAGTATGAAGATTACCACCCTGGCCTTTTACTTTAAAGATTCTGCATCAGAAAACAGTAGCCAAACAGACCAAAAGCAAATTAGTTGCATCCTAGTTAAGACAGCCATCCCATATTATGTTGAATTTTATGTTCCAAACTATACCAATGTAAGTGCAAAGTTGTAATATACACGCCAGCATGCTTCATACAACCAGGCATTCACTGTTTTATTTCCCTGGTGTTAACATGTTAAATATTGGGCCCTTACAAATGTCTGATGAAAAATTAAAAGGTAGTTTTGATTTCATTAGTCAGATTCATTGTTTAGACCAGATTAATCCCTCTTGTTCCAAAAACCTTTTGTGGCGAACATCTACATAAGGATACAAACATCTAAATACTATTTGTGAAATGACAAACCCTTATAAGATATAAGGCTTAGAGTTGCTGAATAACAGATCTGGGAATTTTTGTGTCAAGTCGCAGACAATGAACTGAATATGAAGTTATTGCAAGTGAAAAAAAACATTCTGTTTCTGCAAATGATGTACACACAAAAGGTGTCCATTCCCTTTTGCAGCAGTCATTATTCAATATTCCTGAAAATATGGCAACAACAAATTGTCAGGCCTTAGCCTTTGACTTCTTATATTCTGATATTTTGATTCTAGCTTTCATTTTTATGCTTTATTTTAATTTTGCTGTTTTGCTTTTATTTTTTTTTTCTGATCTAAATTAGTCAGATATATTTGTTATTATGGGTGATCAATTTTGCTGACTTAACTTTTTCCTCTTTAGTTTATGGTCATACACCTCTTTCTTGCTTTCGCTGTGTTGCTACCTGCTGGATAAGTGTCTTTCAGAAAGGTAAAGCTTCAAGAAATTTGTTCTCTTCTTGAGTACTGCTTCCTGGAGTGAACACTTACATTATGCAAACCTTTGGCTCTCTGGATGTTGTTTATAAAAATATTTTATTTGCCAGTAGCTGAATTGGTAATCATTGTACTCTGTCACTTATTTCTGGACTTGGACCACAGTTTCAAAGCAGAACTGTTCCTGTCAAAAATTCCATATTTTGGTTTGGAGAATACATTTGACAGACTAGATGTACCTCGTTTTCTTAATAATACTGTATACTGGATTTTACAGCTATGATTTTTTTTCTTTTGTTACCAGTTACCAGTCTTGAATTATGTGACAGACCTTGGGGTTTGCATTTTTGCCTTTGCATCTGCCTGTTCAGCTGCAGAGATATGTGGTGGTGTTTGTCTTTGTCTCACTTGGGCAATGTTTGCTTATTTTTTTTTTTGCTGGGAATGTTACTGTTTTCAACAAGTTTTTAGTCTGGGTTGCTTTCTCACACCCTAAAAAATAACTTTTTTTAAAATGTATTGCAGTACTTTAATATCATAACTTATACTTTATTAAATTGACTAGATAACACAAATGAACTATGATGACTGGATCAGATGCTGCTAAATAAGCCTAGAGTGGCACAGTGGTGCAGTGGATAGCATTCTCCCCTCATAGCAAGAGATTCGCCAGTTCGATTGTTGCCTGTGGTGCCTTCTTAGTGGAGTGTGCATGTTCTCCGTTTAGTCTGTGTAGGACATATTGTTTAGCCCTAGTATCCTTTTAGTAAGGCTTCTTTGTGGGCATTCCAGTTGCATGTGTCTGGACAGATACAGGCCAAAGGGGCTTTATGCTCAATGACTGGCCTAAGGAGTGCTGAGTAAAGGAGGGCAGTGACATCCTAGAGCTAGACATAACCCATTTCTTTAAGCTGTTTAATACAGAAGCACTTTCTTACATAAGTAGACATACTGGTCAAAATTTAGGTCACTGTCCAGATAAGTTCCGAAAACCCAAACAAGGTCTTATTGTCATCATAGTTGTTCTGAGGTAGATGACTTCCAAAGGATACAATAATGCATTTACTGGCATTTCATTTTGGTCCATGATTGTGGCACCAGTTGTTTGGGACAAACTGTCCCGCAGGATGGCTGTGCAATTTGGGGTTCAGTGACTGCTCCTAACTTGTAGTCATGTGCAAACTTAGTCATTCAGAGCCCTTTGGTATTGGCTTTTACTTCAGATAAGTAGATGCTAAACAGGAGAGGCCCCAGCACAGAACCCCAAGGACTCCACCAGTAGCTCATCTCTTTCTGGAAGTAACTTTGTCAATTTTGCTTTACTGCATCTCATCTGTGAGCCATGTGACAATCCAGTAGGTGACCATAGTTTATTCCTAGTTTATTTAGCTGTTCTGCAATGCCTGAGTGGGGGATTGTGTCAAAAGCTTTAGCTAGGTCGAGGTATGCAATGTGTACCATTTTGCTTTCCTATATTGCATTGGTGACCTTTGCAAAAAAGTACATTAGATTTGGTAAGCATGACCTGCCATTGACAAATCCAAACTAAAATGGAAATAGTATTCGGAGGGTTGCTGTTTCCTAATAAGGCTTTCCATGGCTTTGCATATTAGGCTGGCCAGACAAAGTAGATTTTGTGTTACTGTCCTTTGGGAAATGCTATAGTACTTAAATTTGGTTTTATACATTGCATATAATTTAACTGACGTTTTTTAGGACTTTTTTCATAAAACGTGTATTTCCTTAACTTGCAATGTTCTTTAACTAACTGAACTTCACTTGCACACACAAAATTATTTACATAAATTAACTTTGCTGGTTTCACATAAATCATTGTTTACTTAAATTACTTACATTTGCTGTGGGTCTTGGGGTGATAGCACCTTCACTGGGATTCTTTGCTATGTTATCATAATGCTTATGTCAGGTATGCCATATAAAAGAACTATGACTTCATATGGGCAACCAAACATATCCTCTAGGTATGTCTTGAAACAACTGGTAATGTCTGCTAATATGCTGTGTGCTGGATAGGAGTTATGTACCTCCACTAACACAACCACACCAGGTTCACTGGATCATACGAGAATATTAGGCTAACTGCCATGAATGGTAATTATAAGGCTAGCTAATAAGCTGAGATCAGAATCAAACCTAATACTTTGTGTCTGAGGTGAAAACCTTAACCATTGTGCTCAATCGACCCGCCACCCCCAATGTTTTGCAAATGACTGTATGTTGCTGTGTTTTCACACATGCTGATACAGTATCATAAGGTGATCCTTCACATCCCCCTTCCCCAGTGTTTTGCTTTCCTGCCTCCCCACCTCACTTGTCGACTTTCCAGACTGCCCCCCCCCTTCGTAAAATCTTGGATCCGCCACTGTCCTTTATTATGACATTTAATAAAGGCCATTTAGCTGTGGTAAAAATTG
This sequence comes from Protopterus annectens, assembly GCF_019279795.1. NCBI lineage: Eukaryota > Metazoa > Chordata > Ceratodontiformes > Protopteridae > Protopterus > Protopterus annectens. The sequence continues at coordinate 1,837,312,476 of NC_056741.1, forward strand.
TCAATAAAAACTGGTCCATCCTTAATTTGGATTATATGACTGTAGAAAAATTAGGCACTAAGCCATTTATTGTGTTTAAAAAGGATAGATCTTTTAAAAATCTACTTGAAAATAATAGGGTAGGAAAAGAACATAATAGGCCCTCTGGACACTTAATATGTGGTTTGTGCAGTGACCCAATGTTTTTGAAACTGGTAAAATTCAGACTGGTTGACTATAAGGTTAATATACATGGTCATTTCACTTGTCAGTCTAAAAGTGTTGTTTATGCTGCAAAAATGCCTGCAATGTCCAGCATTTTATATAGGAATAACCTGTAGAAAGTTCTGAGAGAATGTATGAACACTTAAATGGTTATATCTAAACATGTACTAGAACATAATGAACATGTATTTGTGTTTTTTTTTTTGTTTTTTTAATCTGCAGCAGATGGTTTCAGTCAAGGGAGGGTGTTACTGGAACACCTAGAATTGTGTGAACTAAGATGGCAATTAAAGCTAAATGCATTTGAGTACCCTGCCCTGAACGAATATACTATTATATATTGTTTGCTAAAGGTCGGGCACATGCAAATGATTTTTGTTCTGAAGTCCCATGTAATTTTATGGGGGACGAATGCATTTAGCATTTATTGTGGTTGTATCCAATAAAGAGAACTGTTTCCATTTGAGGTCCTGTCTTTGGCTGCAATTTTTCTTTGGAGTCATATTATGTGGTTCTGGTTCTGGTTCCTTAGTCATGAGTTATTTTAGTTTCTCCAAGTCTTTTGGGTTTCTAATACCATGACGGGAATGGACCCCATTCCTAAGTCAAAGTACGACTAAAGTTCCTAAAATTAGTATTGTTTTGCTCTGTCAGCCAATAGTGCTCTTCACAGCACCCATAATGTGCCCAGCAATGGCTCCTCCTGCAATTTGTATGGAGTTGCATGTATTGGTATCATATCTAAATGGTTGACTACTCTTCTTTATAAGACCTGTTGGTCCTACTACTATTGAAACTGTCTGGGTATTTTTCTTCCACATTTCTCATTTCTGCCTGCAAATACTGATATTTTATGATTTTCTGTCTGTACATAAGACACTCTAGTCAGTGGGTGTGGTGGTTTCAATGAGCATTGCTACTTTTGTCTTCTTTTCTTGGACCACTTTATCCAGTTTTCTAGCATCTATCTTTTGAACTGCTGGTAATGGATGATCCCATGTGATACAGATGACTTCATTTTCTATGATGCTTTGTGGCTCATGTTTCCAGTGTTTTTCAGCCACTTCAGTTCCATTATGTCTGCACAACCCCAGTGCAACAATCTTGCCACATTATTATGCCTTTCAGTATACAGTCCTCCTGCCATTAGTATATCACAACCAGAAATGGTGGGCGATGGTTTCCAATTCTGTTTTACAAAACCTACATTTGTCTGTTTCTCCTACATGTTATATGGACTTTGTAAACCAATGTGTACACAGTCCACAATCTTGGGCTGCCAATACTGATTTCATCTCTTGGTTTGAATTCACCTCTCCTTAACCATTCCTGATCAACATGAGGTTCTTCCAGAAGTTTTCTATACTTGCTACTATATTTATACATTTTCCTCATTTCTCACCTTTTCATCTGGTCCTCCACCTTATATTCTTTCTTTTGTTTTTTGGCACATTCAGTTGCTATCTGAATTTTATCTACTTCTGGTTTGATTTCCATTCCTGCTTGACATCGATATACTTCTGCTAGATGAAACAGAGAAGTCATATTAGATTTAGTCTCCTCATGTTTCAAAACTTTCACTACATTTGGATCTTGTGAGGTCAGCAAATGTGTGGAGTCCCACAATTGCAGATCTATACATGTAATCAATTTCAAGGATGCCCATATCTCCTCCAGAATGGGGAATTTATAATCTTGGTATACACTGATTTTACAAATCATTTGGTGAGCATGAAGCATCCTTGTTTTCCTATCTAATCTGTCCAACACATTTTGCAGCCAGTCAATCACTCCAATACCAATAGAGATGACTGCATGTAGGAATAGAGAAAATAGGCAACAGGGCCTGGAATTTAGTGCAGAAAATTGGAACCCAGGTATTGGAAGTAACTAGAGAGAGAAAGGTGGGATAAGACCAAGAACTTTGAACTTCAGGTTGAAGACTGCATTCCCTACCAAGGATTGATAAGAATATAGGCAAAGAGAAAGGGATAGAGTGTGCCAAACGAAAGACTAAGATCTGGTGAATCTCTTAATTGAGTCTAGAATGAAAGTTCCTATTCAAAACTGATCATTTAAAGGGCGTATAAAATATTGCATGATAACTCTTAGAATTAATCGGATGGTAGAAAACCAATTGAGAGAATGGAAAGTCAATATACAAAAGAACTGGAGATCAAGTATGCAGCAAAGTGTTTGCTTACGCACTTTTATATCCCAAACACTAATTTATTTTCCTTGTGTAAATTGCAAATGCTGGAGGTGTGATGAGACTGAGGATGTACATAGTATGTTTCTGGGAATGTAAGGAGTTCACAAATCAGAAGTAAACTAACTAAGAAAATTATTAATTTGAACAGGGATATATGGTCTAGTTGCTCAGACCATGATAGTCTTACTAAATTTAATGCTAACGAAACAAATGTATGGAGGCAAGTGTAAAAAACGAAACCTCACCAGTCCAAAAACACTCGTAGAGGAAATAAGGCTACAAAATCTTCTTTACCAAACGTTTAATAATCCACACGACCCTTGGACACAGCAACACCAGGAACAAGCCAAAAATCAAGAATTCATTCTCTTGAGTTCTTGATTTTTGGCTTGTTCCTGGTGTTGCTGTGTTGCTGTGTCCAAGGGTCGTGTGGATTATTAAACGTTTGGTAAAGAAGATTTTGTAGCCTTATTTCCTCTACGAGTGTTAAATTTAATGCTACTGGCTACCAAAAGAGCAATTGCTACAAAATGGTAATCAAAATCTAAACCTTCAGTAACTGAAGTACTGAATATTGTCAAGGCAATCCTAGAACTTGAGGTGGGATCTCCAAAAAAGGAAGGAGCAACTAAATACAAGTAAACATTTGTAAGAACAACCCTGGAAAAATAGTATTCAGTCAGAGGATGGAGGTTTAAATGAAGGCAAGAATTGAGCAGTTTATGTAATGCCAGAGTGAATGATCTTTAAAAATAAAACCTGTATTTGTAATGCATGAAAGGAAGGCTATTCTTAGCCGAGGTACCAGAATAAACCGTTTTGCATTTCAGCTCTATCTCTTGGTGGTTTTTTATACTCTACCAAGTGATGCTGCTCCCAGAAGCATCTGCATCTGGGACATTTATTCGCAGGCATTCCTGGCTGAGACAGCAATCTCTTCTGAGGATGTCAAAGCCAAATTGATGGATTTTCCTCTGGAATGGCAAATATTTGACTCTGCTGCAGAAGACCTATTTTAATACTTTGCAGGACAGAGGTAAATTAATGTAAGATTTAAAACCGATTTTCATTTCCCTTGCCCTATGTACCTGAGGAATTATCCTTCAAAAGCGGGCCCTTTTGTTAGACAAAAGCAACCCCCAAAGGGTAAAAGAGCTAGTAATGTTAGGTTCCTTGATAAATCAGAACAGAATTCCAAGGACCCACTGTAGTTGCAAGAACATACCTTAAAAGTTAATGTCCTATTTTATCACTGTTGCAATATTCCATCCCTCCTTGTATCCCCCTTTTTTGGTATTGCTGTTTTCTCTGGCCCCAGGTAGACTCTTCCTTTTCTTGATGGACATGCACATATAATCATCTCTCCTCTTGTTCCTTTGTTTGTTTTGGGGCTTGTACATTCTGAGGTATTTTACATCTGTATGTCCCTTCGGTATCTGGTAGCAAGCACTTTCTGGAGACTATACTGAAGATTATTTACTTTCTACTATAACCGTGCCAGTGGTGCAACAGGTAGCATGCATTTTTGTTCAGAAGGCTATGGGTTCTATTCTCACACCAGGTAGATGGATTGCTGATACAGCAGTGCAGCATGGGGTAACTGGCGATTTCTGCACTCTTGTGTCATTCTTTGTACAAGGCATTAAACAAAGGACCTATCTGCTTGAGTTGGTGGTGACAACAGGTTCCTAAAAAAAGATAAGGGAAAGATCCCTGATGCCCTGGCCAAATTTCATATGGTAATACAAATACCACCTCAGGTCATCCTGAAAAGAGGCAACTAACCCAGTCAAAGAAAGGATGAATAATTAAAATAGTACTGTAATGCATGGAAGTCCTTTATAGACCTCATTTATGCCTACATAATCCATAGTATTGTATCCGATCATAATTTGCTCATGCTGGAGACATGGATGCTAAGAAATTCACCTGCAGAGCAAAGCTCGCGATGTGAATCACGGCATCCATGTTGAGAACACTTAATTTATGACTGGAGATTTTGTCAGTTCTTTGTAGTGCATTGAAATTTACCTGTTCCATGTACTACTAGCTACAGAAAAATAAAATTTAAAAAAAAGTGAAGTGTTGTGCCTTGAAAGATGATAATGCAGTTGGGAATGACTTTGTGTATTCCCTGTGTAAGAGAAGCAGCTGGTTCTCAAATAGCTGTTTAGCAAGTGTAATGTTTTTAAACAGCAGATGGAAACAGAGTTGAAATTAACCCATTTCATATGCAGTTGCTAATGTTTACTGCCAGCATAGTGAGCTCTTGGTGGCTATAACCAAATGCAATCTTATCAGTGCATGAATTAAGCACCCATCAGCATTAAGATAAGGTCTCATGCTTCAGTAGCAGGGTGTCATTTAACTGATAGCCGAGTGTAAGAATGGCACTCCATGCACTAAATTTCATACTTGGCTACTCTAAAAGCTTAAATCTCCCCTTTTTTTTCTCACACTTCATTATTTTCTCTTCGTTCTCCATTTCCCCACACCTTCCTTTCCTTTAACTTCAACCATCTTTTTTCCTCCATCCATAAGAGTTCATGACCTTCAGTCTTCAACTTTTTTAGACCTTTACACCTTCCCACTTCTATCTTCCAGTTTCCATTTGTATTAACTTTTCAAGAATATTTTCATGATGATGACGCTTATTTTTATTGTATCGTTGCCTACCCTTTACACACAAATTGCTATACAAGAATGTTTTCTTTAATGGCCTTTTTCTTGATCTTCATGATGTACAGTGAGTAGGCTGTATAAAGTACTTTTAGGATGTTCTGCGTATAGATTCTCTTGCCTATTTAGCCTTGAATGTTGGAAAATTGTATATTTCATGTAAATATTGCATTGCTTTTATTGTATACTACTGGCCAGGATCATGGCTGAAAGGCCCTCTAGCAATGTCACCTTCCTAATTAATAAATTCAAATAAAATAAGCAAAGACCATCTCTGTGTAGATCACCTCAAACTTTATTCATACTGTAGGGATCCTATCACGAAATTGAACGTGAAGAATGCCGAATACCGGAAGGCCGAACTTGGTAGTTTGAAAGGTGAGAATGTTGAAGCTGCGGAAACCCGAATTCTTTCCCAGGGAAAGAATTTGGTTGGCTGTTTCTGCGGCTTCGGCATTTTCGGACTGGGTCAAGGTAAGTGTACGAATGAGTAGTGATGGACTTTAGGGTTAGGGCGCAGGTCAGGTAAGTATGCAATAGTGACGGACTTTAGGGTTAGGGTGTGGGTGTCCGGTAAGTGTGCGGTAGTGACGTACTTTAGGGTTAGGGCTGGGTTAAGGATAGTGCATAGACAGCAGTGTATGTTAGGTTTAGTGTAGGTTTTGAAGGTGTTTGGTGTGATTGTGTTGTGTGTGTTTTTCTGAACAGCAAATTTTTTCCCTGGGAAAAAAAATCACTGTTTTGAAGTTTCGATGTTATCCGAATTCGATCTTCCAAGTTCGAACTTATTGTGTTCGATATGTTGCAAGTTCGATTTTGTGATAGACCCATACTGTGCATTATTGCTTACTCTCAGGCCAGCTACAATATTTTCCCTTGTGCTTTAACGCTTAACTATGTACTAGTTATCACTTGTACTTCAGTTCCTCCTCACTAATCTATTTCTGCTGTTTCTGCAGGTGTCCAAAGGATGATACTGTAAAATATTTAAATCAAATGGGGAATGATTCAGTGGCAGTGTTTAACATGTCCATGTTCCGGTTTGTGGAGTTCAAAGATGTCTACCTCCACTGTCTGGTGCAACTCTGTGCACCAGTTCAGCCGGGCAGCTGCATTGTGGTAAGTGCATATTGCAAAATAATCCTAATGTTTAAGGGTACAACACATCCCTGTTAACATGCGGCATTAGAATTTACATTTCTTTCCCTGGCAACCACCTGCCTTTAGAATTTTTTTACTGTGACTATCCCAGAATTTTAAAAACACATGGATATCTTGATTTTGAGGTCAGCAGTGAACCTGTGGACTACTTCCAGAAAGGGTCCCAGGAAGATAGGAAAACTCGGCTCCATGATTGAGCTACACAGGACCATTAAAATGGGAAGAAGAAAAATCTTGTGCTTATTTTCTGCTTAGTTTAGCAAAAACACTGAATACACCACAACTGCCATCAGGGTTTAGAAGGAACTCTGATATTTGAAAACAAAATGAAGAACCCTTTTCCTTTCTGGCATTGTAAAGAATTGTAAATTTATTACAGCTTTACACTTTTTTTTCCCCCTTTTGTCAAGCTTCTTGATGTACATTTGATTCCATGTTAACCCTGGCAATTTTAATTTATTGTCTTAAGTATAACTTTATCTCTTAACTTCTTAGCCTCTGCATTAGAGCTTGTTTTATTAATTATTAGAGCTTGTTTTATTAATTTAGTTTAGCTGGTTGGTGAGCAATGGACCCTTTTGTAATATCACTCATTGATGTAGCACAGCCTACTCCAGTGCTGGATTGAGTTTATCAGTGTAGCAAGCTACCCAGTGCTATCAGATCAGCATTCACTGCACTGTTGTCAAAGGTCGAAAGTGTACAAGGGGAAGAAAATAGACTCTGAAGCCTTGTTTGTCTTTTCGGCTTTTCCCGGTTAGGGGTCGTCACAGCGGAACTCTGGTTCGCTAATGATTGGCAGTATTATGGTGCCAAGTTGCCAGCCCGACACCAAACCTTCAGCAAAGGCACGCCCATTCACGCATGTCTTTCGGAGGCCACTTGACCGTGGGGAGGACATTCAGATTCCCCACCGAAGGCACTCCAGCCGAGAATTGAACAGGAGAACCTCTTGCTGTGAGGCAACAACGCTACCGTGGCTTCAAAATAGACTCTGAAGCCTAAAAGTCAGTAATACACAGGTTATCTCAGTCTTCACTGAACAGGCACTGTTTACAGATGTTGCAGTTGTTATCTTTTTCAAATTTATTAGTAGCCCTTAAGTCTGACAATTTGGACCTAGCGATCACTGAAAGATTTGTACCACTGTGCATTTTCCCCATTTGCCCATACAGAAGTTATAATTTAGAAAGTGGTTATGAAATTAAATGAAGGAAACTAGCATTTATGATAAACATAAATATATTTTGTTATATAAATACTTTGTTGATAACAGTATGCTGTTATTGAGCTTGGCAAATGGTGACCAGTGAAGATAATAATTGTCTTGTAAAAATCATAATGTTAGTGTAAGCGTTTTTGATGAGAGAGCCCTGGCTACATAGATGAATGTGGAACATTGAATGGGTCCTTGCTATTGTGAGAAAATGGAGAAAAATATGCATGGGATAATGAAAAGAAAACTGCATCTCTGTGATCACAAACAACTGAATGGTATATTTACAGTTCTTGGCCATAGATCCCAACCTTCCATCTCCAAAATGAGGAACACTAGCCATCATAATGTGGAACAAATGGGCAAAATGTGGAACACATACTAATGGCTTACTAACAACTTCTACTAGGAAGGCCATAGGATGGTTAAAATATGCTTTTTTTACTTATAAAGATCTTTTACTGAATTGATATGATTCATTTCTATTTACCATGGATTTCACTTAACAAAATTCCTAACACTGAATGTGTGACACAGTCTTTCAATGTGGAACTTCAAGGAACTTCGAGAAACATGAACTTTTTAAGACCCCAAATGAGGTACATTCCTCATAATGAGGTACACTTGAGAGGTATGTTCTTGGCTAATAATCAGGCGTAAAGATTTTATATATAATCTTTCCCTTGAGACAGCAGACTTCTTTTGAATAATTTCTTCACATTACTAGATTTATACATTGATTCACAGATAACTTACTAGGGTGTTGATCCTTGAGGATCTTCAGAAACCTAGCCACACATTCCCCAGAAGTTTATTTTAAGCAAGATTAACCCATTGTTCTTTGTGTTCTAAGTTTGAATAACATGAGCCTGGCAGACATTTACATGTTACCCTTTCCACAAAGTACAAGGGTGCTATACAAGGGCTAATTTGTTTTCCCATCCATTCGTCCAGATTATACCTGAAGAGAGTAATAGACTAATTTTGTTTTATGGTGCGGAAGGCAATTCCAGTGGAGTGATTTTCTTTGAAACATACCTATCCCTCCACCATGTTCTATTTACGTTGCAGAAGAGATTAAAACATTTTGAACCATTTTTTCTGTCACTGTTATATTTGTTGATATGCAGTATGTCTGACAGGTTGGGGTCAGCAGAGATTAGGCAAGGAAAGCACAGATCGCCTCTCAATAGTTTGATGCTGAGATATGAGATGTGGCTTTTAAGATGGTCAGTGTAGTTTTTGTGATTTAGGCCCTTTATTTTCTTGGCGGTGGTGTTGAGGTAACTTATTCTGTCAGGTGTTTGGGCAGATACAAACCCAAATAGCATTATACTCTAAGATCAGCCTGGTAAGTACAGAATGCAGTGGAATGATAACCTCTCTGTACCTGGAAGCCATAATCTTACTAATTAGCTGTGCAAATAAAAGGGCTTTGTCACAACAGTGACTGCATGAAGATAGCTCATTGTTTACATGGGTTTCCATGTTCCTGTCTCCTTGATCAGTTTTTGGGGGCTGTTTTGTCAATGTGATAGTTGTAGGAGATGTCATGTTTGTAGAAGGAAACTATTGTACATTTGTTAGCATATAACTTTACATCATGGTTTTGACACTTTGTCAGGAGAAAGGCCCTCATGAAGGGTCCTGGTGTCTTCGGAGAGTTTGAACTTGGTCAGTCATAAGCCCTTTGTCTTAGTTGTGGCCTCAGAAGTAAATGCCAAGGAGGAGTGGCCCAAGGACTAAACCCTGGAGTACACTGCTAGTGATGGGTCTTTAAGGTGGGCGCTTTACCTCCTCCAAATTTCCTAGATTCTGCTTGGTAAGCCAGTTTGCTGAGTTATGTAGGGATTACATAGGAATTTACATTTATGTGGGTAAGTTTATCAACTATACTGGTGTGTGGAATGGTGTAGATATGTGATGTACAAATTTTTTCTCATTCATAAGTAATTTTTTTGAAGAAGTCTACCAAATTAAGTAGGCAGATTTGCCTTGACAAAACCAAACTAGCTATGGCCAAGAATATATAGGTTGGCTGCATCCTTGTTTGTTCCATAATGATCTTTTCTGTAGCCTTACAAATGAGGCTGGTCAGGCTTTCTAGTCTAGGTCTGTTGATGCCCCAATCAGACACACCCCATGTGGAGGCTAATATTAAATAGCTTTTGTAGGGGGTATGACTGGGCCTGTTCCAGGCTGACCAGTAGGCAATCTGGTATGTTATCTAGCCGCAAAGAAATAGTGATCTTGGCCATGGATTGTACTGAGGACTTATTCCTGGGAGATTCAAGGCTGCTGTCTGGATACCAGTATGTATTTTAGGACTGTGGGGATGGGGGGTGGGAGAGGGGGTGAAGCTAGAGCTACATTTATCTGCTAGTAGACCGGCTATGTCTCCTGGGTCAGAGTATGTGATATTGTTTACCACTGTGCAGTTTTGAACATTGTTTCTGGGGTTCATAACATAGTTGAAGGCTTAACGACTGGCTTTTGCTTAGATAACTATTTTTACCATGTAGATAGCTTTGATTAATCTGATTAGGAACAGAGTGTTTTACCATTATATTTTTACTTGCAATGAGCTTTTTCCTTTATTATACAGCCCGTTTATCTTTGGGTTCCACCACAGATTGTTTTTTTAATTGGGTGTTGTATTTACATCAGGACGGGGGGGGGGGGCAGATGCATCTCTGCAGCTATTTACATGTGCATAAAATTTGATGGTGGAAGATTCTGCATTTGCAGAGGACCATCAGGGTGGAAAAGAATGTTGAATTTAGATAGGCCACAACACTATTTTGGCCGATTTAGCTTTAGCATAATCTCTGAATTAAAAATTACTTGTAGGATCCTTCTGTCTTAAATCTTATGGTGAATGTGACTGATTTATGGTCTGATTTCACTAGTGAGGAAGTTACAACTGGCAGGAAACAGTGCTGCCCTTCTGGCAGGAAACAGTGCTGCCCTTACTTTGGTGTGAACAAAGTCCAAGATTGCCTCCCTAGTTGGGGTGTGGACTATCTAGTCCAGCAAGTTTGTCTAGAAATCAATGGATAAATATGCTGGGGGATGCAAGTACCCTGTGAGAATAATGTTTTGTTGAATGCTTAGGGATTCCATATTAGTCAGGTAGGAAGTATGGGCGAGGGATTCCGTATTAGTCAGGTAGGAAGTATGGGCCAAGAAGGACATGGAGAGTGTCATAGTTATGTATTATGTGATGTGAATGGTAAGTTGGACATGGAGGAGTTCAAGATAGTTGTCCTGTCTGAGTCTGGAGGTGAAATTTTATTATATGAATATAGAGACACCACCACTTTGTGTCTTCATCTGTGTGTGTTGGGTCTGAATGTGTGGTAGGTTTCAAAACTTTGCACTGACAAAGAGCTCTCAGTCTTCGACCATGTCTCCATGACAGTTTAGTGATGCATTCTAGGGTAAGCAGTGCCTGCAGGGAGTGGAGTGTGTTTTGTTTTGGCTCCTAGTGTTGAGCACCGGTGCCTTAATGTTACCTGAATTCTGTTTTGTTATGTTAGAAGCTTTTGAATATGGGTGTTGCCTAAAAAGGCAGAAAAAGGGTGAATGATTTCTGCCAATATATGAAAGACTTATAGCAGGTAGGTGCAGGCAGTCCCTGGCAAGGCAGTTAGGGCTGTCTAACATCTCCTTTCCAGGCTGATGTACATTGTACCCTCTTTGAATGACACCAGAAGCTAAGCGAATTGTTGGTCCATCTTTTGTTATATTGCAGCATCATTCTTGATGAAGATAAAATGCTGCTCAGGTCTGGAGAAATGCCAGCACTCCAGGTCTCTCTCCATATAGTCCAGGAAGGTATTTGGTCATTTACACATGTTTATTTTAATTCATATACCCTTGTGGTGGAAAGACATGAGTGTATGCATGATGTGGTGAATCCTGGCCCCTGAGGCAACATACTGTTGTGACCCTCTTCCCACTCAGCCTGATAAGTGGTGCAACAGTCTCTCTCTATGTAATCTCTTATGAGTAGGATGTTGGGCTGTGTGGAGGTTTGCCTTATGGCCTTTGGGTCGAGACACTGCGAGTTATAGAGGTGTGATTCATAGTGGGTGCTGCTTGAGTTAGGTTGCTGCAGATACTATTGTTGCTTTTTGGAGGCCTTTCCAGTTTATGCAGATGACTTTTAAGAGCCTCAGCATATATAGTGTCTGAGTTTGGTGTGTGTGAGAGAGGCTTTGTGTGATGGTGTTACTGACTATCTCTAGGGAATTTGTAGTGGCTGTGTTTGAGCCTTGCTTTCAATGACATATAACTATCTCTCACACAGTATCATTTTAAGTATGATGCGCAGATTTACTGATAAGCATCCATCACTGTATTGTTTCATGATGCCCGTTTCCACCAAACTGTCTGTAGAGACAGTTGGAAAGTGCAAATCTATGGTACCAGATGTTTATTTGCATGTGGTGCTGAAGGAGTGATACCAGTGGGGTTCTGAACTATCTTTATGAGTAAAAATGGCAATCCAAGTCTAAACACAAAGAGCAGTGCTCCCCTGCATACAAACTAGGACAGACTCTGCAGAGTACTAAGTACTCAAGGAATTTAGGTTAGTTTTATAAGGAAAGATAACGTTTTAAATTCCTGCATTTGTAAACAGCACAGCTCAACATCACTACAAGATGAGTAGCATCGTGCAACTGCAATTAGAAATTGAAATTAAAAAAAAAAAAAAAATCAAATAGCCTTCTGGTCAGGCACAGAAAAATGTGCACACGTGTTATTTTAGCAATCGCAAGCAGAAACTCTTCCTCTCTGCTCCCACTAAAGTATAAGCCAACACTTTCTAACTATATATTACAAAAAAAGCCAAAAGTGCATATCTAGCAGGTATTGAGCTTTACCAGGCAGAATAAAAATAGTAAATACTTGACATTTAAGATATCAGTTGTAGTTGAGCAAAAACAATACATCAACAGTGAGATGGTTGCCAAGCGTTGTGAAGCTCTGACTAAATGAGCAAAGCATGAAGCAAAACATCTGCCTTACACAAGAACTGAAATTAAAAACAAACTTCAAAACAGCCATCTGGCCAATTGCATGGGAACTGTCAGAAATCTAGGGTGATCTCAAGCCTTTATTTGTATTTTATAGTGAGAAGTTATGATAGAAGCACTTAACTGTTGCTGCATAATTGTAAAGAGCCTACTAATATGTATATAGACATTCCAGAACTTTCATGCAGAATGTATTTGATACTAGTTTCCTTTTCTTAAATACATAGATAAAAGAATTAATGATGCAGATGGTGTCATTGTTTAGATTTTATTGCATAATTTTATTCGATTAGGTAGTTTGAAACAAAAAGGCTGTGCGTGCATGTGTGCACGCGCATGTAATGTACAAAGAGTATATGCTGACTTGGTGAATTATTTAAACGTAAAGGCATAGACACTGAAGTGATCAATGCCATCACTGTGAAATTCAACACACTGAAAAACTTAAAACGTCTAAAATAAAATTGGTTGCAAAATTATATAAAATTGGTTGCAAAATTAGATTCCCCTTGTGAACAGAACTCCAAAACCCCACCATGTACTCGGATCAAATTTGTGTGAATAGTGGTAGTGTTACGGAAAGGTTTCCCCGACAGGAAAGTGTCTGGCTAAGGTTAGTATTAGCAAGTATTGAGGTGTGCGGGGAGTTTTACATGGGCTGTTTTATAGGATTTGTGATTATGAATTTTTTTACTTGTTTCTACACTGTTTCAATCATGCTTGTTAGAGCACTTTGCACTCTTACTTTATAAACTGTAGTTGAATCATTTTATTTATATATAAAGATACATAGAAACATACCTATATAAAATGTGTGTATATCCCCCTAACAAGGGATCAAGGGTGTTGGACAGATTTGGCAAGTGTGCGTATGCTTCGGCTACCTTTGCACTCAAAATCATTGAATTATTTGGCACACTTCACAAGAATACAGAGATATCTGATAAAGGAACTTTCAAAACTTCCTCTGTGACCAGTCCTCCTGACGCTCAGTCTTCTTTGGCCTCGCAGTTGGCTACCCTACTATCAATCACCAACTCATCGATGAAGCTCATCTACCATATGGCTGAAGGTACCTCAAGGCTGGCAGGTTCAGACATTTTCATTAGGAGGCATGGCTGGATGCACTTGTCTGACTTGAGCCCTTCAAGTCTTTTTCATCAGTGTGGCTTATGACGGAAACTCTCTTTTTAGCCCTAAAGTTAAGGGGACACTGTCCAGGGGAGAGCAAGATGGAAAGACCCTTCAGTTTGACTACATTTTTCGATGACTCAACGTAGCTTTTCCAGGAATCTATGAGGTGGCCAGAAATGTGGTTCAGGAAGTCCAGAGGTCCTGTTAAAGATCCCTGTGGAAGTAGTTCCCCCAGGGGCAGAGGGGGGAACTTGAATGGAAGATGCTGACCATGCGGCAGAGGAGGCCTGCAGATCCATGTGTCCAGAGATTCCTTCTCCTACAGACCATGCAACCACTCCTGAAAAGACTTGATTTGTTTGCCTCTAGAGGCAATTGGGAGTCATTTTTCTCTTCATCCGTGTATCTTTTATAATGCCTAGCCATGCTCTCTAGGGCAAAGGTTATTTCCAGAGGTTCATATAATTCCCTCTTTCCTGCCACCTCCATGTCTATGCAAAATTTCCAATATTTCACCCAGTCAGAGGAAAGCAGCAGTACTAGAAATACAAAAGCTGTTAGAAAAGTCATCCAGGAGGTCCAACCAGACCAGATAGAATCTGGAACTCGCTCCAAATTCTTTAGCCCCAAAGAAAACAGGAGACTGGAGACAGATTTTTGACCTCAGCAGTCTGAACAAATCATTTTTGCATACCAAGTTCTGGATTGTCACAGTTCAGTCCATTCTGCCCTTTTAGGCAAGGACAAACTGCATGTACTTGATAGACCTTCAGAATGAGTACTATTTACATGATATTTATATTACGTGATTTTAACTTCTGCTTTTGAAAAAAAGTGATGTCTTTGTAAATACTTTAGTTTTTGTTCTGTTCAATATGGTGTTCAGTATGTAAATATGTATTTGATTAAAAGTTAAATCTTTGTTATAATTGTATCTGTAAAATGTTTATATATAAAAACCAATAAAGTTGCTTTAAAAAAAAAAAAAAGAATGAGTACTATCGCACAGAAATGAACAGACAATCCAGAAGGTATTTACCCTTCTGGCTGGGAGCCAACCATTACCAGTTCAGAGCACTGCCCTTTGGCCTTACCACAGCCCTCAAGGATGTTCACCAAATGCATGGCAGTAGTAGCAGCTCACTTGAGGCTACAGGGATTCAGAGTATTTCATACTTTGACTCTCTCATTACCGCCATGACTGGGCATCTACTGATATGAGCTCGAGACCAGATACTCCAGACTTGCACCCAACTAGGGAAAACCATAAATTCTAACAAATCTCAGAGCCATCTCCGACACTGGAGGTCATAGGAGCCATTTTCAACATGGCATCAGTGACAGCTTCTCTTCCTCTAGACTGTCCGATTCCAGGTCAAAAAAATAATTCACAGCTCTGCAATCTCAGCACATTACATCCTACAAGCCTTGGTATCAATGTCTGCGGCTATAGTCCTAGCTCATATGAGGATTCTTAAATTGATGTTTGCAAATTAGTGGTCCATTCTTCATCAGCACATGAGCACTCTGAGACTTGCCCATGTGTGCAAAAGATACCTTTGGTGGTGAATCCACTTGACTATCCCTTCATTCTTCCTCACCGCTAGGCCATAGTGACCATGGATGCATCCCCGATTGGGTGGGTGGGGCACTTTTTACAGTCTGAAAATACAGTCCAAGGCACATGGTTTCCCGAAGAGGCAGTGCTCTTAGCATTGCAGGCCTTCTTGACTGCCCTTCTGGAACAATTGCAATTCAGACAGACAATATGTCCATAGTTTGGTACATCTACAAATGAAGAGGAACCAGATCTTACTCTGAACAAGTTGAGCAGGTTCCTTCTACTGCATTACCAGTGGTCTCTCAACAAGAATGTGGTGAAAATGATTTGTCAATGGGGCCAGCCATGCTGCAACCTATTTGTGCCTCCCCTGAACAAGTGCAGCAGGTTCTTTGCCCAAATCCCCCTGAATCACTGAGAGATGCTGTCCTGCACAATTGGCCCCATGGTCTCCTATAGCCTTGTCCCCCAATTCCCTTAATCCCCAAATTTCTGCAGAAAGCATCCCAGTTGAAGAGGAAAGTCATCCTCATTGCCCCTTACTGGCCTTGACAAATTTGGTCCCTCTCCCTTTGGTCTCATTTAATCTGCCCTCCTTGGAGTCTGGATCCAGTTGTGAGCCTTCTATCTCACCCAACAGGTATGATTCATCTGGATATCTCAAACATAAGACTGACTGCATGGTGTCTCCACTTACACTGATAGCCAGGCAACATATCCTCACCTCCCATGTTTATCATATACTCTTGTCTTTCCACAAAGCTTCTACAAGGAAACTTGACTGAAGTAAATGGAAGAGGTTTGTCTTTTGGCTATGGGAGGAGCTCGGGAATTTTAGTGGCCATGAGCTAAAAATGGCCGAGTCAGGTCCGAGAACTGGCTCAGAAGCCCAATTGTTGAAGAATGAAAATGGACAACACAGATGGAAAGGTATTGTGACTGCATAACTTTTTTCCCACTACATTTATTTTTCTTTATCACAATGTATTGAAGTCATGTGCATTGAAATTATCTACACGTTAACAGTTTTTTCTAAGGGAAAGTTCCTTGATCTATGTACCATTTTAGTTGTAATGTGACAACTTGTTTAAAATAGTAAACTGTGATTAGGAGATGGTATTGTTGGATTCAGCAGTAGTTTCATAGGTTTGCCAGTGCAGCTTGTGGTCCACTGGTCTTTCATAATTTTGATTTGTCCTAACCACATGTTGATATTTTCTGTTCCCACATGCATATTAAGTAATGTTTAAAGCAAGTTTAACTTCTATGAGGAAGCTTACTCCAAGACCTTATACTGGCTGGTGTAATATGATTTTTTTTCACTCCACGTTACAGGGGTCAGAGTTGCATACTTTAAAATAAACCAAACTTCCTTGTGTATTAACTTCTTTTTAATATCAAAATACCCTTCTGGAATATTTAACTTTTCTAAATTCGTACCTCTAAGACCAGCTGGATCATTGTAATGGTGAATTTTAAAATGCATAGCAAGAGGGCTCCTGTAGAACAGGAATACCTTCCTATAGATCTAAATGGAATTCCATTAATTCTATCAAATGTATTTACAACTAATACACTTTTATTACAATGAAAGGTTCCAACACATATAGGCTGAATTGTTGGTCTGTTTGTTCTGGCCTTTGTTTAATTTAATGTTTAAAATGTTCTGGTTACTGATTTTTAAAGTGGAAATGTTTCCTTGCCAAAGCTGGACAGGTGGTGAGCCAAGTTGATGTGATATTTTCTGGGTGTAGTTTACAAGTCTAGTGACAAAAAGTTGGGATATTTTCTGGGTGTAGTTTACAAGTCTAGTGACAAAAAGTTGGGAAATCATCAGTCGGTCCCTCAGGAAGAGTATCATTATTAATGATGTTCCTGTGGTCAGTGGTAAAATCCAGAGTTGATATGTTTATTAAATTTAGCTGCAGTATTCATTAGTTGAGAACCCATAAAAATTTATGGTAGGTAAAGGAGATAGGAGTTGCAGGTTACAGAATGCACGTTAATGTTTAGGTCCTGCAAAGGAATATTTTAGGGTATCTGTAGTTACCCAGGATGTAGTGCCTTCTGTTGTAAAGGTAATATTACTTGGGGGACTCTAGAATGCAGTTATACACAGGCTATTATGGGTATTGTGATTTAGAAGTAGATCAGCATCTGTGTTGAACTGAGGTGAGAAAGACTGTGTGCTAATTTCTCAGGGTATATGCTTGTAGCACCTACAGCATTTTTACATTTTGGACAGCTCTGTGAAGAGAGAATTCCTTTAATTTCAGGTTTTAACCAGGTTTCACAAAAAGTATTGGGATGTTTGAGGCATAAGAGTAAAATCTAGGATTATACTGCATATGCTTCCATGATTGATGCTGAAAAATGTTCTCCTTGATACCTGGGCTAGGATGATTGCTGCCTCATGGCTGAAATGATAAGAATTGACATTAAGGAAATTGTGTTTTGCAACGGTTAAGAAAACATAGATACCATAGGTTGATTAATCCCTGCATTAAAAAATGGACCCATTTTAAATGTACAACTTATCTTCCACAGGACAGAGCAGCAGGAAATGGATAAACAGTAGAACAACAGGTAATGGAATTGGGTAGTTTTCCTTTAACTGTTTAACAGCCAGGACATCTGTCAGAGCCATGTGGCCAATAGAATATTTTTTTTCCCTCTTCAGATGGTTCTATGTATTTAGATCTTGTATGAGGCAGATTCATTGGGAATTCAAAATGCTATGTTGTCCTATCATGAAGGAAAGAAACTGAGCTGCAGTTCTTGGAATATGTTTATCCCTTACTTGTTGAAGTCACTTCAATGGTGGAATCTTCAGCTAAGAATCAAGGCCTACTCTTTGCCTTTCCAAAACCAACTCTAATTCACAGTATTCTCATTTGCTGGAGGAGGGGATCACACTCTGAAAATGATGATCCAAAGTTTATGATTCTGTTCTGGGAAAGAGTCATGACAAACTACAACTATGTTGACAGTCTGGTTAGCAGTTTCTGCATTCAAGATAGTATTGAAGCCAGGAGTTCTGTCCATACTCAGGCAGCACAGATGTCATATGGTGCATACCAGTTGGCACCTATTTCTGTCCACTTTGAGGGCTACCTATTTGGGAAAGTGCTTCAGATTAATTTCTCTTTGGGTAGCTTACATCTCAAACTAATATTTAGGCAAACTCTTTAAAGAAGAGAATACAATTTATTTGCTACTGAAAGTTAAACAGATTGTGTCTTCAGTAGTTGATCTTTCTGCTGGTTTCTAAAGCACTGTTTCTTGGTGTACTCGGTGACCTCAAACATTGTACTGGTAACGGTATTGTCAGCTTGCCTGTGTATATTTTTTCTGACTCTACAGCTGCTTTAAAAAAAAAAAAAAAGTAAGCAAGTGTGGTCAAATGACCTCCTTGTAACCAAGATTTATTTATTTATTTATTTTACATTTGTTAACCGTGTTAGTCCAGCTGAGCATTAGCTCATTTTCAGTGGAGACCCAAGGAGAAAAGCTCCCCAATGAGTATTAACATTTTACATACAGTCAACAAGAAAACTGCATTGGCAGCTAAACAATTAGAGAAATAACATTTTACAATATTTTACAGAAATCAGTTTGGTACAAATGTTAGAGATCAAACTGCAAAAAGCATTTACAACAAATCATACAGAAAAGCAGTAGAGTACAATGTCAGAATTCTTTCAAAAAAAACTTGGGTACAATGTCAATGGAGAGAAACCGGTGTTCATTATTTGTAAGTAGTTCTATAAAGTATAGGTACAGATGGAGTAGTAAGGTAATGTTGAGGTTAAGCAATGAGACAGAGAGGTAGATGAATATTAAGACAGTAGAAAAGAAAGGAGGGATGAGGGACAGAAGCTAGGGTTAGGTAGTTTCAGGGAGGATGACTACAATGGCAGGACCATTTATTTATTAGGTATTCACGAGTGGCTAGTTTGAAATGTTTTGTTTGGTCAAGGGACCTAATTTCTAGGGGTAGTTTGTTTCAAGTTGAAGCAGGGTTTATAGTTCTAGAGTAAACACCCTGATTTTGTTTTGGGTTTGTAGATCTGTAGGAAGTCTTGGTCTGAGCTACGTATCCTACGTGTCCTGTCTGGGGAATATTTAGATACTAGTGTGTAATTGCCCTCGTGTATGGGACCTTTATACAGCAGTTGTCTCTTCCTAATAATCTAACCAATACAATGTCAACTTTGTGAATACCGTCTTCCTATATTTGACACCACAGAGGAGCTTCGGTTGACTGCCAGTTATTGGACACTGAAAGTCCTAACACTAGAAACATCTTAGCAAAATGAATTTTCTATTTTGTGCTAAGATAATGCTGCAGATGAAGTCACAAATTCCTCCCCACACAATCCACTACCTTCATGGTTTTATTTTAATCTGGTTTAATTTCATGTAAAGAAAAATTGTCTTTCTGTTAAGCATGTCCTTGGGTTTTAAATGGGTCAGTAATTGTGCATTGAAATAGTTTTATACCACTACAGAAAGGTTCTCCTGTAAAATGTCAAAAGATGCAACATTGGGAAGTACCAAGCTTCCACTCACTGGTACCTGAGGATTTGCAACAAAGATTTTCTCCTGAAAAAGTCTGCATCTGTAGGCCTGCGCTCTTAGTTTTAAATGCATCAAGAAGAGTGCTATACACACAGAGCTATCTGAGGAGGAGCACCTGATCTATGATATATAGCAATAAGTAGCCTGTTTTTTTTTTTTTTGCTTATTTGTAGTAGTTATTGCTTATTCTAGATATTTATAGCAATTTTATTGTATACTGCATACTTGTACTGCATTTCATAACTATTGGCTCACTGCTGGTTTTCTGCTGTGATAAACATTTCTGTAGTGTGTTCTGTCTAAAATAGTCTAGGTAGTAGCTGTAATATTCTTCATATTCCTGATCGTGTTGTGGGCCTAGTTGTTTATTAGAGGCTGTTTTCTCAGCTCATTGTCCAGGCCATCTTAGTTAACAAAGACCATCCCCCACTTGGGGAGAGTTTAGTGTTTATGGTCATTGTCTAGTTGGGTTGCCAGGTCTACGGCTTGGAGAAAGCACCTCATTGGTTCCTTTGAGCTTTTTTTAAACTTGTTTCAGGTTTCAACTTTGTTACTTAAGAAGTTAGTGTTTCAGCCATTACACACAGAGCTATCTGAGGAGGAGCACCTGATCTGTGATATATAGCAATAAGTAGCCTGTTTTTTTTGCTTAGTTATAGGTTATTCTAGATATTTATAGTAATTTTATTGTATACTGCATAACTTGTACTGTATTTCATAGCTTTTGGCTCACTGCTGGTTTTCTGCTGTGATAAACATTTCTGTAGTGTTTTCTGCCTAAAATACCTTCCCACTACCTGCTGGCCTTGCAGTTGCCCGCCCCTACTCTAAATTTCATCTTGGACATTCCTCCCAGTTTAGTGTCATTATTCATTCTACCTAATACAGAGAGAAAATCTGAGAAGGCCAATCCACTTAGTTTCTTTCCTTCTTCCTTTCTCCCTTTGTTTAAAAAAAAAAAAAAAAAATGCTCGAATCTCCTTTTGTTCTGACCGTGCTTCTCAAACATTTTGGAAATAGAGTATATTTTAGTGCATTTATTAAAATTGTATTTGCCTTAATATTGCTACAACTCAAGTGCTCTAGGTTGCACTGCATTTTAATTGTGTGTTTTAGCTCCTTTTCTGTATATATAGACTTTTCTGTATATGTAGACTAGCTACTTATTCTACTGTATTACTGCCTCTTGAATCGTTTTTCAGTTGTGCACTTGCCTTGCTTCATTTAAAAAGTTTTAAATTGCTAATTTTGTAAAGTTTTAATTGCATTTACTGTTTAGGACCACACACTCGTGTGTTAGCCTTTTCTGTGTTTATTTACTGTATTATTGCATTGTTTAGCCTGTTTTAACCAAAAAAAAAAAAAAAACTATCTTGTTTGCTCATTTGCCACCTTTCCTAGCTAGTATAGTCCATATCCCAGGCTTTGCTGGTTTCAGGACTTTATTTTCTGTGTTCAGAGCTATCCAGACCTTGCTGTGGTAGAGGGAAGTCCTGCTACTTACCAATTGGAGTGGTGAGCATTGTACTGCCTATCTAACACTACAGGCGTGGTTTCCAGCTCTGAAACTGTAATTCTATTAGCCATTTTGGGCTGATTTCTATCCCTTTCAACTTTCTGGCTTAAAAACTTGTGTTTGCACATTTTTTGCATCGTGCAGCACTGCGGGGCTACAGTTAAACTATTCCAGGTGCCAGAAAGTCTTTTGTTCAAATTTTCCCTTAGAACTAGCTGGTTTCTCAGCAGTATCACTAAAATCTGAAACCCTGTGACTAGCACTTGCTGTAGAACCTGCTGGAAAGAACTAGGAAGCCTTAAACTTATACAAGCACTCAACTCTCCTTGTTAATAAGGAGAAATTAATAGTAAGCACTAAACGGCCTATAATTGCAAAGTACCTTGCAAAGGTAAGGGAAAACAGCTCTTGTACTTTACAAAAAAAAGCACCTAAACAGGCATGTCCAAGGGTCAGCTTCCGGTGATTTCTCCTGTCCACCTGGTGAATCTGGGTGTACTGGGGCAATGCAGCAACTGCCTCATGTTCACAGACTAAATTCTCCTCCTACCACCCAGCACTACAACCTGTGAGAGATGCACTTACATAGCCAAACTGGAAGCAAAGCTCTCTCCAACCAAGATTGTGCTAGTCAAGAGAGGAAGGTTAACACCTGCACTACACTTCAAGCAACATATAGCCATCCAAAACCCACACCATCAACACCCACACATAGCAACACTAAACCCACATATGCGGAGGCCCTTAACATTAACCTGCCCAAGCAACAAGGACCTCTGAAGCCAAAACGCAAGCAAACACCATTCACAACCAAAGTGACACATGGCTCACAACACCAGTGTGCCACCCAACAGCAGCCTCTAAGGCAAGACAACGTACCCAACACTTTAGTCATAGGTGTCTCTATAGTCAGGCACACTGATGTCCCACTCACCAAGCTGAACGAGGATAAAATTACAATCACCTGCCTGTCTGGTGCCAGGATCCACCACAGAATGCATGCACTTAAGTCACTCCACAACAAGTACAAATATGACTCTGTCATTGTCCATGTTGGAGTGAATAACTTGAGATGTACCTCCCTGGACTACATGAAAAGAAACATGGAAGAGCTCTCAGATCATGTGGACAAGGCAGGTATGACCATAGCCCTGAGTAGCATCCTGCCTTCACCCAGAATGATTCCAGCAGAGTAGAAGGACAAAATGATTGACTTCAACAATTGGCTAAGCTTCTGGTGTCATTCAAAGGGGATCCAGTATCTGTCTGCCTGGGACGACATGCTCGTCAAACCACGATGCTTTGCCAGAGATGGTCTGCACCTGTCACCCCTGGGATTCGGGTTACTGGCTAAAGCTCTTGCCTATAGTGCCTTTTTTTAGGCAAGGTTCAAAGGACAAAACCACCACTGTAACAGATACAAGCATGCAAAATCTGAAGGTAATGCTACTCAATGCTAGAAGTCTAAACCTCAAAATGTACACTCTCGAGGCACTCCTAAAAATGGAGAACATTGACATGTGTGCAGTAAATGAGATCTGGTTCAAAGCTCCAGACAGCACCCCTGCAATACCATGCTACAACTCTTACCCCACTGTCCATATTCACCAAGGATATTCACACCTCCAGGCTAGCTGCCCAACACAATGCATCTGAAATTCTCCAGGTGCAACTAACACTAGGTAAGACTGCAATCCAAATTGTAGCTTGCTACAGATCCCCCACCAGGCCCCAAGATTCTCACTACACCTTTCTAAACATACTGGAAAATATTAAGATACAACCAAACACCCTAATACTGGGTGATTTCAACTACCCTGCCATTAACTGGGAAAACTACTTTGATACGAACACCTTTTCCAAACGGTTCTTGGAATTCATAAATTCCAACACCCTGGATCAACTAATCTATTGTCCCACCAGGGGCTCCAATATCCTAGACCTGGTCATTACCAACATGGGAGATGCTCCACACCAGTGGTCACCTCCTCATTGGTCAGGTCTGACTATAAGCAAATCACCCTTGACATCCACATCCCACCCCCACCCCCCAGAAAGGAAACCTCTGTAAAAAAAACTTCTTCAAAGCCAACTTCATGCTACTCAAGTCAGAAGTGATAAACCTTCATGACACCCATGCAGATGGGAGCTGAAAGTTCGACTGCTGAATCCTACACTAAGGCACTGTATGAGCACATCCACTCATGCATGAATCATGCCATCCCAAATAGAACCAAGATGCTCTCCTCCAAAAAAAAGGAAGCCAATCTGGTGGTCCCCTGCCATTAACAAACTATACAACAGAAGGAAGAAACTGTTGCAGAAAAGAGGAAAATCCCAGGCTGCAAAAAAACTCCCTTACCAGCATCAGTAAGAAGGTGAGATCCCTCATAAAATCCTTCAAAGCTAGCTACAAAAATAAAATTGCCAAAGACAACCACAAGGCATTCTATAGTTGTCAAGAATTTAAATGGTAATGCTCGGATCTGCTCTGAGCAACAACAGAATGGCATTAAATGTACTGATCCCAAGGATATTGCCAATATCCTGGCAGATCGATTTAGTGCCAACTTCACCCCCCTCTCACCCCCTAAAGGGTCCATCTCAATACCAAAAGATTGCCAAATTCCGGTAATCACGGCCACACAGGTAGAAACCGCACTCTCCAAAGCTAAGAATACAGCATCCATGGGACCAGATGACATCCCGGGCTGTGTACTACATGAACTGGGTATCTCCCCTAAGTGTCATGTTTAATCATAACCTCACCTCAGGCTTAATGCCCACTGAGTGGCGCACAGCTACAGTTATCCCACTCCACAAGGGGGGATCCGCCTTGGATCCTGGTAACTACCGTCCCATCAGTCTGATGAGTCTGATCTGCAAGGGCATAGAACGCATTATCATGGAACATTTAAACAAAGACATTGGCAACCTTCAAACACTGGACCCTACCCAGTTTGGGTTCATGAAGGACCAATCTTGTCTTCTGAACCTGATTGACTTCTTTGAATCAGTCTCCAGAGCTGTGGACGAGGGTAAGGCGGCCCCGGCCCACACAGCCTATCTGGACCTCGACAAGGGGAACACCATCCCCCACTCTGGAATCATAGATAAACTTGCTAAGCTGGGCATAAATCCCTACGTCACTCGATGGGTTGCCAGCTGGCTTACTGACAGATCCCAGACTGTAAAAGTAGCTGACTCCAGATCCAGCCAAGTGACAAGTGGAGTACCTCTGGGTTCAGTCCTGGGACCGCTCTTGTTTGGCATCTACTTCTCTGAAGTACAGGCCCAACACTAAGGGACTCTGGTTAACAAAATTCGCAGATGACTGCAAACTGGGAGCCATTATTGAATCCCCAAATGATGTGGATATTCTACAAAAGGGCCTTACAGAAACAGATGCTTGGTGCCAGAGCTGTGGGATCAAGCTTAATGCCAAGAAATGCCTTTGGGGAAAAAACATGTACCATGAATTACTACATAGGTGGCAGTACACTAAACACCGAAAGTGTGATGAGAGACTTAGGGACACAGGTGGACAGTGGTCTCACCTTCGATAACCACATCCCCACAACAGTCAGGAAATCCTATGTGGCACACCTCATCACTAAGGGATATTCATCCAGAAAAAAGAAGGTCATTCTACCACTGTACTCGTCCCTCATTAGACCCATTATAGAGTACAACTCCCCATTTGGTATGTACCTCTCAAGACATTTCCAACAGCTGGAAAGGCCACAGAAATGCCTCACTAAAAGAATCACAGGCCTAAAGCAGATGCCCTATGCTGACAGTCTAAAAAAAACTCCAGCTATACTCTGTGGCATATTGTCTACTCGGAGGTGATCTCTACTTAACCTACAAGGCCATGTCAAACCCTGAGCTGTTGGACATGCTCCACTTAAAGAAATCCCAATCTCTCAGAGCCACACACTCCAGGGATCTAAACCTTGTCATCACAATAAACAAAACATGCTGAAAGGATACTCTGGAATAGACTGCCCATACATGTCAAGCAGAGTGCCTCCTTGGCCGTCTTCAAAAGGAACCTTGACGATTGGATGGGATATAGGAAATTCATCCCAGGGATCACATCAGTCAACTTGCTAGACAGGGGTACAGGGAAGTAAATATTGTGGGAAGAAATATCCAGGGAATTGTTAGGGCTAGGCTTGTATAGGCCCCAGGGCTGATAGCCTAGTACCAACCTATGAACCTTGCACCTTTAAGCAAATGTAATATTGAAAAATAAGTACTTGGATATAAGAATGCATTTAAAAGTTTTGTTAATGTTTATGAGAATGTGGTAAGGTTATTTCATCTGCCAATATCATAAGCCAAAACATTTAAGGATGCAACTAAAATATTTTCACACTTCTTTTTGGCAGGGTTCATAGTATTCATCTCTTGGTTTGTGTCTCACCTTATCTTCATTAATGCATAATAGTTTAGCTTAAAGCAAATAATTCTATGTATATTTTAGAGAGGGCAAGTTTAAGAACTACTTTTGATAATGTATAACAAGGGCATAACCAGCAAAAAGGAAAAATGTATAAATGTGGAACCTGTACACAACGCCAGCATATTAACCAATGTGAAGTAATACAAGTAGGCAAAAAGGCAATAAACATAAGAGGCAGTTATAATTGCCAAACTCTAGATTGTTTCAGATATGCTCAGCATTTTATACTGGAAAAAGTGCATGAAAATTAAAACATGGAGTGTATGAGCATATATTTACTCTAGCAATACTAATACCCTTTATAAACCTGTTTCTAGCAACATCAGTCACACGTTTTTATTTACAATCCTAGAACAAGTTGAATGCAGTCCAAGAGGTGGACCCTGGGCAGTAATTTTAGAACAGAGAGACTATGGTGGCAATTATTTTTAAATGCCACGATGCGTTCAGGATTAAATGACATTGTATCCATCTCGGTAGTTTTAAAAAGGAAGAAACCTTTTGAAAGAGCGAGAGAGAGCATTATTTATATTCTATAACTTATATTCAGTCATTCTACTTTTATACATCTATATTAATATCAAAATGTCTTGTAACTGGTTTTAAATAGTCATTGCATTACTTTTTTCTGTTTGTTAGTTTATGCAATACAACATATGGTTACAATGCATGTTTAAAGTTTTTAAGGGAAGTCATAAATTTAGATTATGTAGATATAAAAAGATCACATGACATGAGTTTAATCTGAAACCTAAAACAGGGCAAGACGGAAGAGCTTGTTTTAACCATTGGAATAAAACGTGGTTTTAACCGTTTATTTTTTTGCTCGTTTTACAATTTATACAATATACAGTCTTATTTTTCCCAGAGCCTAGTGAGGTTTGGTTTTATTATTTTAGAGTTTACTTTGAAGATATTGAGTGGATGTGATTCTGCATGTATATTCCTGTTATACTTGCTGTGCCATTTTAAATCATTAAGAAATTAGTGATCTATAAGAAATACATATGTGCTGTGTAATATTATGAACAGCGTACTTCAGCAATTTATCTGTCTGCATCCCAAAGCCATTAAGCTTTGTTATAAATAACAAATATAAATATATACCATAGGCAAGACTGCTCTGCAAATTGTAGCATGTTACAGGCCACCCTCACAAACTCAGGAACCTCACATGGCCTTCCTGAAAACACTAGAGGGGATAAATGTATCACCAAACACCATCATACTAGGTGACTTCAATTACCCTAATATAGACTGGGAACACTACTCAAGCCCAAACACCCTAGCCCAAAAGTTCCTGGAATTCATAAACTCAAATGCCATGGAACAACTAGTCACCATCCCCACAAGAGGAGAAAACATACTTGATCTCATCATCACGAACATGGGAGCACAATGTTCAACACCGAAGTATACCCCTCACTGGTGAGATCAGATCACAACTAATCTCGCTGGAGGTCCTCATCCCACCCCACCTGAAATAAAAAAGACCACAGTAAAGAACTTCACTTCACACTTCTAAAGACTAGTGTGGTCTCCTTTAAGGCCCCGAGCTGACGGAAACAGTACTCAAGCCGCTGAATCACTTACAAATGCCTTCTACCAGCACCTGCAGGACTGCATGGATAAGGCAATCCCAAGCAAAAAAAAAAGACTCTTTGTACCAAAGGCAAGCATCCACTCTGGTGGACCCCAGCCATAAACAAACTCTACAACAAAAGGAGGAAGCTACAAGATAGAGCAAAATCCTTAAAAGGTAAGACACCCTTGATCACTATAAGTAAAAAACTAAGAGCTCTCATAAAATCATCCAAAGCAAATTTTGAGAGAAAAATAGCTAAAGACTCAAAAGACAATCATAAGGCCTTCTTTAGCTATGTTAGAAACCTGGGAGGAAACTCCCAGATATGCTCAGAACTAGTTCATAATGATGTGAAGATTACTGATCCTACAGACATTGCCAACATACTGGCTGACAGGTTCAGTGCAAACTTCACCCCCCCCACAGCAAAAGGAGAGATATCTATACCAAGCGATTGCAGCCCCCCAAACATCTCCAACGACCAAATGAGAACTGCTCTCTCCAAAGCAAATAACACAGCATCCATGGGACCTGATGGTGTCCCCGGCTGTGTGCTCCACCGAACTCAACGAGAATTAAACCCACAGCTAGGACAGCTGTTTAATCATAGTCTTACCTCTGGATATGTACCCAGGGGTGGCGCACTGCAACTGTGGTCCCACTTCACAAAGGCGGTGCCTCCACACCCTGGAAATTACCCCATTAGCTTGACAAGCCTTATCTGCAAAGCCATGGAGAGGATCATAATGGACCTCATAAATAAAGACATAGGGAATTTGCAGACTTTGGATCCATCCCAGTTTGGCTTTGTCAAAGGCAGATCATGCCTTCTAAACTTGGTTGACTTTTTGAAACAGTCACCAAAGCCATTGATGAGGGAAAGGCAGTCCATACAGCCTACCTCGATCTGGCTAAGGCCTTTGATACAATACCCCACTCGGGTATCATTGAAAAACTCATCAGCTTAAATGTTAACCCATACATCACAAGATGGGTTGCAAACTGGCTGAGTGACAGAACCCACAGGGTCAGAGTTGCTGGCGCCATGTCAGACTCAAAGCCTGTCACAAGTGGTGTACCACAGGGCTCAGTCCTGGGCCCACTCTTGTTTGGCATCTACTTTTCCAAAGTACAAGCAAACACAGGAGGGTTATGGCTGACAAAGTTTGCAGATGACTGCAAACTGGGCGCCATAGTAGAAAACACATCTGACACAGATATCCTTCAGAAGGGTCTCACAGAAACGTATAACTGGTGCCAGAGCCATGGCCTAAAGTTAAATGCCAAAAAATGCATAGTCATACCCTTCGGGAAAAACAAGGTTACCAGCTACCAAATAGGTGGCAATCCACTGAGTACAGAAGAAGTTATCAGGGACCTGGGGACCCAGGTTGATAGTAGTCTGTCATTCGACACCCATGTAGCTAAAGTAGTTAGGAAGACCTTCTACATTGCCCACCTTATCATGAAGGGATTCTCATCTAGATCAAGGGAGGTCATAGTCTCCCTATACTCATCACTCATCAGACCAATGATTGAATACAATGCCCCATTCGAATGTATCTGACCCGACACTTGCAGCAGCTGGAGAGGCCACAAAAGTTCCTCACCAAAAGGATAAGGGTCTCAAACATCTGTTGCTGCCCGACTGAAGAACTCCAGCTCTATTCAGTAAACACAGCTTGCTCAGAGGTGACCTTTGCCTAACATACAAGGCCATGTCAAACCCAGATTTGATGAATATGCTTCACCTCAAAAATCTAGATCCGTCAGAGCCACAAGGGCGGAGACTTAAACCTCGACACGGCTATTAATAGGGCGTGCTGGAGGGATAGATTCATCACCCAAAGACTCCTATGCTGTGGAATAAAATCCCGGTATATGTGAGGCAGAGCACCTCGCTGGCCTTGTTCAAGAGAAATCTTGACCAATGGATGGGAGATCGCAGATATACCCCAGGGATTACCTCAGTGTCACTGCTCAACAGAGGCACAGCAAAATAATGGGTATAGTTCCCCATACTAAAGGGGTGGCTTAAGCCACAAAACTATGGGCTAGGCTTGTAAATGCCCTCGGGCAGATAGCCTAGTATGAACCTATGAACCTATGAACCTATAATTAGCTCCTTCAGTTTAAATAATGCTCACCCCCTGGCTCCAATGAGTTGTGTAGGAGAGAAATAAATGTGCATTGTGGTACCGTTTCCATGTAGAAATATGTAATATGGAATATGTCAGATTGCAGCCATGTCCCAGACTGGTAGATTAGATATAAAGATGGAAGGGTTTCACTAGATTATACTTTAGTGGTTGCTCTTGCCTATCAATCTGGATCACCCCCGTATGTCTCTGTCCAAGCTCACTCAACTCCACAATTGTGTCCTTTCCTAAACCTATTATTAACCTTTGTAAATAACCCTTTCTATTTGGTCTACCACTCTAATACCACTGACATAATTTGTCTCCTTTGCTTCTACCTTCCCTTTTAAGGGCAGCACTGTGGATTGCAGTCAAGATCTGACTCGCATTTCTAGGATCTGCGATTGGTTTCTGATCTCTGCTCACCAAGTCTATGCAGTTTGCATGCTCTTATTGTGTCTGTGTGAATTTTCTCTAGATAATAGTTGCTTCTTAAAACCATGCTGATAAATGAGCTACTCTTAAACTCTCCATTCATGCTGCATTTACCTTTGCCATTGCATCTTTGGTAATGACAGGAAAAAGGTCTGTGATGAGTAGTTCATTTTGATCTGATAGTTATTTTTTTTTCACTGATTAGACATAGACCCTAACCACCACAAGCTTTCCCCTTATATAACAGTTTGTTCGTCCATGAAAACATAGCATTTGGACTACATTTCGCATCCAAGGTAGTTCATTTACACTACATTTAAAATGCTGCCATTATCTTGACATTTAAATCAGTTTTGTGTTTGTTCTTTATCTGAAGTTAAACCTGTTAATTGAATGTATTTTTGTAGTTGCAGTACTTAGTATTTTCAAGTATTTTTTGTGCTCTGCCTAGGTGTTGAAATAATTTTGAGTGGGCTCTCATTTTATTGTATTTTTATTTATTTTCTGACTCTGAAGTCACAGCTATAACTTGATTTGAGTTTTATAGTATCCATTATTTCTCGGAGCTCTTAAGTGAATTATCAGCATTGTTCATCTAATTCCTTGTTTTAGTCACTTTTCAAGCAGTATCCATTGTTACGTTTCTGAGCTCTTAAGTGGATTATTAGCATTGTTCATTTAATTGTGTTGTGGCTTTTCAATCATAAAAAACAGCATTGACAAGTTGAGTTGTAATCAGAGGTTTTGTTAATTAAGACCCCCCCCCCCCAAACAATATTTTATATTACATAAACAATCAGCTGTCTTAGTCTTGGGACTACTGGAAGCTTGAAAATTAAACATTTGGGACCATGTTTTTCATCCAGGGTTGTACATTTTAAATACTGCATTTATCTTACCATTTAAGTCAAATTTGTGTTTTCTTGTTTGATCTGTACCTGAAGCTAAAGCTATTAATTAAAAGCACTATAACTATAAAATGCCTTCTAGTGTATTTACTTGTATATATAATTAAAGTCTCTCTGGTGGAACTGTTGCTTTAATGAACTGTACAATAAAATAAGGAACATTAGAAAATGTGCAAGATAACCCCATCCACTTATTTTAGGACCACACTGAAATGTCTCGGCAGGGAACTGTAAAACATAGTATGAACTTTACGGTCAGTAAAATAGCAAAGGAAACTGCAAATCTTCAGTTATATAAATAAATTAAGCAATGTTCAATGCAGTTAGCTCATTCATATAGTATCATGCAATCCAATCCCAAGGTCACCACCAATATATTGGCAGATAGATTTGGTGCTAGCTTTATTCCATCTACCCATATGTTCATACCTCTCAGCTGTCCCTGATTTTCAGGGACGTCCCTGATTTTGACTCGAATTTTAACTCTGTCCCTCTTAATCCCTCCTAAAACTAGTGACTTTTGGAGGAAAGGTAGTGAATTGCACTTAATGAATAATGACAATAATTAAGAGTTATAAATTTCTTTTACTTCAGAAAATGTGTATTAATTCATATGCTCTGATTCTGTCAATGTTTCAAGTTAATAGCACTAATATTTTGTGTCCCTGATTGTCCCTGATTTTTTCTTGACTTGTCCCTGATTCTGTTGAAATTTGTGCCCAATTGGCTGAGAGGTCTTAAAACTTGTGCTCACTTACCTCTCAAAATTGTTTCCCCTGAAATCACCTTGGCACAAGTCTCAGAATCTTTGTTAAAGGCTAAACACATTTCTCTGGGACAAGATAATGTACCAGGCTGAATTCTCATTAGTCAGTATGGATTAGTTGAGCCTGTTCCTAAACTCTTCTACCTCAGCCTGTCCACAGGGTTGTGGTTGATGCTTGGAGAATGGCCACTATGACTCATCTGCACAAGGATGGCCCCTCCTCAGACCCACATGTGTACAGCCATTCAGCCTCACCAGGCATATATGAAAAACCATGGAATGCATCATAGAACTCATTTATGCAGACATGGGTAAATTGACTGATCAGTACCCCACTCTGGTTTTGTGAAGGTCAGATTCTGTCTCCTGAACCATGTACACTTTTTTCTGAAAATATTAGAGCAGCTGTTGACAGTGGTCAGTCTGTGCGCACTGATTATCTTGACCTGGCCAAGGCTTTTGAAACTATTCCTCCATGTGTTATTGAGTTTACATTTTTCTATTTTATCTACTGGATCCCAAGCTGGCTAGCCAACCAATCCCAAGTAGTGAAAGTTGATGGTACCCTCACTGTATGTAAAACTGTAACTGGTAAGGTATCACAAGGACCAGTGCTAGGCCCTCATATTTGGCCTTTATTTTGTAGACATCCGAGCCAATACCCCTGAAGTGTAGTTGACCAAATTTACTGATGACTGCAAGCTGGGAACTGTTCACTTATCCACAGATACTACATTGAATAGGGCTGGAATATTCAAATATCTGGTGCACTGGAAATGTCTTGAGCTATATGCAGAAAATTGCAGCATTCAACCAGAAAAGCTTTTACTTTTAAGTGGTACTCCACTCCAAACATATGTCATAAGAGGCCTGGGTATTTAATTGAACAACACTCTTTCAATAATCATGTTTCCAGCATGATCACAAAATTCTGTCTGGCCAAGTTAGTTTCTAAGGTAATATCTTTAAGAAACAGTCAATGTGCCAATCTTCTGTTATCAGACCCATCACTGACTGCAGGGCCTCCTTTTGTTCTACACAAATGCAAGTACATTTCCTAACTGTCAAGTCCCTAACAATTTTTACCAAAGAAATTAAAGGCCTTAAATCCTTACGTTATGATAAATTAGCACAACTCTATACTCAGTTTTTGTTCCTAGGTAACCTGTCTGTCTTTGAGCAATGAAAACCTAATTCTATTGGACCACCTATTCCTTTGCAAAATCAGTGGATCTCAACACCCAGATTAGGGACTGGGGGGGGGGGTGTCTGGTTCCTAACTGAATGTATTCCCAGTCTGCAGAATAAGTTACCACTTGGAGTGCAGCAGGGTCATCAAAGCACTGTTTATTATATGGGAACACTTCAGAAATTAAAGCTGCCCATTCCTTAGTGTTTATAACTGGCTGTTGCACCAACTTCCTTCAACAGTTTTTCACTAAATGTGTTCTGGATAGTTGGAAAGTGTGACACATTTCTGTTGTGGTGCATCTCCAACCATGTTTTCTGTCAGATTAATGCTGCCTGCTTTCCCGGTATTAGTTGCCAGCTGTCAAGTACTAACATGTTGCATAAACATGCAACAGCCATCGTCCAGATACTAAGATGCTGGTGTCCATGTGTCCATCCTTCCACCAGACATCGGAGTGTGACTGTTTTTAGCAAGACCTGACTCATGGACTAACCCTCACCCAAGTCAAATGACTTCATATCTCTGTATAAGAGTACAAGGATTGCGTTCCATTGCATAAAACTAAGAAGGGGAAGGGAATAATTGCCTTTCTTTTCCTATGCAATAACTAGTTTAGCCATAGATTTTCTTTTTTAGTGGCCACATCTTTACTTTTTCTTCTAGGACTGTAATGCGTTTCGGAAGAAGCGATCTGTGCCCAGAAAGAAAGAATATGAAGCCATACTAAGTTACGGACCCATTATGCTGAAAACCCAGAAGATGTCTGAGCATCTACAAAAATCAGGTATGTTGCGCAATAGAAAAAATCTGTATCCATGCACAAGGAAGATATCATGTCTACATTTGCTGATGCTAGCAATTTTAAAATTACTGTTAACTAGTGTAAATGTTGACATTTCTTATTTGACACTATATTAAATTATGCATTTAAGAACATGCTGCAACACTTCGTCAACTCAATGGCTGTATTATTCTGTCAGCATCTTCTCTGCAGTCATGTTTTCCAAGCCCCCCCCCCCCTTGGACCAGTTCACTTGACATCTAACATCCTGCTTTTTGTGCATGCCAGTGTCCTTCCACATTTGTGCAAATAACATTGTTTAGTTTTGTTTAATTTCTGTCCCATTCTTTTAACTCTGGCTTTCCCCCTGACTTCTGTTTCCACCAACCCCCCCCCGACAAGGTAGTAGTTTTCATATCATAAAGGCTATTTATCACTCTCTTGTCTCTCGCCCAGAACATAAATCCAGATACTTTGTTTTTTTATTATAGTTTGAACCGCCATTCTTTTCATCATATTTATAGATTTCCTTTGTAATTTTTGCTAGCCTAATTTTCCTTTTCATACAGCTGAGGACCTGCACATTTTGTGAATGAAACATTTACAAACCCCTCTTATGCCTCACATTAATACATATAACTCAAGTTTGTTGTCTCTCTCTGGCTCATAACTTTGGTTATTAGTGCATGAATCCTTGTCTGTGAATGAAAGGTTACCGTCTATCATATTCATCCCCATACACTCCTTGCCAAACTGTAGGTCATGGGTGCACACTCTTAGTAGGTTTTTGAGGAGTGTTTGGTCCTACTTTCACTCTAAAGTCCAAGTTATATTAGCTTGTGTTTAGCTGGTTAACAATACCAAAGTGCACTTGTTGATATTGCTTATAAACCGTGTTCAGTTAAACCACCTTTCTGTACCCACCCCTGGACACAGCAGAGCTGCATTTGTGATGCAGTTTGCTAACTGAACATATAACTGCTCCTGAAACTTGTATATTGAAAAATAAAATACTAGACTGGTGTCAAAAGTCACAAATTGTTTTCTTTTGTGAGATATTCATCTAATTCATTTGGAAAATGTCAAAATTTGAACCTATGGTAAGTCAAGAAAAGCATTAATTAGCTATTGTAAGCAATCTTCCTTTATACCTGCATACCTCAAAATACAAGGATAGAAGCAGTTAAGGGATTCTACTGGATAACAATATAACCAGAGGAAAAACAATTTTTTGCGACATACTTGATATTTTGAATAAACAATTTGATTTTTAAGATAAATATTTTCAGCAGGTTTGGGGAGTAGCAGTGGGTGCTGCTGCAGAAGCACTGATATTTCCAATTTGGAACTTATTACCTGGAACAAAACTGTCCTTACAGCTTAGATATGTTTGAGTACTGTTCTAGGTAAGTTACTTTTTTTACCTGGAATGGAAGTGCATATTTTAGTTTACTGAATTTCTTAATTGGTTGAACCAGAGTGCTACATTTTGATTTTACATCAAAAGTTCTTACCATATCTATTCATTTTGTAGAAGTGCCACTTGAGTAGGACAGAGAGCAAAGCATGTTTTTATCTGTAATATGCAGTAAATCTAAATTAATGTTTCATAATCACTATTCATTTTACATCAAGCATATTGCAGAGAGTCAGTTGGCATGACTTGTAAAATTAATATCTAGTCAGAAGAGCTGTAGCATTATGTGATCTGATAATTATGTTTAGAGCAAGGCGTCACCCATTATAGCTATTATATAGATGAACAGCAAACAAATGTAATACAGTAAGATTGAGTCAGGTCTGGTATCCCACCTATGACTCAGAGGGTGGCAAGACTAACAAGAAAGAGTACAAAGGATTAGTCTAGATAAAATAGCTAGCAGATCTAGATGCAGTCGGACGCCCTATCTGTGGGAGGAATAAAGATGCGTTGTTGAAGTCTGAATTAGTTTATTCAGTTAAATAGATAGCTGGATGAGTGTTCTTGTTCTAATCCATTACATTCAACAGGTTAGTTATTTAAAACGAGTTGCAATATGTGGAAGGTCCAGGGAAAGCTGACTGTAGGAAAATCCAAGAGGTGAAAAAACAAGGAGCTAATCCCAATATTTGGAGGTTAGTCCCTTATTTTGAATATTCCTGAAAGACCCATTAGGGTTTGCTGGCTCAGCAGCCTGTGAAACTTCATTCTTTAAAAGGTTTTTAATTTGTATTTTTAACAGTTTTTCATTTGTTTAAAGATAACTCATGATGCTTTTTCTGGAGTGCCACTTATCTTGATGTACTTTTTGGGTTAAAAATGGGGAATATACTTTTACCAACCCAGACTTCCAGTTTTTGATTTCTTTATCACTAGTCCATATTCATCCTAAACATCAAAAAGCTTAAGCCTTTCCCTTTTTTATATTTGTTCATCATACCCTGGAGCATATTAGAGTATTAACACACACATGATTTTCTGAACTCCTGGAACGGTGAATTTTGCCTCGGGGAAACTAACCACTTGGCCACCACTGACTATTGCCCTTTCCTCCACTATACTGTGATCTTGGAGTTGGAATATTTAGGTGGGGGGATGTTGGGGGTGCAGTCCCCCCACACATGTAGGGGTGTGGTGGGCAAAGACTCCACTCCAGTGGGTTTTATTTATGTATTTTATTTTTTTCTAATATGGTGGGTTTAATTTACAAATATGTTATTTTCCAGGAAACTAACCACTTGGCCATCTCTGAGGAAACAATTATTGAATTAAATCAGCATATTGGAATAACTCAAATAATACATAAAGCCCACCAGAGTGGGGAGCTTCACCCCCCAACACCACACACCCTACCCAAGGCAATAGTCAGTGGTGGCCAAATAGTTAGTTTCCCGGAGATGAAATTTGCCATTCAGGGAGTTTGCTGTTGTGAATAATTGCTGTTTTGGTCTGGCTGTTACAATAGTTGAAGTTTTGGTAAGTCACCCTTTTCAAGAAGAACCGTGTACACACATTGTTGTGAGTGATAAGAACATAAGGCTGATAAAGCATTTTATGATTGTGTGTTATGGAGTAACTTTTTTTTTTTTTTTTTGAAGGAGAATTTTTCTATCAAGTTAAGGAGGTAGCAATATGCAAATAATGGTTTACATGTGGAAAAAGTTAACGTGGATACCCTCAGATTGGTAAACGTGTTAGCAGAGGAATTAAAAAGTAGAATAGAAATTTCAAGACTTTTTTTTGGGGGGGTCTGTAAGAAAAAGAACATCAACAATGGAAGTAATAGATATTTGAATTGGTCTATAATAGTGCCATATTTATACCACAAACCACATCCATCTGTTTTTTGTGTAATTAGGAAAAATTCAGGTAACATTATACAGCAAAATGTCTACTAAGAAATATGGAGACAGACCCAATTTTGTGTAAGAAAAAAAGGGGGGGTGGCAGAAATATAAAGGATATATTGGAGGAAGGAAGTAGACAAATTGAGAAACTTGATAATAGGAAAGTGAATATAATGGCGAAATGTGGCAGTTGTAGATACTGCCAGTATATTTATGAAAGTCCATTTGTAGTTGTCCAAGGTTATGATAGAGCTGTTATACTTCTGGGGTGATTATATAGCTTTATGACAAATGTTTGAAGGATTTTACATGGGTAAAACTGATAGACTTAAAACGTTTTTGAGCACTTGAGGGACCAAAAACAAAAAAACATGAATAATGCTTTGCATAAACACTCAAGGAATTCTATGCATTTTAGGAGATTTTGTGTTGGAAAAAACGTAACACAAAAGGAAGGTAAATGGGAGCAAATCTTAGAATACCATGAACTCAAATGGCAATTAATTTTGGATGCAACTAAGCCACCAGGGAAGAACAATATGGTAGCTATTACCAGTGTTCGTAAAAAAAAAATATATATATATATATATTTAAAGAATATATATATATATATATATATATATATATATATATATATATATTTAAAGAACTATTCTGATCAATAGTTAACCAATATTCAAACTGGGCTCTTGGTTCTTTAAGAGGAATTCATTGCGTTTAAGTATTCTTATTGGTTAAAAGCAGCTGATGTAAATGGTGATGTATGTGATAAGTCTTTAAGTGGTCTTGTGTTCTGGTTCTGATGAAGTCTTGTAAGTTGCAAGCGAAAGCACTAAATGTTTGTTGAATAAAGTTTTTGGGTGACCTCAGTGGATTCAATACAAATGTGCAGCACTGTGTCCCACCAGAAACCGACATTTTGTTTGGATTTTGAGTCCTAGTAAACCCAGTAACGAAGCTTACAATATTTTGTAAACAACTTACAATATCTCAGTTGCCCGTGAAGATGCACACACAGTCAGCAGCATTTTGTTCATTCAGGTGACAGTTTTCATAAGAATCTAAGCAGCTCTGTCTGTGCTACAACGCTGTTGAGATATTTAGCAAAACCTAATATTTATAACAATATAAAAGTATTATATGAACAATTAATGTTTCTTTGCCTGCACTAGACAGCAGGCAGAGGTCTTATACTATACTAAGACAGTTGTGTTTGCTATTGTGTAAACTTTAAATGAAATATTTTAGTACTTTGTATGTAGCATAGCAATACTTGATGCCTAGAGGTATCAGCAGAGTGTAACTGCAGAAACACCTGAATGTATCACCCAGTTGTCATGAGTTAACATTAAGAAAATAGGGTATATACCAAGTTTAAACAAGAGTAAGGCATACAAAATAATGCATCGCAGAGGATGCTGAGCAAAGTATGAAGGAGAGGACTGGGGGGATATTTCAGAAAATCATTTGTGTGTTTAACACTTTGTAATATGCCCTATGGTATGTTAAACAAATAGAAAAGAGGCTTAAGCGATTTGATGTTTAGGATGAGTATGGACCACTGTTAAATAAAAAACTGGAAGTTTGGGTTGGTAAAGCACATTAATATGGGTAGAGCTCCATTAAAAGCATTCTTGGTTAAAAGTTGGTTTGTTAAAAATAAAAACCTTTTAACTGCTTCCTAATAACAAATATCCAGGTCTCAATTCTGTGACTCCCAACTTTTTTTCCAAATGCTTCATATCTATTTCTGAATTGCTCTGTTTTCTGCATGTTTTACATTCTATGCTTTTAACTTTTATCTGTTGAGGGTAAAGGATTAGTCCTTGGGTATTTTCAGCAATGACCCATGCCACAAACTCAAGGGTAAAACTATTGAAAATGTAATTTTTAATAGTCTCCAGCTTCTTTTTTGGGAGGTGGGAGAAGTCGGAGTACCTGGAGGAGGTGTATGTGCTCATGTCAATATACAAGCTCCACAGTGACTGAAAATCAGGAATGAACAGTGACAAATTCATTGCTTCTACTTTGCTTTTCTGTTCCTCTTCCTTTTCTTAACTTTGGCAACCAGTAGTAACAATGTTCCCAGCGATGCAAATACCTCTCCGTAACCTCCAGAAAAATAGTAAAAATGAATCCAAATAATCAGGCGAAGAGGTAACCAGGGCATACAAACTATAAGTTCCTTTTCAATGAAAAATATATCCAGTAAACTTGTAGAAACATAAAACAAGATTTATTTGGTGCACACACAGTAAGCGCTTTCACAGTGGCTTCTTCAGACTGTTAAAATTTGAAGCAGCTCATTAGTCTGGTTTATATAGCATGTGATCGAGCTCATAAATCAATTAAGCATTTAAAGAGACAATGTTGCTAAAACCATTCACAAAATGTTAAGTCACTATGGCTATAAAAATAGTATTTATGATGGCTCAGTCATATTAGCCATGGTGATGTATATATGACATCTCAAATAACATAGTTCTGATGTCTAAACAGTAAAATAAACGAACATTGTACTTATATTTGATAAGAAGCACATAATTCAATAGTTATACGCATCCTAAACAAATTTAAATAATCAACCTGAATGAAAGATGAAACTCAAATCGGATAAGTTCCCTGGTCTCAATGATTATATCAACATCAAATGTTTTTTAAAACATAGGAAACTACAAGTGAATAAGGGAATTGATTCTTTTTGGTTTTTTTAAAAAATAGAATGTGTTTTTTTAAATAACCAGTTTGATTGATTTTAATTAAGTAATTGCTTGTTAATTGTTTGGGTATTTAAATGCATTGAATCATGGTCTTTTTGTATTCTGAAGAAGTTTTTACGAAAGCGGGTATTAAACTACTGGTTACGCTATTTACTGAGTTTCATCTTTCATTCAGGTTGATTATTTGTGTTAGTTATTTTTTGGCGTTCTTCATCCTAAACAAATTTGCTTATACTGAAATAGCAGCAGTTAACATAAAAACATTGCTTTAGCTCATATTATAAGCTAATCAGAGCTGTGCTAAATAAGGAAAAATCCATTAATTCTGCACAAACTGACAGCATAGTATCTAAGCAGCAAGAGATACCCAATGGAATCTCCATTGATACTAATAAGTATTAATAAAGCAGCTCAAGGACTACTAATATAGATTTAAATGTATATTAAGTAAAATATAAAGTATGCAACAAAGCAACAAAATGTAGCTATGTTCCCATATACAATCGAATAGTATATGAATATCTCTAATACATCTGCTAAGAGTGTGGTCTAGAGCTAAAAACATCCAGTTACTTGCAACTTAAACATCCAATATTAGCAATGTTAGGCTGCTGATTATACTAAACTAGGCATTTAAAATCTACTATGTTAAAATATATGAATAACTACCCATAACTGAGATGCATTACACCTAAAAAAACATATCTATAGTCACATATACTTAAGTAATCCAATTACTGGCAAGAACTACGAACCTATACATAGGGTCGGTGGTAACCTTCTACCCAGAAACAGAATTTAACTATAGAAGTTATCGAAAGTATTATCGCCTAATCAAATGCAATAAAACCATATTCATAAATCATACTTGCATTATAGACATTGTAGATTTAAGAACATATTTAAATGGTATAGCTAAAGTTGCATATGCTTAACTAATCTAATGGTCAACAAAACTGCAAACCTACACATAGATAAATTTCTATGCAAAAACCAAGTCCAGTCATGAAAATTATCAAAACCGTCAAAAATGATCTAACATGGTCAAAAATAATGACACCATACCCACAGTAATTTCACTGACATTCTGGGCATTATAAATCAAAAGACATTATATAATGCCCATAATTATACTGGGGATAAATTGGGTTACTCAATGACAACTAACAGATCAAAATGCTTCATGGCCTATAATGCAAGTATGATTTATGAATATGGTTTTATTGCATTTGATTAGGCGATAATACTTTCGAAAGTTATGGGTTGTTATTCATATATTTTAACATAGTAGATTTTAAATGCCTAGTTTAGTATAATCAGCAGCCTAACATTGCTAATATTGGATGTTTAAGTTGCAAGTAACTGGATGTTTTTAGCTCTAGACCACACTCTTAGCAGATGTATTAGAGATATTCATATACTATTCGATTGTATATGGGAACATAGCTACATTTGTTGCTTTGTTGCATACTTTATATTTTACTTACTATACATTTAAATCTATATTAGTAGTCCTTGAGCTGCTTTATTAATACTTATTAGTATCAATGGAGATTCCATTGGGTATCTCTTGCTGCTTAGATACTATACTGTCAGTTTGTGCAGAATTAATGGATTTTTCCTTATTTAGCACAGCTCTGATTAGCTTATAATATGAGCTAAAGCAATGTTTTTATGTTAACTGCTGCTATTTCAGTATAAGCAAATTTGTTTAGGATGCGTATAACTATTGAATTATGTGCTTCTTATCAAATATAAGTACAATGTTCGTTTATTTTACTGTTTAGACATCAGAACTATGTTATTTGAGATGTCATATATACATCACCATGGCTAATATGACTGAGCCATCATAAATACTATTTTTATAGCCATAGTGACTTAACATTTTGTGAATGGTTTTAGCAACATTGTCTCTTTAAATGCTTAATTGATTTATGAGCTCGATCACATGCTATATAAACCAGACTAATGAGCTGCTTCAAATTTTAACCGTCTGAAGAAGCCACTGTGAAAGCGCTTACTGTGTGTGCACCAAATAAATCTTGTTTTATGTTTCTACAAGTTTACTGGATATATTTTTCATTGAAAAGGAACTTATAGTTTGTATGCCCTGGTTACCTCTTCGCCTGATTATTTGGATTCATTTTTACTACTTTTCTTAACTTTGCTGAATTTTGTGTTTTCTTACCATATTCTTTTCTTAACATATTCTCTTCAGAAGTTGCACATTGACCTTTATTCTCTGAGTAACATTTGTCCCTTTTTTAATATAATTTGAACCATTGGAGTATGTGTTTAGTCCTTTTTTCCCCTATAGATAGAGTACATCTTAGGCAGACCTGAACATTTAATATGTCTTGTGTCAATAGAAGACATACTTGTTGAATGCAATAATTTAGTTTTAATTCAGTTTCATATGTTTGCCATCCATTCCACAATTTTTTTTATTTTGATTTCGTGCCATAGTGGTAGTTAGCACAGATGATTAAGGCTATGAGTTGTTAAAGGTTTTATAGGTGACTGCTAGGCTAACAGTCCCAGGGGGGCCTTAAGTCTAACCATGCTTCCCAAGTGTATCTGACAAATTCTGATACCCTATGGTTATTTTAAGGGTAATACGTTTGTTAGGCATGGGTGGTCAAGCATTTACAGGCTACTTCTGTCTGAGAAATATATGTGCAAGACTATAGGTAAACTTGTGATTTCCACTTACACTGGTCCAAGTTGCGCTTAGAATTCTTTTCTAAAATAATTAGTTTCACATAGATGGGAGGCCAGTTCCAGAGAAGGGGTAGGCTGAGAGACGCACTAGATTGGGTAATTCAGATGCCATTTGATTTCCAGATGTGCAACAGGCCCATCAGAACAGGATCAGGGGGTACTTTACAGGCTTTGGCATTGATTGCCTGTCATCATTCTGTAGGTGACAGTACAGTAATAGGGCTTTGATGCAGTCAGTGTAAGATATATTTATGCTCTATATTTTTGAGAGGAACCTCTGTGGATGCTTAAGTTGTATATGTACGGTTAGGTACACACTGAAGGGGGTGTTACACTCAGTGCTTGGTCTGATGAAGGCTGAGTACAATGACATCCTTGGACCAAGATGTCATACCCTTACTTATAATCTGTGAAATATAGAATGATTCCCTTACTGTTGTAGATGCCTGCTGGTCAGAAGCCATATTACTGTCTTTATTTCCAAAACCCTGAATTTTGTGCCTACTCTTAAAGGTGCATTATCAGTCGGTGTAGTAGTTTCCAGAGTAGCTATCTTTCCAAAGTATATTTACGCATTTCTTGGTATTGAATTTTAAACCATGGCTCTGGCACCAGTTTTTGGTCTCTTACCTTCTTGGAGGGTATGTGTGTCTTAAGAGAATTCTTTGACT
Organism: Protopterus annectens; assembly: GCF_019279795.1. Taxonomy (NCBI): domain Eukaryota; kingdom Metazoa; phylum Chordata; order Ceratodontiformes; family Protopteridae; genus Protopterus; species Protopterus annectens. The sequence continues at coordinate 1,837,355,497 of NC_056741.1, forward strand.
ATGCATAGCTTGCACTCGTGTGAAGACTTGGTCAGAGAAAGACACTTTGTTAGCCTTGACTTAAGAGAAGTACATACCAAAAAGGAGTTGACCAGCACAGAGTCTTGAAGGATTCTTCTAGTGACTTGCCTTTTTGTGTAGGTGGACTTACTTTCTTAACTTCTTGGGTCTTATCTTTGAGCCAGCTGACTATGCTGTGGGTGACATTGGGGGCATATATACCTAATTTTGTGGGTTTGTCTACTATGCCTGAGTGGGTATTATGGTGACTGCCTTGGCAGGATCAGGGTAGGCAGTATGGACCATTTTGCCCTTGTCCATTGCTTTGGTGACCTGATGACCCCCACTGGGCCAGTAATCAAGGTGCCTGAATCCTCACCATTGACACTGGAGAGGGACATTCATATGCAATACAAATGGATACCCACAGTATTTCCAGATGCAGCTCTCTGCACCAACTACAATTTCCCTTAAGAGCCCACAAGGAATGCAGTCAGCCTGGGGTCTGGATTTCTTTACATCAGTCTCCTTTCAGGGCCCCAGTAAGGCTCCCCACTAGAAAGCTGCAGGGTTAAGTCCTCAGCTGAATGTCCAAGCCAAGTCCTCCAGCACTCTCTCTGTGAAGCCAGTGCTTCATGTCCCTCCTCCCAAGTAGTTGGCATACACAAGCACTCTGAGACTTGAATTTTCACGCACACACCTGGGAAGGGCTTGTGCAGATTTACCTGCTGTGCCCCCTTTTTCCCCAGAGTATAAGGTAGTTATCACTGCCACCAGACACTCCACAATCAGCTAATCTAAGGCCCTTAACAAAGGGTGCCTAATTATACTGTGTAATATTAATGCCAATACAAATGATAGTAGTTGACCGGAACAGGCCTTTAGGAGTGGCCCACAGACTGTCGCCAAATAAATATAAGCACTCTCAAAGGTTAAATACTTTCTAAAAGGACCAGCCACAATGAAAATTTCAACTATATTTAATAAAGAACATAAATACTGAATATATATTTACAACATAAATACTGAATATATATTTACAGTAAACCAGAGTTCAAATCACAGGAAAATACTGAATGGATAGACTCAGACAAATAAAAACAATATCTAAACTAACTTCAATATATTTTCCTGACTGAATCTAGGAGAATTACTGTTCCCTACTTAATAGACCAAGGCAGATGATGTAGTGAATGGTCCTTGTTGTTCGGCCCAAGACAGAATACTCAATACTGACAGATTTCTCTTTCTAATATCTAAAATCTCCAAGACGGCTGGTAGAATGACCTCATTTGGTCACTTTACTCTATTCTTGCTTTATTCCCCTTTGAAGCTTGAGACAGGATGTTAGTAAAGATGTGATGAGATGCATAGCTAAAGTTTTGCTAATGTTTATGGCTGTGCCTGGGGCTTTCCCTCTTTTTCACTGAGCTAATGAACAAAGGCTTCTTACAGACATGCCATATCCAGTCCTATTCAGAACTGAGATAAGCACTAGCAACTTTGCAAACACATTTGATTTTCAAATGCCATACAGTTCTAACACATGTGTAACGTAAGCATCTGTACACATCAGTTTGATAGTCGAATGCCATACAGTTCAAATACATTTGCAACACAAGCATCTTTTATAAATCAGTTTGATATTCAAAGAATAATATCGTTCTTTACAGAACTCCAGCTGGCTATGCTGGCACTAGCCCATATCATCATAACCTCCTCAAAGTCCTGTACCAGGTTGAGTAGGCATGATCTGCTCTTGATGAAACAGGTTTGGTTCCAGTGTCTGAGTTTCCTATGCCATTGTTTCATTTTCATAATGATTCATTCCATAGCTTTGCATATGAGAGTAGTAAGACTTGTGGATCTCTAGCTACATTTTAACACCACTCTGGGGCTATTTACAGGTTAAATATTGTTATGCATAATTGAGTCTGACCACATGATGTCTGGCATCTTAAAAAGTAATTCTGATTGTTTAGTCTCCCTCTAGGTATCCTACAGTGCAGTGCTTGTCTGTAAAATGTTGCATCACACAGGCCTCTCTTCCTAAAGCTCCTGTCACTGCATTGATTTTACATGCATACATTGCTTTCTTTCAGTCAGCTAATTTTAAGTAACATGACTATTAGGCAAAGGGCAGGTAAACCAAATACTGACGCAAACTGTGACAAAAAGTTCAGCATATATCCAATAAACCCAGTGTGTAATAAATATGGAAACGACTCCAAAGCTCCAAAACCCGATTTTATTACACAAACAATAGATGCAGGTAAGCGCTTTCACCGATATGGCTTCTTCAGACCCATCTACTCAACATAGCTCACCCCCCATTTAAATATATTACTTTGGCGGGAAAGTAGTCCTGTCTTACAAAATTTAAAGGTACAATACATTCCTAACCATATCAAAACATTGTATATAAAATGTAAAAAAAGTCAAATCATATTAAAATATACATATTCTTATCCATCCATATTAATATATAGTGGGATAATAAAAACTAGCTATAATACATTAACTGTCCAACAGAACAGTTTGAAAATACTGATTTCTAATTAAAAATACATCAAGCTCTTAACCTACAAAAAACTTATCACTCTATTATATCTAAAGCACTTACATAAAAAATATATAATGTATGTGTAGGTATAACATATAATAACTAATTTTAATAAACATCTTATTTATGCAATTTCCATGATTTTAAAAACGGTTTCACTGAAACCATAGCATTCAATCCTGGGGGGGTATCTGACTTTAGTCTAATAATCCAGTTAGCTTCCCTGGTTTCAGTAAACGTCTTAACATCACCCCCTCTAGGTCCTAATAAAATCTTTTCCATTATTAAAAACTGAAAGCTATGCTCATGTCCTTTCTCCATAACATGTCTAGCTAATGCATTGGTTTTGAGCCCAATCCTAATATTGTAAACGTGCTCCCTTATCCTGTCTCTTAGTTTCCTATTTGTCTTGCCTACATAGAATGCGTCGCATTCTATGCAGGAAGCCAAATAGACCACATTGGAGGTTTGGCATGTACCTCTTACTTTAAACAGATACTCTCTCATGGAGACCGGATGTATAAACTTGTCATCCTTATTGATATAGTCACAGAAGTTACACTTATTGCACCTCTCCGTTCTATACCCTATCAACTCTTCTTTACTTCTGTCATGTGACGGGTAACATAACAGCCTTTTCAAGTTTTTCTTATTTCTATAAATGAATTTAGGTGCTTCTCCTACAATATTCTTAATTGTGTGGTCTATAGTTAAAACATCCCAATAAGACCTGATGACATCTTTAATTTTTCCTACATCACTAGTATAATACAGGGAGCACGCTACGCTATTATTCATAAAATCTCTGCCTCTACTAGAGGAGGCATCCATGGTGAGTTCACTGTTTATCTCATTTACATTGCCAAAATAAGGTGCAGCTCTATTCTGTCTCAATGTATTTATATCAGTAAACCCCCTGGATATATCCAGTGCAGAGTAACCTCTCGATAAAAACCTCTCCTCCAAGTCATCTATCTCATGCTGGAATCCTATACTTGTTGGATTGTACCTGGATATACGCATTGCCTGCCCTTTAACAATATTCTTATATACATAGCCTGGATGCATACTCGTCCTATACAGGAGAGAATTTTTGTGACAATCCTTCCTGTATACACCTGTGTTAACCATACCATTGGGTAATCTTTCCACAAATACGTCCAAGAATGGTAATTTGGTATATGACCACTCATATGTAAACTTAAGATATCCACTTATTGAATTAATATCATCAATGAATTCTTTCAAATCACCTAACGTACCTGTCCATATCAGGAACAAATCATCTACAAAACGTCTGAAAAACGGCACAGACGTTCTGTAGCGTTCCAGGCTGAAGATATTTTTGTATTCCCATTCAGCCATAAAGAGGTTGGCGTAGCTATTGGCACATGATGTGCCCATAGCTACGCCATCCTTCTGCAGGTAATATTCACCCTCAAAATAAAAGACATTGGACTCAAGTATCAATTCCAATAGGAACATGAGTAACTCTATCCTATTCTCCCTCATGTCTGAATTGCGTCTCAAGTAATCACTAACCATCTCTATGCCATCTATATTCGGAATCACTGTGAACAGAGACTGCACATCCATGGTAACGAATGTGAAGTCCTGTTCTACTGGCAGAGTCTTTAAAAAATTACCATTCTTGGACGTATTTGTGGAAAGATTACTCAACTTCAACTACCCAAACATAGACTGGGAGCATTACTCTAGCTCCAACACCCTAGCCCAAAGGTTCCTAGAAGTTATAAACTCAAATGCTATGGAACAACTTGATACCACTCCCACAAGAGGGGAAAACATACTGGACCTGATAATCACCAACATGGGGACTCTATGCTCCAGACCAGAAGTGTATCCCTCACTGGTAAGATCAGACCATAAACTAATTTCACTGGATATTCACATCCTGAACCCACCCCCTGCCCAGAAATCCACAGTGAAAAACTTCTCTAAAGTAAATTTCACACTCCTCAAAACTGAGGTGGAATCCTTCAAAGCCCCTGGGCCTGTGAAAAATACGGCCCAGACCGCAGATTCCTTTTATAAACGCATTATATGAACACCTTCAGGAATGCATGGATCATGCAATCCCAAATAAAACCAAGACCCAATCCTCCAAAGACAGACATCCTGTCTGGTGGACCCCAGCCATAAACAAACTATACAATAGAAGGAGGAAGCTACTACATGATAGAGCAAAATCCCAAAAAGGGAAGGCATCTCTGATGCAGTATTAGCAAAAAACTACGGGCACTCACAAAATCGTCTAAGGCCAGCTTCGAGAGAAAATTGCACAGGACACTAAGGATAATCACAAGGCTTTCTTTAGTTATGTTAGGAACCTGGGTGGGAATTCCCAGATATGCTCAGAATTAGTCCAAAATGACAAAAAATACAACGAACCCACAGACCTTGCCAACATCCTAGCTGACAGGTTCAGCGCAAACTCTCCCCCCCCCTCCCCACCAAAAGGGCAAACATCTATCCCAGCAGAGTGCTGCCCCCCTGACATCTCGGATGCACAGGTAAGAGCCGCCCTCTCCAAGGCAAAAAACACAGCATCAGTGGGACCAGACAGTTTCCCAGGCTGCATCCTACATGAACTCAACAAGAGCTAAACCCAAACATAAAACTACTGTTCAGTCTCAGCCTTACTACAGGATATGTTACCCAAAGAGTGGTGTACAGCAACGGTGGTCCCTCTCCACAAAGGTGGTGCCTCAACGGATCCTGGAAACTATCGCCCCATAAACCTGACTAGCTTGGTCTGCAAAGCTATGGAAAGGATCATCATGGACCTTTATATTGGGGACCTACAGACACTGGATCCTACCCAGTTCGGCATTAAGGGCAGATCCTGTCTCTTAAACCTGGTCGATTTCTTTGAAACAGTCACCAAGGCCATTGATGAGGGGAAGGTGGTCCACACAGCCTACCTGGACCTCGAAAAGCCTTCGATACAATATCCCACTCGGGCATTATAGATAAGATCACCAGCTTAAATATAAACCCCTATGTCACTAGATGGGTTGCAAACTGGCTCAAAGACAGAACCCACATGGTTAGAATTGCTGGAGCCATGTCAGACTCCAAACCAGTTACAAGTGGCATCCCACAGGACTCAGTCCTGGGACCTCTCGTTCGGTATATATTTCTCAGAGGTACAGGCCAACACGGAAGGACTGTGGCTGACCAAGTTCGCAGATGACTGCAAACTGGGCGCCATAATTGACTCTCCAGCCAACACAAGCATCCTCCGAAAGGGCCTCATAGAAACAGACAACTGGTGCCAGAGCCATGGCCTCAAGCTAAATGCCAAAAAGTGTATAGTCATCGCCTTTGGCAAAAACAAAATGCCCACAAATTACCACATAAGTGGTAATCCATTAAGTACGGAAGAAGTAATTAGGGACCTGGGGACCCAAGTTGATAGCAGTCTCTCATTTGACAACCATGTGGCCAAAGTGGTTAGAAAAACATTTTATATAGCCCACCTAATCATGAAGGGATTCACATCTAGATCAGGGGAGGTCATCGTGCCTCTTTACTCATCCCTCATCAGGCCCATACAATGCCCCTTTTGGGATGTACCTTACCAGACACCTGCAGCAACTGGAAAGACACCAAAAGTACCTCACCAAGAGGATCAAAGGGCACAAACAGATGCCATATGCTGCCCAGTTAAAGAAACTCCAGCTCTACTCAGTGGCATACCGCCTGCTCAGAGGCGATTTGTGCCTGACGTATAAAGCCATGTCCAACCCAGAATTAATGGACATGCTGCACCTCAGAAAATCCAAATCCCATCGAGTTACTAGAGCTAGAGACTTGAACCTCAGCACTGAAATAAATAGGACATGCTGGAGGGACAGATTCATAACCTAGAGGCTCCCTTCACTCTGGAATAAAATCCCAGTCCAGGTTAGGCAGAGTCCCTCATTGACTTTCTTCAAGAGGAATCTTGATGAGTGGATGGGAGATCATAGGTTTACCCCAGGTATCACTTCTGTGTCACTGTTAGACAGAAGCACAGTATACTAACCTCGAAAAAGGGCATAGCAAAATTAATTTAAAATGGGTGGCAAAAGCCAAACGCACTCTGACTAGGCTTATAAATGCCCTAGGGCAGATAGCCTAGTATGAACCTATGACATCAGTGAATTGGAGACCTTTTCAGGGCAGGATAAAAGTTTTTTGAAAGTGAAACCACCACAGTACAGTAAGGTACTGTTCTAGTGGAGTGAAAGTCAATTTAAAATATTTTAAATGCTATGTTTTTTCATAGCAGGGGCAATAAATGGGGAGAAAAAGGACAGAGAATTTGACCATTTAATAATAGAATCCTGTTGTCCTTTAAGTCCTGATCCTAGTGGTTTTGACAGGTTATGTTTCATGCTATTAAGAGGGCATCCTGAGATAATATCAGGGCCCTTTGATGGAGTGTTCTTGGCTTTGGATAGTCTGTTCTAAAGAGATTCTCAATAAAACTGCAACTGGACCATTCAGTGATGTCTCAACGCATTGCCCTATCAGAGACCAGCAAGAACCAATGTCGCTTTGCTCTTGCTCTCACCAGGAGAAAAGCAGTAGGATTTAATCCTAAATTGGCTACTAAGCAATTTGCAAGCATTCCAGTGACTGATCATTTTTAGAAATGTTAGGAAATAATGTTTCTGTGCTCCTTCTCTCACTAGGAGCAAAACGGAAGCAATAATCTCAAGATTATTCTTGAGAAGCCATTCTTGGGCTCCCCAGTAATTGGTAGAATAGCCCAAGATGTTGTATATTCTATAAGCAAGATGAAAAAAAAAGGATTAATACTTGGAAATGTGCAATGTTTACAATGTGAGTGGAGTGGTATATAACAGAAGATAACTCAAAATTTGAGTCTAAGGGGAGGGCCTTCCCAGTTGATAGCCCATTAGAATGAGTAGATGAGATTAGATTAGGAATATCATCCAAAGTCAAATTTATAAGTGGTGCAGCCCCCTGGAAAGTCGCCAAGTTTAAAAGCACAACAGTGTTGTGTGGATGGGAAAAATGCAGTCGGACAGCACTTCAGCTGAATACTGTTTCTCAGGTCCTTCCACTATTTAGCTAGATTACATGTCTTTTCAATCGGTGAATAGAAAATGACTTAAGTTTTAACTGTCCTTAGCCAAGAACTTTTAAAATTCCAAGAAGAAAAAACTTTGAGGTAAAACAACATTAAAAATAAAACTGTAAAGCATGCAGTAGGGTTTGACTCCCTCTGCCTTCATATGTATACCGTGACCTTGAGCAATTAACTTACTTAGAGAGTGCTTTGGGGTAGTGAATTTTGGGACTGGCTCCCTTAATAGCCTCCTGGCTTGCATACAAACTGTTTACCTACCTATTAGTAGATCATGACAGTTAAGTGCCACACTTGGAGTAGTTATGGCAGACTCAAAAATCTGTATATACTGCAACATTGTATAATAAATGTAAAAAAAAAAAAAATCTCTCGTTAATTTTTTTCATTTATTCATTTCACAACCCCCTTTAGCCTATACAGGGACATGAGGGAGACAGAGCCTATCCTGGCAAACAGTGGGCATGAGGCATGACAAAAGTCCTGGAGGGGATGCCAGTCTGCTGCTGTGTGTACACTTACTCAAATAGCATTTTGGGACATTTGTTTACATTCTATAAGCATTGATTCCATCTATGACTCGTGTATCTTGTATCATTTCCAGTAAACAACATATTTTCTTACCAAAAGTACTTTTTTGTTGATGAAAGCAGCGAAAGGTTTTTTTTTTGTCTTTTTATAAATTAGTGGTCAGATGACTTCTGTAGATTGCTTATTGTCATTTAAAGTTATTAACATATTGTACTTATTTGACTGCCTGCACTTTTAAAAAGTTGTTTTTTGTTTAAATAATTTAACTGTTGTAGGCTACACAACAGTAGCATACAACAGTTAAACTATTTAAACAAAAAACTTTTAAAAGTGCAGGCAGTCAGATTAACTGTTGTAGGCTACACACCCACGGTGGTGGTGCTGCGGTAGCATTGTTGCCTCACAGTAAGATGCTGTCCGGTTCGCTTCTCAGCTAGAGCGTCGTCTGCGTGGAGACATGCGTGAATGGGCGTACCTTCGTTGAAGGTTGTGCGTCAGGGTTGGTAACTCGGCACGTAAAAATCAACTACCAATCATTAGCTGACCGGAGTTCCGCTGTGGCGACTCCTAACCAGGAAAAAGCCAAAAGACACAACTGTTGTAGGCTACACACTAAAGTGCGATAGCCTTTTCTGATCGTTTGTAGTCGTTTAAAGCTTTTTTAAGTGTATTTTTTACTGTTTTTGCCTTGTCTTTTCAAAAAAGCAAAAAAAAATCCTTGTTTCCCACCTTTCCAAGCTAGTATAGTCCAGTTTTCAGGCTAGTGCTGAATTCAGGGCTGTGAATACTAGTTTCTGAGTTGCCCATACCTTACTTGGATAGAAGGAAGCTTCTCTGCTCACCTGTGAGAGAGAGAGGGGAGCTTTGAGCAAACTGTCTGTCCCTGGAGGAGTGGTTCCAGCCCAGAAGTTAGTAGTTTATTGGCCATTTTGGGCTAATTTCTATCTCTTACATTTCCCTAGTATAAAAACCACGTTTGCACGGTTTTGCATACTGTGCAGTGCCGGTTAGCTACGGTTAAATTTTTCCCGGCTCCACTAAGTCTCTTCAGTTTTTCCCTTGAAACTAGTCTAACTCTCAATCTAAGCACTCAAAAAGCATCTTACAGACCAGCACTTGTTCAGACCTAATAGCAAGCACTAATATACCCTGACATTGATTGCTCAGCAGGGCAAGGCTCTTTATTCACACCTCACCAACCAAGCGACTAAGCAGCTCAACCTACTATTCAGGCATGACCAAAGGGCAACTTCAGGTGCAGTCTTCAGTCCAGCTGGTGAATCTGGGTATCCTGCGGCAATGTTATAACTGCCTCATGTACACAGGCAACCCTCTACTCCTACCACAAAACACGAACATATGCGAGAGATGCAATTATACAGCCAAACTGGAAGCTAAGCTGTCTCCACCCAAGACTGGAACAGACAGTCAAGAGGAGAAGGCTAACACTTGCACCACAACTCAAGCCACACACAGACCTACTAAAACAGCACTGGCAAAAAATACACACAGAATCGTACTCTGAGGCTCTAAATAAAAACCTGCAAAAGCATCAGAGACCACCAAAGCAAGCAGACACCCAAACAACCTGCACTTCCAGACAACACATAAAACACAAAATCAGTGTGCCGCACAATCATAGCCCTTAAGGAGAAATAATATACCTAACACACTAGTAATAGGTGACTCTATAGTCAGGCATTCTGACATCCCACTCACTAGGCTGGATGAGCAGAAGGTTATTGTTAGCTGCCTGTCGAGATCCAGAATCCGCCACATAATGCAAGCACTCAGGTCACTCCAGAACAAGTACAAATATGACAATGTCCTTGTTCATGTTGGTGTGAATGACCTGAGACGTACCTCCTTGGACTACATGGAAAGAGACATGAGCTCTCTGATCATGTAGCCCAGGCTGGTATGACCCTGACCCTGAGTAGCATCCTGCCCTCACCAAGAATTATACGTCAGTATAAAGGAAAAATGATCAATTTCAACAATTGGCTAAGCTTCTGGTGTCATTCAAAGGGGATCCAGTGTCTGTCAGCCTGGGACGACAAGCTTGACAAGCCGCGTTGCTTTGTTAGAGACGGCTTGCACCGGTCACCCCTAGGCTTTTGAATACTGGCCAAGGCTCTTGCTACCCTCCATAGTGCCTTTTTTAGGCAAGGCTGAAAAGTCAAACCCACCTCCATAAACCACACAATTAACAAAAAACTGAGGGTTATTCTACTCAACGCCAGGAGTTTAAATCTCAAAATGCATGCGCTCTAAGCACTCCTCAGTATGGAGAACGTCGACATCTGTGCAGTAACTGAAACCTGGTTCAATGCTCCAGAGAGCACCCCAGCACTACTGGACTATAACTCATACCACACGTTTTGGCCACAGAACACTGACTGAAGCACAAAAGGAGGAGGTGTATCCATATTCATCAAGGATACCTACACCTCCAAGTTAGTGGCGCAGTATGATACCTCTGAGATCATCCATGTGCAACTAACATCGGGCAAATCTGCAATGCAAATTGTAGCCTGCTACAAATCACCCTTCATGACCCAGGACCACCACTCCACCTTTCTGGAGATACTGGAAAACATGAAGGTCCTACCAAACACCCTGATATCAGGCAATTTCAATTACCCTACCATTCACTGGGAAAACTACTAGAGTACAAATTTCCAGGGCCAGCACTTCCTGGAATTCACAACTCAAATGCCCTGGATCAGCTGGAAAACTACCCTACCAGAAGTGAAAACATATTGGACCTGGTCATCAGAAACATGGACGACAGATGTTCCACACCGGAGGTCAACCCGTCACTGATTAGATCAGACCATAAACTAATCACTCTGGATGTCCACACCCCACTACCACCCCCAACTAAGGAAATCACAGTAAAAAAAACTTTTCCTAAGTAAACTTCACCTTACTTAAGACAGAGGTGGTAAGTTTCACAGCCCCCACGCTAAAGGATAACGCTGTCCAAGATGCATAAACCTTTACAAATGAACTCTGAGCACCTACAAGGATGCATGGATCATGCCATCTCTAGCAAAACCAAGACTCACTCCTCTAAGGGAAGGAAACCCGTTTGGTGGACCCCTGCACTAAACAGGCTATACAATAGAAGGAGGAAACTAGTTCAGATAAAAAGCAAATCCCAAGAAGGAAAGACATCCCTGATCAGTATCAGTATGAGGTCCCTCATGAAATCATCTAAGGCTAACTTTGAGTGAAAAATAGCCAAGGCTTCAAAAGATAACCACAAAGCCTTCTTTAGCTATGTTAAGAATCTAAGTGGCAACTCGCAGATATGCACTGAACTAGTGCAAAATAGCACAAAATATACTGAACCCAACATCCTGGCAGATATTCAGTGCAAACTTCACCCCCCCCTCTCACCTGCAAAAGTGCCCACAACAATACCAGAAAAGTGTAGTGTCCCAAAAATCACAGATGCACAGGTGAAAACAGCCCTTTCAAAAGCCAAAAACACAGCGTCAATGGGACCAGATGGTGTCCCAGGCTGCATCTTGCATGAACTACAGAATGAACTTAATCCCTCACCTAAACACGCTGCTCAACCTCAGCCTCTCCACAGGCTACGTGCCCATAGAATGGCCCACAGCAACGGTTATTCCTCTCCACAAAGGAGGGGCCACAACTGACCATGGTAACTATTGCCCCATAAGCCTGACTAGCCTGGTCTGCAAGGCTATGGAGTGCATCATCATGGAACTCATTAACAAAGACATTGGGAACCTCCAAACACTTGACCCGACCCAGTTCGGCTTTAAGGGCAGATCATGTCTACTAAACCTGGCGGACTTCTTTGAGACAGTCACCAAGGCCATAGATGAGGGAAAGGTGGTTCACACAGCCTACCTTGACCTCACCAAGGCTTTCAACACCATTCCCCACTTGGGTATTACAGAAAAACTCACCAGCCTGAACATAAACTCCTACGTTATGAGATGGGTTGCCAACTGGCTTACAGACAGAACTCACACAGTAAGAATAGCAGGCTCCAGGTCCGAGACTAAACCAATCACAAGTGGTGTACCACAAGGCACTGTCCTGGGATCCCTACTGTTCAGCATATACTTCTCAGAAGTACAGGCAAACAAAGGAGGACTATGGCTAACCAAGTTCGCCAATGACAGCAAACTAGGAGCCATAATTGACTCTCCGGCTGACACGGGCATCCTCCAAAATGGCCTTACTGAGATGGACACCTGGTGTCAGTCATGGCCTCAAGCTAAATGCCACAAAATGCATAGTCAACCCATTTGGGAAAAACAAAACGCCCATGAATTACCACATAGGTGGCAGCCCCTTAATACAGAAGAGGTAATAAGAGATCTGGGGACCCAGGTAGATAGTAATCTCTCCTTTGACACTCAATATTGCTAAAGTAGTTAGGAAATACTTCTATGTGGCCCATCTAATTACTAAAGGGTTTGCATCTAGAAATAGAGGTTATAGTGCCCCTCTACTTGTCACTCATTAGACCCATCATAGAGTACAATGCCCCATTTGGGATGCACCTCAAGGCACTTGTGGAAAGACCACAAAAGTACCTCACCAAGAGATTTACTGGTCTCAAACATATGTCCTATGCAGCCCGACTGACAGAACTCCAGCTGTACTCAGTGGCATATCGCTTACTCAAGAGGTGATCTCTGCCTGACTTACAAAGCCATGTCCAACTCAGAATTGATGGACATGCTCCACCTAAAGAAATCCAAGTCACTGCGAGCCACGCGATCTAGTGAGCTAAACCTCACCACAACAATAAATAGAGCATGCTGGAGGCATAGATTCCTGTCACAGACTCCCCCATGCTTTGGAACAAAATTCCAAATTACATCAGGCAGAGTCCCTCACTAACACTCTTCAAGAGGAACCTGAGTGGAATGGGTAACAGAAAATGAACCCCTGGGATCACTTCATTGGCTCTGCTTGACAGAGGATCAGTTAATAAGTGGGGCGGTGAAAGCTGACACACTCTGGCTAGGCTTATAAATGCCCTCTGGCAGATAGCCTAGTACCTACCTATGAACCTAAGTTTATTTATTGGAAAAATATACATCTTTGATTGCTTGTATATATTACTAATTAGCATAGTATTAATTGGCTGTCTACAGCTGCCATCAACATTTTATACCAAGTATTTTACTGAGTGTAGGCTGCTTTGTATCTGGAGATTTTGTTAGAGGAATAAGAGCTCTTGTGTGAAGAGAAGTTTATTGTTTTAACTTTGAGTTTTGGAGCTATCACAAATGGTAAAATATTAACCCTAAGAGAAGATTTGAGGTTGAGACATGAACAGAGAATGACAGTGAGGACATTTGAAAGGCTATTGGTTTCCATATTGTACAAAACCAGTATTGTGTTGAGGGTTGATCAGGATGGGAGGGTGCTGCACATAAGAAGAATTGGGACTAGTCTTGTCCAAGTGCTGGCAATAGAGAGAGAGAAGCACTACCACACCATTTATTGAGCACATTTAAAGCATTTTATGTTTCCAAGGGTTCCATTTTTTTTCTTTAATACAAGTTTTTCACCACATATCCAAGTAGGCAAGCCTGCGTCCTTGACATCTAGATGTTAATCATTTGCAGAGTTTTCTACCTTTCTCTCTCTCCTCAGAAATTTTAGCTTACCATGTGATAGTAATATGAGGCACAATGTGGATAGTTTAGTGGATAATACAACTGGTGCGACATTCAGATTCATAATTACCTTTTGAAATCCACTTGGATAAGTGACTGAGCCTATAGAAAACTTTTAAATGTCTGCTTAATTTTGATACTGTCAGATCAATTGCAAATATAAAGTGATAGCAGAGAGAATTTTGAAGAAAGCTCCAAATATATTTTGATAAATTACAAGGAAGCTTATTACCTTTTTGCTAAAAATTGTGAAGACAAGATTAGGAAAATGTAATGAAAGATAACCGGAGTAGAAGTGCAGTACCAGCAATGACGTTGATGACTGGATAAAATATCAAGTGTGGTGCAAAAAAGGAAAAGTAATATGAAAGAGAAGTGGGATTAGTGAGGTAATGACAGGAGTCAATATTTTTGTAATGGACAAGTTTGTGCACACAGGAAGTGAAGAGGATAAGAATGTTGTGAAACAAAAACACGATCTGATGTTTGGGATAGGTAAGCTCATACAAACATTACAAAAACAATCAGGACTAGTTAAATATTGGAGAAGAAAATTATCAAGAAAATTAAATAACTGAAGTAGTAAATAAAATTAGACCTATATGGCAGGAAAATTTGCCCCTGCATAGTTTAGAATGAGATGGCAGTTGGAATTTAATTCAACGTATGTTAACAAAAATGGTCTTTAACATCAATCTTTTGTGTGGAAAGACCAGGATGACTAATAGTAAATTAAAGGAAATGCAAGACGACAGCCATGGATTTATCAGTGACCTTGATAATGGAACTTTGATATGATATATCAGTCAAAGTTAAATTATATAGCTAGAGATTAATAGGGGATTTTAAGATGAGTTGACCAGAGCATTGGAGGAAGGGAAGGTAATTCAATATTTTAAAGTTAAATGAAACCATGGAGAAAAAGCAGTAGAGAAGTCTGGGAAATGGATTGTATGCTATGAAAAGTGCAGATCTTAATGGAAGTAAACAAAAAAGGGAGAAAAATTCATGTTAAGGGTTGTGTGAGGGAAGTTGATGTTCTGGAAATGCACGAAAAAGCTGCAAGAGAATCGGAAGGGAAATGAATTAAGCAAACTTAAGTAAGGTACAAAGAAATTCAAATGGAAAGAGAATAATTGTAGATGTAATATTGAACAATAAAATGATGAATATTTTACTTTTCTTTCAGAAATGTAGTGGAGAATAGGGGTGTTCCATCCACAACCTATTTTTGTGCATGGGGTTAGGGTGTCACTTCAACAGGGACAATTATCTAGAGCCAAGGTTTGAACCACCAGGTGGCTAGCCCTACTATGGTAGAGTAGGGTTGTTAACAAATGAAAAATTATAGGAAATATTGGGGGGAAAAAAGCCAACAAAACTGGGGAGATGCAAATTCTTGATAAAGATGAAATGGAAATGTCAGACAAAGGAAAATAAGTGGCATTATCAAAGGTTAGCCAGTATGGATGTTGTCATATCAAGGATGATGGAGGAACCTTTTTTGTTTTAAAATGTAATAAACTTATGCTAGGAAAAATAATCGCAAAGAATTTCAAAATCCAGAGAGATAAATGATGCATTACAATGCAGTATAACTTTATACTTTGGTAAATCACCAGAATATAATTACTGGCTATAGTCATTCTTGTAGATCATATAGCTGGGAAGTTTCCTTTAAAAATTTGAATTATTTTATTTTTATTTATTTATTTTACATTTGTTAACCGGGTTAGTCTGGCTGAGCTTTTGGCTAATTTTCAGCAGAGACCCAGGGAGAAAAGCTCCTCTGGACTAGAAAACAATGTATTAAATTTTAGTAACATAGTAGTAACAATCCGCTATAGGTTCTTACAACAGAAGACCTGGAAAGAAAAAAAAAGCTCCTCGGGCAATTCAATTATACAGAGTATTAACAATTGGCAGACAAGTATGTGAGTTGTTACAAACAAGGTTTTAAACAATTAGCAGAAGAAAATGTGACTAATTACAATATTATTTTAGCTGCTTAGAGCAAAATGAGTTAATAGGCAGATGGTTATTTAAAATGGGTAGGATCTAGTTGTATAGGAGTTTGGAAACAAGAAAGGAAAGTAGGAATGGCTAGTAGGAGATGTAGGGGAGGAAGAGTATAGGAGACAGACTAGAAAAGGTAGGTTGTTTTGAGACTAAGAATTGAGAGTGGTTGGAGATAGAGGAAGGGAAGAGGTAGAAGAGGCAGGGGAATAGTGTTAGAGATGGTGAAATAAGAGAGGATGGTGGTTTCAGGATGGTTGGCTACAGTGGCGAGACCATTTTGTTTTTAGGCATTTCCTTGTGGCTAATTTGAAACTTTTGCTATGCTGGAGGGATTTTATTTTCAAGGGGAGTTGGTTCCAGGATATAGCTGGATTATAGTTATAGAGAAGGCAGCCTATTTTGGTTTTGGGTTTGTAGATGTCTAATAATTCTTGATTTGAGCTGTGTAGTGTCCTAGCAGGGGAATATTTGATATGATAGTGGAGAGGCTGGTGCAGAAGGAGGGGTAGATAGAGGACAGAGTGGATGATTTGTAGTTGTATAGTTGGAGCAGCTGAGGGAATTCTATCCAGTTTAGTTGCTATATTGCTAAGCAGTGGTATGACTTGTAGGTTTGGTTAGCTGCAAATCTGGCGATCTTTTTATAGGTAGTTTCAAGCTTGGAAATAAGTGTAGAATTTAGGTTTGTGACCATGTGGCAGCTGTACAGGAGTGTTGGGAGCAATAAAGCCTGGGAGAGAGTTATTCGGGCAGTGTTAAGTATTTCTTGCTATGGAAAAGATGTCCAAGTTTCTGATGAGTTTGTTTTACTGAGTTAGTAATATGGAGATCAAACTTAAGCTGATCATCTATTGTAACACCTAGCAATTTAGTACTAGAATTCAGCTGAGATGATAGTGTTGTTGCAGGATAAGATGGTAAATGTACTTTTGAGTGTGGTGATGTTTTTAGAGAGGAAGAGTAGGAGCTTAGTTTTTTTTGGATTAAGTATTTGTTTATTACTAAGCCAAGTCTCAATGGTGTGGAAGGATGCCTGGGTAGTTGAGTGGAGGTCAGTTGGGTTGTGAAAGTGCCAGATGAGAGAGAAGAAAAGTACTTCAGAATTCCCAAAGCGAAAGTAATAGTATTAAGATAAGCTTGAAAAGTTAATGGAAGATCCATTGAAACAAACATAGGAAATGACAGGTTAAATAAGGTCATTGTATCTAGGGAAATGAGAGAGTGCTGATGTCATTTTTTAATGTACCTAAGCCATTAAAGAATATTGCCATGAATTTCCTTCTGAAGCTGTATGCAAAAACATATTGACTCATGTGAAATGCAATGAATAGAATATGCTATGACAATGCAAATAGATATATTTTCTGGCAAGAAATTGCAATATGTTTTCTGAGAATGAGCAGCAAGTACTAAAGGAGGTGAGAAAACCTGCTACTAGAAAATCATATGTGCAAGTGAAAAATATTTTTCTAGTTGATGTTAAGACAAGTATCCTGTTCAGGCCTAGTTTTCACTGGTTCTTAATTGTGAGTTATTGTCCAGTAGCCTTTTCATATTCCTTTTGTCACTGCAGTTGTCAGTCATTTCTGCCTGTCTGCCCTTGGATCCCATCTTTCTAATATCGCCCTAGTTATACTTTTAAAACAAGTGTTAAATACTTTTCTACCTAGAAAATGTCTGCCTCCTCCTTGCGATCTGAACTTTGTGCTTGAAGTTTACTATGCCTCCATTTGAACCAGCCCATGAGGCTGAATCAGGTCTTTAACTTTGAAGACTGCTCTATTCTGACATCTGCTAGAAGAATATCTGAGTTGCAAGTTCTT
Organism: Protopterus annectens; assembly: GCF_019279795.1. Lineage (NCBI taxonomy): Eukaryota > Metazoa > Chordata > Ceratodontiformes > Protopteridae > Protopterus > Protopterus annectens. The sequence continues at coordinate 1,837,373,233 of NC_056741.1, forward strand.
ATGGTGTCAACCCTACCTCATTTTTCACAAGGACTTTATTTCTTTGAGAACAAATCCTACCTGGGGATAAAAGTTTCCTCTATTCCTTCTATTCCACAGAAAGCTGAGATGCTACCTATACAAAACTTGAATCTTCAGGAAAGCTGAATAGCTGTTGAAGGTAAGGGAAAAGGGAAAACAGTTTAAAAACAGACCATTTCCAGCTTTATTTTATTTATGTGCATTTGTTTACTGGAATAGTCCACTGGGCCAAAGAGCCCATTTTCAGTGGAGGCCGGGGGGAAAAGCTCCACAGATAGCAAGAAGCAGACAGCATACAGTAGATACAATAACAAGCACATAACATAAAGCAAATACATTTGCCATGAGTACATTACTGGAGAATATACAGGAATAGTATGACATGAAGTAAATATAATTGGAGTAAGTTTAAGGGCTAGATACAGTTGGGAGTAAGTTAATAGCAGGGCTATGTACAGCCAAGTGAAGCATTTTAAATTGAAATAACAAAATAACTTCATTCAGCACATTTCATAAAATTTGTAACAGGTGAATTGAATTACAAAATGACACATGATTCTACATTGCAAAAAAAAGTTCTAGCAGTGGATAATGAGGCTTTTGCCTGGTCTTAGTATAAATAACTCAGACAGCATAAAAGTGGCAAAGCATTATGCCTTGTATTAAGTAATATTATATGCCCAGTATGAATATCTATGTTGGGTAGAGGCTGATTGTGATTTGAGGGAAGGAGACAAGGTGCAGGTACAGTTCCAGTTGGAAGTTTTGAAAGTGTCAGGATTTTTTGTAGTTCTAATAGTCAAAGGTAGGGCATTCCAGGCCTTGGCTACTGAATAAGAATATGGAAGCTGTCCAACAGACGGGCGTGGTTTATGAACCAGCAAAAGGTGCCAATTCTCTGATCTGAGAGCCCTATTTGGTTGGCAGGCACTGAAAATCTGGTGAAGGACAGGGCAGTCTGATAGTTTAAAGCTTATTTTGTGGGCTATATTCAATAGTAGGTAGGAGGGGTAGTAAGGCAGTTCAAGCCAGATGCAATGGTGAAAAGCAGTACAGTGTTGAGTAAAATATTTAGTGCTGGAGGCAAATTTAGCAACTTTGTAACAAGTTTTGAGTTTATCTTTTAGGGAGGATGAGGGATTAGTAATCAGAGGTGCACTGTAGAGTAGGGAGGGTAGTAGGTAAGTGGAAGCAAGGACTTTAATGGAGGGTCTAAGGAAGTGTTTGTGCTTATAGAGGATTCCAAGCTTTTCGTGGGTCTTGTGGATGCTGTGGTGTGTGTCAAATTTCAGGTGTTCATCTATCAACAGATTTATCTGACTACCTCCAATGACTGTTTTGTTGTGAGAGTATAGTGAAATGGGCGTTAAGGGTGGTAGACTTCTTGGATGTGAAGAGCATGGTCTTAATATGCTATTGACTTGTATTCACCATAATAAGCTGCTTTCAGGCAGGATTACATTCCATCCTATTAATGCTTTGGCGGCTTTCTGAAAAGGGGTGGACTCTGTTTCATAGAGGTGGTAACCAGATCTTCTTTACCCACTTTTTAAAAGCACTACAAGCTGGATTCTTTTTCCAGGTCCAGAACATGTTTGTTAGGGCTATTCTACAGGGACTGGTGGATTTTAGTTTATTGGCCTCCTCCCCTTTGTCATTTTTTCCTTAAGCTATGGTAATCTAACCACATATTTTAGGATACCAACAGGGATCTTTGGATGAAGTGCAGCTGTGCAAGTGAAACTACCATAATAGATGTCTTAATAGATCACTGTTGCAGTAGCCTCCCCTTTTTTTTTCTCTAGCCCCTTTTCTCTCTAATTTTTGTGGTGTTGCCAGGATATGGATTTACCCACACTTTTTATATATGTAGTTACTGGTTGGTTTGTGTTCCAGAATTATTGTTCCATCCTCTTGCCTCCCACATGGGCACAAAATGCTCTGCAGCTTTTTGTGCTCCAGCTGTTTGATGTAGTTGTGCTTGAGCTCCTGATAGCTGGAGGACATTGAAGGCACCCTTAGCTTTGGGAAGCTGGGAGGTTATAGAGAAGGTGTAGGACCCATATAACTTCAATTACTGCAACAGTGATCTATTAGAATGTCTACTGTTATGGTAAGCTTCACTTTAACAACTACACGTTATGAAAAATAAGTGCTTCTAATCCTAGAGTGCATTGTAAAAGATCCAAATAAATCTAAACAGTTTCACTTTTGGTAGACAACCCCTCCACTCATCATACAGTGTAGACAATTCACAAGTTAAAAATAAGAATGTAGTCAGGGACTTGGTACTTGTGCAAAAGAAAATTATTTTCAACCCCTTCATGTGACAATGGTTGTCAGGAAATCCTTTTATTTAGTCTAGCTAATTGTCAAGGGACTATCATGAAGGTCTAAAATAATCACTGGCTTATACTCGGCACTTATCAGGCCATTTAGAGTACAATGCCCCCTTTGGGATGCATCTCACTAAATATATCAAACAATTAGACACTGAAGGACCATTTTCAGAAAGATGACAGGCTTAAAGTCCCCGAGACACCAAAAGAGGCAGGAAGCGCTCTCTTTATTCAGTGTCTTAGATTCTTGAGGGGAGTTCTGCCTTGCTTTCTGTGCCATTAGAGAGCTAATTGTCCTGGACCTCTTGCTTTTCCAAATGTCTAATATCTCTACAATTGCTAGAAATAGGGACCTAGATCTTTACCAACAGAAACAAACTTGGCAGACAGGCTTGCAGCCCAACACCTCCCAAACATCTGGAATAAGCTTTCCCTGCATGTTAAGCAGTGTGGTTCTCTATCTTTAAACATAAAGTAGATGACTGGATAGGTACCCACAGATTTATTTCATGGTTGACTGGTATGGTCCTCCTGGAGACAGGAAGTGCAGCCTGAGGGAGGGTACTGACTAAGAATGAATGATCATAGGAATCTGTGGCACTGCAATATCTATGAATCATGGGCTACCTTTTTCATAATGCAGCTTTAAATGACCATTGCAAGGCAATAAAAGCTTTGCTTTTCTAGGTTCAAGTCTCACTTTGTGTATTTTTCTGTTGGCTCATAGGCAAGTATGAGTTAGTCTATGCACCATTACAAGCCTGTCCAATAAACCATATTCTGATGTTCTCTATAGCCTCTGATGGCAACGGAAGATAGACTGGGAAAAACTTTTAGGCTCCATATCCAGTTTTTAAGTTTACCTTGAAGGTGGCAAGAGTGCTACTCTGACAAGAAATGGAAGCATGTCCCAGAGGTGAGAAACACAATGAAATGCAAGACACACACACACCTTACCTGTTAATGGTTTAGACCCTTTAACTGTCTAAGCAATCATCGTTCTCTGGACTTTGAGGTCAGGGAGGATTGGGCCTTTCCTGGTTCAGGTGTGTATAAGCTACTGAGTACAGCAAGTGGGCTAAATGTTTGCTTGGGTAAATGAGGGCCATGGGGTCACTGACATTTTTATGCAGGAATCTCTGAAGTCAGCTCGAGTGATGCCTCAACAAATACCAGTCCTGATCACTTGCTTACTTAGTGGCACACTTGCATGTGCTCTGACATATCACTAGCTTACAATTCCTACAAGCACTGTGCACTTGATAAACAATCCAGTGTCAGTCCAGTTCCTATCTTTTCAGCAGCCCACACACCAATCCTTTATAAGCATAACTCTTCAGATGTGTACTGAAGCCCCCAAGTATCATCTACATATACAATTACACATGCAAACCTAAAATCTGTCCTATTCAACAACTTCCATTTATTATACAAGGCAAATATCTCTCATACATGCCCAAAAACCACCTCTCAAGCGCCATGACATGCATTCACACATTTATCAACAGCAAGCATAGGCACAGTTACCATGCAAGACAAGTATGACTTACCTGCAGACACCCATACTTATGCATACCTGCTCTTTGAACATGTATATTCAACCAGTATGCATATTTGACAAGTGTGTGCCTTCAGTGAATGGACTTTGAGCCAGCCCTCAACAAACAGTGATTTGAATAAGATGCCTCCGCCCAACTAATCTGCAGGTCTTTCATCCTCTTCTAATCATCCTTACTATTTTTAAACTGCCCCCCCCCCCCCCCCCCCACGCACACACTTCTGCTTCTTGCAGCTGGTGGGTATGCTGTTGCATTGCTGTTATACTCCTATTTGGTGCACCTCATACTGTATACCCCTTGCCCTACACCAGATGAAAAAAAGTCCTGTTTCATCAAGAAGGGCCTGCCTTCTGCCCTCACCCCATGTCTTCTGAACATGGGCTAGGAGTTCCCTCTCTATTATGCAACATTCTAGTATTATCCGAGGCCCCAAGTGGAAGAAAGGTTATCAGTTGATGTATACCACTAGTTATGGAGAGACTTGGTGTTCATTCTCATCTGCAACATGATACGGGTGACTGCCTCTCCCCATTGCAGATTAATGGAAAGCCTTTCATTATCACCCATTTAAATTTACTTTGTCATCTGTAAAAATCTCCAACAAATATTACCTTCTCATTTTTGTTTCTCAACCTCTGTCCATGCAGTGACATTCACAAGTCACAATTTAATAAGGTATTGTTACATTTGACAGCAAGTCTAATTCACTTTTCCTCAAGAGCTACTACCAGTTTCATTTCCCCAAGTTGTTCAGACCAACTATTATTTTACTAGACCTGTCCAATTCTGCTTGTCTTGTTCACCCAATCCATTTATCATCAGTTCACAATTTACAGTCACTGATGGTATCAAACTTTCTTTCCAACTCCACAGTTGTATGGTTCAATGTAACATGTTTATACCCCTTATGATAGATGGTACCCAAAGTTGGTTGCTGTTGTGCCCTATGTGGCATGGGTATAGAAAGATTCTTTTAACTGGATAAACTTTCATCCTGAGCAGCAGGAAAACCACCGTTAAAACAGTCCAACAACAAAGGTATTTAGCAAATAGGCTAGACTGAAATATCAACTTTCAATATAGGTTCATAGGTAGATTCTAGGCTATCTGCCCTAGGGCATTTATAAGCCTAGCCAGAGTGTATTTGGCTTCCGCCTCCCTATTAGATTAGCCTACTGTGCCTCTGTAAAGTAGGTCACAGAAGGTACCCTTTTAAGATTAGTTTACTGTGTCTCTGTCTAGCAGGGACACAGAAGAGATCCCAGGGGTGAATTTACGATTTCCCATCCACGCGTCCAGATTTCGCTTGAAGAGGGTCAGCGAGGGGCTATGTCTAACATGAATTGGGATTCTATTCAGGAGTTAGGGGAGCCTCTGGGAAATGAATCTGTCCCTCCAGCATGTCCTACTTATTTTTGTGCTGAGGTTTAGGTCCCTGGAGCGTGTAGCTCTAAGGGACTTGGATTTTTTGAGGTGGAGCATGTCCATTAATTCTGGGTTTGACATGGCTTTGTAAGTCAGGCATAGATCGCCTCTGAGTAGGCGGTAAGCAACTGAGTAGAGCTGGAGTTTCTTTAGTCAAGCTGCATAGGATATCTGTTTGTAGCCCATGATCATCTTGGTGAGGTACTTTTGGGGTCTCTCCAGTTGCTGCAGATGTCGGGTAAGGTACATCCCAAAAGGGGCATTGTATTCAGTTATGGGCCTGATGAGTGACTAGTTGAGGGGCACAATGACCTCTCTTGATCTAGATGCGAAACCTTTTGTGATAAGGTGGGCTATATAGAAAGTCTTTCTAACCACTTTGGCAACGTGATTATCAAAGGAGAGATTACTATCTACGTTTGTCCCCAAATCTTTAATTACTTCTTCCGTACTTAATAGATTACCACCTATGTGGTAATTTGTGGGCACCTTGTTTTTCCCAAAGGGGATGATGCACTTTTTAGCATTTAGCTTGAGGCCGTGGCTCTGGCACCAAACATCAGTCTCTGTGAGACCCTTTTGGAGGATGCTTGTGTCAGCTGGAGATTCGATTATGGCCCCCAGTTTGCAGTCATCTGCAAACTTTGTCAGCCATAATCCCCCCGTGTTAGCCTGAACATCAGAGAGGTATATACCGAACAAGAGAGGTCCCAGAACTGAGCCCTGTGGGATGCCACTTGTAACTGGTTTGGATTCGGTTCTGGCACCTGCGATTCTGACCATGTGGGTTCTATCTCTGAGCCAGTTTGCAGCCCATCTTGTGATATAGGGGTTAATATTTAAGCTGGTAAGCTTATTTATGATGCCCGAGTGGGGTATTGTGTCGTAGGATTTTGCGAGGTCCAGGTAGGCTGTGTGGACTACCTTGCCCTCATCTATGGCTTTGGTAACTGTTTCAAATAAATCAACTAGGTTTAAGAGGCAAGATCTGCCCTTAACAAACCCGAATTGGGTAGGGTCCAGTGTCTGGAGGCTCCCAATGTAGTTCCATGATAATACGCTCCATAGCTTTACAGACCAGACCAGTCAGGCTTATGGGGCGATAGTTTCCGGGGTCCGTTGTGGCACCACCTTTGTGGAGTGGGACCACTGTAGCTGTACGCCATTCTTTGGGTACATATCCTGTAGTAAGGCTAAGTTTGAACAGTGACTTAATGTGAGGGTTCAGTTCTTCTTGGAGCTCGTGTAAGACGCAGCCTGGGACATCGTCCGGTCCCATAGATGCTGTGTTTTTTGCTTTGGAGAGAGCAGCTTTCTGTGCATCTGTGATGTCAGGGAGGTTACATTCAGTTGGGATAGACATTTGCTCCTTGGGGGGGGGGGGGGGGGTTTGCACTGAATCTGTCTGCCAGGATGTTGGCTATGTCTGTAGGTTTGGTATATTTTGTACCATTATGCAACAATTCAGAGCTTATCTGGGAGTTTTCGCCCATGTTCCTGACATAACTAAAGAAGGCATTGTGATTATCTTTAGTGTCTAGGGCAATTTTTTCTTTCGAAACTGGCCTTTGATGATTTTATGAGGGATCGAAGTTTCTTGCTAATACTGATCAGAGATGCCTTCCCTTTTTGGGATTTTGCTTGGTCATGTAGTAGCTTCCTCCTTTTGTTGTGTAGTTTATTTATGGCCGGGGTCCACCCAGACCGGTCTCCTGTTTTTGGAGGAGTGAGTCTTGGTTTTATTTGGGATAGCACGATCCATGTTTTCCTGCAGGCGCTCATAGAATGCATTTGTAAAGGATTCTGCGGATTGGGCTGTATTATCCTCTGGCCCAGGGGCTTTGAAGGATTCCACCTCAGTCTTTAGAAGTGCAAAGTTGGCTTTTGAAAAATTCTTTACAGTGATTTCCTTGGCTGGGGGTGGGGACGGGATATGGATGTCCAGGGAAATTGTTTATGGTCTGATCTTACCAATGAAGGGTTTACCTCTGGTGTGGAACATAGAATCCCCATGTTGGTGATGACCAGGTCCAATATGTTGTTCCCACTTGTGGGAGTGGTGACCAGTTGTTCCATTGCATTAGAGTTTATAAATTCATGGAACCATTGGGCGAGGGTGTTTGGGCTTGAGTAGTTTTCCCAGTCAATGTTTGGGTAGTTGAAGTCACCCAATAACATAGTGTTTGGAGAGACTTTCATATTCTCCAGTGTTCTCAGGAATGCCAAGTGGGGTTCCTGTAATAGGGAGGGTGTTCTGTAGCAGGCTAGAAACTGAAAGGCAGTTTTGCCTGCTGTTGCACATGGATGGTTTCCGATGCTTCGTGCAGTGCCACTAACCTGGAGGTGTAGGTATCTTTGATGAATATAGATACTCCCCCTCCTTTTGTGCTTCGGTCCGAGTTTTGGGTTACTAAAGTAAAGGTAAATTAAATCTTCCTGGCTAAGAATGTATCCCACTTTTATTCCCTGCCAGAAGATATACAATAGGGAAAGAAGTGCTTCTTTCAGAAGTAGAAGACTGACACCAGTTGAATACAACTGCATGTACAAAGAAAGTCTAAAAGAGGTCCCATGCCAATCCATCAGTCACACTCCTAGTATGGAACACTATTTCAGCCTGGTTAGTGTTCTTTGAGATACTTCCTGGAATCTTTACTCATCATTCCATTGCCTCCCTTAAGCCTGTCTGTTACTACTTTCACTATGCCTTCTGGTATACAGTTTTATCTCCTTGCATGATGTTGCATATCATTTTATCTTGCACAGGAACATCTCCCATAACGAATCCTGCCTGTCTTGTCCTAGCTCTTCATGCTGGATGGCATAAGCTTTTGTGTGTGCCCATTGTAGCTTGTGTCACCAAAGACTTGGGTTTCAGCACATTAATGTCTGACACCACACCTTCTATAGGACCAGTAACTACTTACCTTCCACAGCACTCGCATGCTACTCCCTTCTATGCCTGTCACACTTGTCACCCTTGACCCAGATTTGTTAATTTTTCACTTCCTTTCAGAGCTAGCCACTTCTACTAAAACAGCTGGCTACCATCTACACAATCTTCTCTTCCCTTCTTTCGATCTACTGCAAGTACCCCACCTTCACTGTCCAACCATTTTTTTCATTCACAATCCCTTTTTTCAGTTGGACTAACTAACCACCATGGGGATTACTCTTCAGTCTGCTAGAATTAGCCCCTAGTTGCTGTTTGTTTCTCTCTTGATTAAATACTTTTATCCAAGAACAGATTACTCTTCCACTCTCACCACTTGTGTATAAACAATATTCATACCTATCAGTTACATTATTTGTATGTGTTGCAATTTAGATTTTAAAATAATTTCACATTATAGTAATTTAGTTTGTGTGTGGTTAAACTACCATTTCATGCAATGATATTTGCTGTTAGCTGTACTATCATGGCAAAGGAAATGCACCAGACTCTTCCAGCAGATCACAATTGAAGTGAACAGACTGGAAACGGCACAGCTAAATAAACAAATATAGTTAAAATGCAATAACACTTGTACTATATCCTGCTTAAAAAGGGTTTAAGCAGGATATGTACAAGTGTTATTGCATTTTAAACTGTTCGAAATTAAACTATACTTGTTAGTTTTAGCTGTGCTGTTTTCAGTCTGTTCATTTCAGTTGTGGTCTGCTGGAAGAGTCTGGTGCATTTCCTTTGCCATTGGAGTATCACCTTACATTGGGCAACCTATGTGTGGTTACTAGGCTTTTTGGGAAGTTGGTACACCTGACTCTGCTTTCCACTACCTTGTGGGCAGTCTAAAAGTTTTGAGTTGTGCTTCAGCAGCTCAGCTGGGCTGCATTTTGGCACTTTGCCGCTGTGTACACTGTTTCTTACAGGCTTCTCTGTAACTTTGCTGATTGTGTTATAAAGCTGTGCAGATTGCTTCTTCCTCAATGTTAATTCAGCAGTTATCCAGGTTTTTTGGAAGGAAATGGGTTACTTAATCCAATGGGCAGCAGTGTTCCTTGCTGCTCTACACAGGACTTGTACATGCTAACCCTTTTGATAATGACTCCCACTTCGACCTTAAAGCCTGGCTTTCCAACCCAGATTTCATGATACAAGAAACTATGGCTAAAGGTACTCTTGTTTTACAAATTAGATTGTTTGAACAGAATCTCATTAAGTATAGAAATTTACAGCTTGACAATATGTACTTAAATGAGTGTGTTAAATATAAGAGTAACCAGAGGCTTAAGATTTTGGAAGTTTCCAGTTGGTTTACTGCCGAATTCCTATTTACACTGTAAAGTTCTATACGGTCAAACAAGTCTAGAAGCTCAGTTAAATTGCTTATTGCACACAATGAGTGCAAGATCCAGTTTTTGGAGAATGAAGTACTGCAATTGCATAATATTGAGGCTGATCTTTTTCAGTATACAAACAAGAATATTTCAAGATTTTAAGTTGAACATCTTGTAAAAAAGAATAAAATAAGGAAACAGAAAAAAATACTTTGGGACAGAGTACAGCGAAAATCGTGCTTATCCCAAACCTAAGCAGTACCATCAAAACAAGGTGCTTACTTATAATGAAAGGCAACAAGAACATGCTTTTAATCTAGACCTTGGCCCTTTCATTACAAATTACAGTGAGGTATTTGACAATTTTGGAACTGGGGAGCCTGATCATAATGAAAGAAGGCCCGCCAATAGATTTATTCTCCAGAGCCCCCTTTTCAGAATCTGCAACTGAATTCTCCCAAAATGGACCAGAAAAGGGAGGAACAAGAAGCAAAATTAAATGGGACTTTTTTTACTGATTGTTTAGAGAATGACAATGGTTGTTGCAAAATTAAGAATAATGGCTTCAATGTGGTTGCCTTGAACAAGATAGTACATGTTTCACTTTTTAACAAAGGGTTTGTTTGTGCCTGTCTTTAAGCAGGATATAGTACAAGTGTTACTGATTGTAAAATGTTAAAAATGTTAGAAATTTATACTTGTTTGTTTAGCTGTGCTGTTTCCCATCCATTCATTTCAGTTGTGGTCTGCCGGAAGAGTGTGGTATGTTTCCATTGCCACTGGAATTTCACCTTACATTGGGCAACCTACATGTGGTTATCTGTACTATCATGCAAATGCATAATGTGTTTTAAAAATATAACTCATTTTCTAAGCTACAGTTGTTGAAAAGGTAATTTATGTGAAACATTTCTGTATATTATGCAATAAATGTATATAAATGTATTGATCCTGTGGCGTTTTTCTCCTTGAGTCTGCAATGAAAATGAGCTTTTCCACCCAACAGGGCTTTCCTGGTCAAGAAAAATAAATACCCTAGAGGTGTGGTATATCTTGCTTTTCCCCTGTGGTAGCAATTAAATACCTACCTGAGATTCCAAGATGGCCGCCAGCCTGTGAACACTCACACTCTCTAGAGCTCCTCAAATATCAATTTAAATCTTTGCAATCAAACCTTATTAATCTGTTTCCCTCCCAGAGCAGACAGCAATATGCTCAGCTAATAATCTTATCTAAGCAGCTGGGATTATTTCTTCGTTCGGTACTGTGCAAACTTTATATTTTAAATCTAAAATTTGTCACTGCAAACCTCATGTCAGCCTAAGCTTGTACTGAACTCAACATAGCACAATCAGCAATGAAGAACTAACTAATCAAAAAAATTACCTGAAGATGCCTAATGAACAAGACCAAATGGACTCGCAAACAACCAGAACCAAATCATCACTACTTTTTTCTCCTGATAAGGAAACTAACTAAAAGACAACGAAGTCAGAAACCGCAAGAAGCAACAACAAAATCCACTGCCAAAAATAAGCCTGAAGGGGTCTACTCTATGGATGAACTAAAGTCTGCCTTAATGCCTATACAACCTGCTATCCAAAGCTTTTCTGAACAAATGAGTAAGTTTGGATCTACTTTGGAACAAATTGTAACTCACTTTGACCATGCTGAAGCCAAGTCCCCAGCAAACGAAATGAAAATAGAAGAACTCCAAAAACAATTAAAAAAATAATGAATTGATCTAGAGGAAGTGCAACAAAAAAGTCGCAGACCATGAGGCTCGAAGCAGGAGGAACAATATTCTTGTACGTGGGATTCCAGAATCTGTTGAACAGTCACAACTCCAGGATACCCTTAAAAATATATTTAATACACTGATGGCAAGAAATCCAACCGCCAATGCCATTGTTATAGAAAGAGCCCACAGAGCCCTCCGAAAGTCTCAAGATCCTAAGTCTTCACGTCAGATATATGCAAAAATCTTAAATTACCAACATGTACATTAATTCCTCCAGGCAGCAGGACAAAAGGGTACTTTATTGTGGCAGGGGCACAAAATAACTTTTTCACAGGACTTACCAATGTCTTTCAAGCAGGCAAGACAACAACTGGCTCCCTACTGTGCTTTTCTCATCAACAAAAAAAAATAAAATTTCAAATGAAATACCCCAGTACCCTTGTTTTTACAAGTTTGTTTGTGCCTTTCAGCTTTTCTGGTTAGGGGTCGCCACAGCGGAACTCCGGTCCGCTAATGATTTGCAGTAGATTTTTACATGCTGGCTTGCCGGGCCTAACGCACAACCTTCAACGAAGGAATGCCCATCATGCATGTCGCCACACAGAAGACGCTCTGGGAATCAAACAGGCAACGTCTAACTGTGAGGTGACAACGCTACCGCAGCACCACCACCGCAGTGCAGACCCCTTGTTTTTACAAGTAATGAACAAAAATACTTGGCCAAAAATAACTGAAGCCAAAACTACCTTTATAAAGGCATTCGGAGAACTTACAAATCGTTAAATAATCCTTAAAAAAGCTTTAAATATTCCTCATAACCTGACAAAGCTAAGTAAAAGTGTTACCTAAAAGCTGCATTAGACAGCCTTACTTGTGAAATGCGGTCTGAAACACAGTAGGTGTCTTGCCGCGACCCTCACAGCCTTTTTTGCAGTTTTAAACAACATTTGCAGTAAAAAGTTCCCAGTGCAAGCTTCGTTTAGCAGACAGGCTCACGTCTCAAAGTTCCATGCTAAGGAAGGTAACTATTATCTCAGTCATGCCGGGAAACACGTCTGCATCTTTTCTGGCCATTTTTCAACTTCCCGTGTACAGAGTGACACATTATGATGTGGCACAGCACTATTTCCTGCCTGCCTGCAAGAATTCTCTGGGTAATGGATTCCCAGCTCTGCAATCATTGCAGCTTGTCTTAAAAGGATTCAAAAGGAGAAGGGAACTGGAAAAAAGGGGAGGGAGGAATGAAGGAAAAAAAATGAAAAAATAAGCAAATTGGCAATGAAATCAAGGCAGCACATTCCCTGACAGCATCTGAGATGTTCACCTTCTATAGGCAGCCTGCAACTGCTCATCAAGACAGGGTAAATGCAGCAACTAAGTTAGCTTACCTAAAGCTGACAACAAAAGTTAATAGCAAGCAGCTTCATTAACAAACAGGAGCTGTTCTTCTGTATGTAATATGCTTAATAATATGCTAGCTAATGGAAAAGCTAATGTGGTTTGAAGTACAATTTAATGATCATTTCATAGCTATAATATTTTTTCCTCCTTGGAGATCAAGAAAATGGACTGTAATGTTGTATTTACTCGGGCTTTAATGCGTCATCCTGTTCTGAGACATGGTCTCTTGTAAAAAGACTTTTGATAGGAGAGTATATCTGACTGAATCTAACTGATGTCCTTCAAGAATGCAACTGCAGTCCTGACGTATGGGTTGTCCTGCCTCAGGCAGCCCTTCGGTCAGCCAGATTCCAAAGTCTGGGTCCGGCGTCGGCCGATGTCGCCTCCTCCCCGACGTCAGAGCGGCTGGAGTATAAAGGCATCAGCCAACGCCATCTTCTTCAGTCTTTCTTGCCGCGCGGTGCCCGAAGCAGAAGCAGTTCGCAAGTGCCGGTCGGTCAGCTCCTGTGTTTTCAGTTACCGAAGTCATCTAAAAGCTAAGTACCCCATTGGGGAACATTTTTTCTTGCCTCAGCTGATGTCAGAACAAATTGAGAAAGTTAATTGTTTGTCTTGTGGTAAACAAATACCTCATAAGGACTTCCATTCTTACTGCCTCCCTTGCCTGGGCCCAGACCACGACGTCTCGGCCTGTGCTGCCTGTGCTTGCTTTAATAAGCGTGCACTCAGGCGCTGGGCAGAGTTTGCCGAAGACTTTTTTGGTGAATCCTATGCTTACAACATGCCGTCGGAACAACCGACAACACAAACTACCAAAAAACGAAAGGACCGGGACCGACATCCTCGGCCCGCGCCTTCCACCGATATAACGCCTAAGCCCTCCGCGAGTGCTTCCGTCCCTTCGGTAGCGGTAATTCAATCGCTCCAGGCCGATGACACCGCGTTAACTCATCCCTCAGTCTCGGAGACTACACCAGTGCCGGTTGTTGATTTTCCTCCAGAAACCGAAGTTCTGGATCTACCCGACACCATTCCCGTGGACAAAGTTACTCCTGCACGTGGGGCAGCTAGGCCTCCTGTATCCATGTCAATCAAGGCCTTTGCATGTGCTAAGGCCGCCAGCCAGGCCAAGGCCCATTCTAAACCTACTTCTCAGGCCCCTTCTTCTGACAGACAAATCATGTCTCTGGCTGCAGATCTAATCTCTCTTATCAGGGGGTCTCAGCCTCACCTAGACAGAGGTTCTCAGCCGCCTGCAGAAAAAAGGCCTAGAACTGAGCAGGCAGACAACCTCTCTTCAGATGAAGCCTCTGGGGATTCAGAGCATTCAGATACCCAAGAAGAATCCTTCCAGGCCTATGAGGACTCTGATGCTGAGGAATCTATTCCTTCTGCCACTCCTCCAGAGGATTTTTCTTTCGGTGAAGTCCACTCCATGAGGGAACATTTTAAGTGGCAGGGTCAGGAATTTTCTGATTCTAGGAAAAGGCTACATACCTTCCTTAAGTTACCCCAGCACAGACCTTCCTTAAGTTACCCCAGCACAGACCTTTAGCTATCCCTCCAGTTTTGGATGTCCTGGATGATGTTTTCTCCGTCTCCAGTGCTTCCCCTGATTCTCTCCCTCCTGCTCCTGTCAAGCCAGACATATTACAGGGTCCCTGACACTCGCAAGCATCTCTTTAAGGCCCACTCTGTGGATCTAGAAACTATTTCACAGGGTCCCAAAGGAGTGGCTACCTCCTCAGCCAAGAATCCACTGCCAGCTGACAGGGAAGCAAGGTCCCTGGAGAGATGGGGTAAAAAAGTTTATACCTCTTCCACCCTTGCCATGAGGTCACTTAACTGCCTTTTCCATATGTTTCAGTACCAGGATTATTTACTGGATGATTTGCAGAAAAAGATAGCCTCTCCTGAGCCTATAGATAGAAAGGCATTGCAGGATTTGGTCCATAATACCCAGCAGGTTAGTAATCATTTTCTACAGTGTGGTTATGATGCATTGGAGGCAGGGCAGCTATGACGGGGGCTGTTATCCGTAGACATGCCTGGTTGAAAGAACAGCCACTGCCAGATCATGTTAAAGTAAAGCTCCTGGATGCACCTCTGGATAAACAGAAGCCTTTTGGTGCTAATGCTCAGGATGTGTTGAAATCTATTGAGGAGAAGGCAAAGTCAGTACAGACAGTAAAGGATTTCCTCCAGGTTCAGCCACCAAGGTTCAGCAGGAATTGGCCTTCAAAGAATTGGTCCTTTCCAGACTCTGACAAGTTTCAAAGGGGAAAGAACAGGCATGCACGAGGTAGAGGGCAATACCAAGGCTCCTACAGGGGACGCCAATGGCAACCACAAAATCAGCGAAGTGGCACAGGTAGTTCACCTGCACCACAGGGACAATCACAATGACTTACCTTTCACTCCGCCTACCAAGGCTCAAAGAGAAGCACCTCTAGGCGGAAAATTATCTCTCTTCTCAAAAAACTGGCACATTATAACAAAGGACAATTGGGTTCTGGACATAATAGACAGAGGTTACAGGTTCCACTTTCATACCTTACCAACAAGAGGTTACAGGTTCCACTTTCATACCTTACCAACAGGACAAGGCATGCCAAACCTGCCACAAAATCAAAGGGCAGAGGCACTCATAGAAGTCTCAAAGCTGTTACAAATAAAAGCAATAGAGAAGGTTCCTCCTCAGGAACAAGGCCAGGGATTTTATTCAAGACTGTTCCTTGTTCCAAGAAAAGAAAAACAATGGAGGCCTTGTATTGGACTTGTCCGTTCTAAATACTTTTCTCATGGTGCCAAAATTCAAGATGCTGACATTACAGCAACTTCTTCCCATGCTGGGCAAGGGGTCTTGGCTGGTTACTCTGGACCTCAAGGAGGCATACCTGCATGTCCCTATCAGACACAGTTGCAGAAGATACCTCAGATTTCTTGCAGGAACAGAGCACTATCAATTCTCAGCATTGCCGTTTGGCTTATCTACTGCGCCCAGAGTATTCACGAAATGCCTGGCATCAGTAGTGGCACATTGCAGGCTCCAGGGGATTCAAATGTACCCTTACCTGGACGACTGCCTAATACAAGCAGGCAGCAAACAGACCTTGATAAAACACTTGGATTACGTCATTCAATTGCTGCAGGCTTTGGGATACACAGTCAACATTCAAAAATCAAGATTACTGCCATCCCAAGAGATTATTTTTCTAGGAGCAAAACTGGACACACAGCTACAAATGGCTTTCCTCACAGAGGAGAAACAAGAGCATTTAACAGCTTACTTCAAAGGCCTAGCAAAATTAACCCACCTGACCGCAAGGAAGGCCCTGGGGTTCATGGCATCTTGCATTCTTCTAATCCCTCTGGCAAGACTACACATGAGAAAGCTGCAGTGGTACCTAAAAAGCTTGTGGTCGCAACACAGCCACAACCTAGAAGACAAAATACCACTCATACCATGCCTGCAAAGGGAATTTTTGTGGTGGGCACAAGCAAGTCACTTAAACGAAGGCATGCTTTTCAACAAACCTCCAACAAGTCAAACTATTACAACAGACGCCTCAGACCATGGATGGGGGGCGCACATGGATGGCAGATGCATTCAAGGGCAATGGACTCCCATGGAGATGCATCAGCACATAAATCAAAAAGAGATGTTGGCAGTGATACATGCAATAGAAGCCTTTGGAAAATCCCTTCAGCAAGGTCATCTGCTAATAAGGACAGACAACACCACTGTCATGTGGTACATAAACAAGGGGGCACTCATTCCTACCCCCTCTGCAGACTATGATTCTTTGGGAAAAGTCCCTGAAACTGAACATCTACTTGCAATCCCAGTTTGTTCTGGGCAAGGACAATGTTCTGGCAGACAGGTTGAGCAGAAATTTCTTGGATCCACACGAATGGATGCTACACCCACGCATTTCCTCACAAATAGCATCTGCATGGGGAAGACCAGACATAGACCTCTTTGCATCTCATCTCAATCATCACCTGGAAAGGTTCTGCACAAGGATACACCATCCTCTAGCTTGGAGAATGGATGCTCTTTCCTTCAGCTGGAATGCTCTAACAATTTATGCATTCCCTCCTCTACCTTTGCTCACCAAGGTGTTACTGAAGATCAAGGCAGAACAACCAAGAGGAATCTTGATAGCTCCAGACTGGCCAAGGCAACACTGGTATCCACTACTAATGAGCAGAACTCACACCAAACCGTGGCCCTTGCCTCAATGGCCTCTGCTCCTGACTCAGCACAGTTACAAGACTGTTCATCAGAACCTGCAAACCTTAAAGTTGACAGCTTGGAGAGTTCCATGACTCAGACCCATGACTCCCTCTCCGAAAAAGTTCAGGAAATTTTGCTGGAGGCACACAGACCTTCCACCAGAAAAACCTATTCGGCCAAATGGAAGAGATTCACCATCTGGAATGTCAACAAGGGCCAGGATGCATCACTGATGAACATACCTCAGATATTAGAATACTTGGCAGAAATGTTTCACAGTGGCCTCTCATACTCTTCCATCAAAATCCACGCTTCAGCTATCTCAGCACATTACAACTGTGATTCACCTGTGTTTTCGCATCCCTTGCTAAGACAGCTTCTAAGAGGCATAAAGAATATCAAACCTCCAAGGAAGCTACCAATTCCTGCATGGGACCTCAATTACATCTTGGAAAAATGAACTCTTCCTCCTTTTGAACCAGCAGCATCTTCAGAAATGCAATTTCTCTCTTGGAAAACAATTTTCCTGTTGGCAGTCACCTCAGCAAGAAGAGTCTCGGAGATACAGGCCCTCATGGCAGTTCCTCCTTTTCTCATCTTTCATCAGGACAGAGTTTCCCTTAGGACCAATCCTTCATTCATGCCTAAGGTGATATCCAGAGTGTCTCTAAACCAAGCAATTCACCTGCCTACTTTCTTTCCTAACCCTCAAAATAAAGGGGAAAAGCTGCTGCATACTTTAGACATTCACAGACAACTACGCTACTACTTGGACAGAACAAAGTCCACCAGGAAGTCTGACCAACTGTTTGTAGCCTATGCTGCTGGAGTGCAAGGAAAAGCATCACCAAACAAACTATCTCAAAATGGATTAGACACTGCATCAGATTCTGTTATTCTTTTCATGGAAAAAGTGTGCCAGCTAATATTAGACCACACTCCACCAGAGCTATGGCCGCATCCACAGCTTTTCTAAGAGGAGTGGCTACAAAAGATATTCTAGAGGCTGCTACATGGAGCTCCGTGCATACATTTACCAAACACTACAACCTGCCATTATACTCCAGATCCTGAGCAGGCTTTGCTTCGGCACTCTTGCAGGGCCTTCTAGCTACACCATCTCTTGCTTAGTCCTACCACCCCCAGCTTGGCTATGGTATTCAACCCATATGTCAGGACTGCAGTTGCATTCTTGAAGGACATAGTACAGTTTTGTACCTACCATAAATGTAGATGTCTGATAGATGTGCAACTGCAGTCAGGTTTTCCCTCCCTCCTACCCCTCTGTTTTTCCCCTTTTGGGTCCTTTCTTCCCTTACCCATCAGCTGGGGTTATATATTATGGTGTATCTGTTTATTACTGTTGTGCATGTCTGGTTTTATCTGTTTATCCATTCACAAAATTTAGCCTTCCTTGGAGGGCACCTGGCATCTGGGGCAAGAAACACTGAAGAAGATGGCGTCGGCTGATGCCTTTATACTCCAGCCGCTCTGACGTCGGGGAGGAGGCGACATCGGCCGATGCCGGACCCAGACTTTGGAATCTGGCCCACCGAAGGGCTGCCTGAGGCAGGACAACCCATATGTCAGGACTGCAGTTGCATATCTATTGGACATCTACATTTATGGTAGGTACAAAACTGTACTTTTACAAGCCAGTCTACATTCTTTACAGCAGTTTGGTCTGAGCATTGTAAAACTATAACGTAATGTAACGTTGTAGCTACATAGACTAGGTGATTAATACCAAATACCAATTTATTTGTATTATGTAGCTATAGCAACAGTAGTTTACAAAGGCTTAATCTTGGTTAAAACATATTGGAGCATTTAAGGAAGACTATGTGAGGTGGTTAAGGTTCCACATCTTGTGTTTGTGTATAATATGGATATAGTTTTATTAGATTTGTTTACATTGAAATGACTTGTTAATTATGTAACCTCTAATCTTAGTGTAATGCTCTGTTTATCTGCCTTACAAAATACCTTGTTAATCTTTCTCTTAGAGATGTTAGGTATGTGGTTAAGCACAGATGGGGGATCTAAGAGCTTTTAGTACTACAATCTAATCTTGCCATATTTATACCCAAATCCTTCTGAACACTTGGATGAAAACTTGCTTAAAACCAAATTTAATTACACTTTACATCTGTTGTGTGTATTTATGCTGTGGGAGGTAGACTCATGGAATGTGAAGGGTTTGCAAGATGTTTAAATCCCAGGCAAGCATTATATTTCTCCAAGAGACCCACCTGTTAAATGATTGGAGCAAAGACAGGGCGAGACCCTGGTTAACCCATGTTATTTCCTTGGGTAGAAAAACCAACTCAAAGGGAGTAGCTATTTTGATTAAAAAAATCATTTAATGAGGGGGTTGTAGACTGTTGCTGATACTATTGGTAGATGGTGTTATTTTAGCTGCATTAATCCCGTAACTTATAAACCCATACTTTTTCTAAATATATATGCCCCCTGCGTAAACCAGCAAGACTTTATAGTTCAGATCTACAATTTGCTGTCAATTCCCAAAATGATTATACGGGGGATGATTGGAACATGGTTAGTGACCCCCTAAATGATAGATCCAACACAAACGAGCAAAATAAGCAAGCTTTAATTTGCCTTAGATGAACTAACACTAAAATTTGCCTTAGTTGACCCCGCTCTCTCAAACAATCATTTTAATAATGCTGACAGATTCACATTTTACTAACCATGCTATAAGTCATGGTCAAGGAATAGACTTCTTTCTGATCTCAGATTCCCTCTTAAACGAAAAAACTATTTATACAAACAGTCCGAGATTTCTATAAGACCATTCCCAAATAACATGTTTTTCCTCTTAAATAATACTCCTAAACAAAATGCCTGCCACTCTTTGTCCCCAAACCCAAATCTTCTTGAAAAGGAAGTAGTAGTTATCTAAATTAACACTATACTAGATTAACTTAATAGTGACTTATTAACTTCAGACATCACTCTGGGTATTCTGTGGGTAGCCACAAAAGTTAAAATCCATGGACTGACTATCCAAAAGGCCTCGTATTTTAAAAAAACTTGCTAGAGAGAAGGACACCAAAATTAAACAGAAAATCCAAGAAATTGAAAAATCGCTCCAAGAAAACTTCTGCCGTGAACTTGAAGCCCAGCTCCTCAACCAACAGACTTTTATCATTTGCATGCTCAGTCTCTCATTCAGAGAAATTAAACTCCTAGCCAACTACTCCGAAGAGACTCAACAGCCCTCTAGGTTATTAGCTAGGCTCACAAAAGCTCAACAAGACCCACCTATGATTTCACAAATTAAACATAATGAAATCACAAATGATCAAGATATAGTGCATCTTTGAAAAATATCTGAGAAGAAAATAGGGGTTCACAATCTTAGAACTCCTCCTTTAGTGCTATTACATTCCCAAAAAACTGGAAAGCACCAAAAATCTCGAGTCCCCTTAGACTCTTTATTGCTTACATAATTTCTTCAAAGTAAAAAAGCCCCAGGTCCTGACGGGTTTACTTCAAATTTTTATAAAACGTTTGCCATGAAATGTGTCCCTATCCTGAAAGTCTTTGATCATATTTGTAAATATGGCTTTGCTGATTTATATCTTCACTCCAAAACCATCTTTATTCATAAACACAATACTGACAAATCTAATCCAAATTACATGCCTATTTCACTTAATGTAGATGTCAAAAATTCTGGCTACAACTCTAGCCAATAAAATTAAAACAACTCATCCATTCAATTACATCTCCACAGCAATCAGGATTCATGAAGGGAAGACCAACTTGGGACAATACACTTAGCCTAGAAGAGGCTATACAATTTACTGCAAAACAAAACTCCCCCTATACCTTATGGCACTAGATGCCACAAAGGCTTTTGACAGAGTAAACCACAATTTTTTTATTAACTCTACAACAATTCAAATTTAGTTTCATAAATATAATTAAAAATCTTGTATAACTCTTCATATACTATGCTAGTAATCAATAAGCTATAGTAATCTAAAATAAAATGAAATGGCACTAGGCAGGATTGTCCTCTCACCATACCACTTTAACATATATATTTAACCCCTATTCTTAATGTAAAAAATCTTTCACTGTATACCAAACATTCTGGGGAAAAGTCTTGCCTTTTCAGCATTTGCAGACTACCTTATTCTATATTTCCAGCTTCCCAACACTGTTCTTACTAAAGTCCAAAATACAATTGAAATCTTTCGACTACGAAATTAACCCCTCAAAATCATTTTTCCATTTAACCCGAACAGTCATAAAGAAGCTCTTTTTTTTCCCATATCCCAAATAAAGCTGAACTATACCCTTAAATATCTAGGGATAATATTTGACCATAATCATAAAAACTCCCTACAAAATAATCTCCTTAGAAATATGGTTGTCCATAGAGAATGATTTAACCAGATGGAAAAACATGAAATTCTCCTCCTTGTCTAAAATAGCAATACTAAAAATGAATGTTCTACCCAGAATACTGTTTCAGTTTAATTCAACAGACAAATATCATCTCTCTAAACTTTTTAAAAAAAATGAACAGAACCTTAACTAAATTTATATGGTTCCCTAAAAGTCCTAGAATTTCCTTATCAAGATTAATGCTGCCAAAAAAAAAAGGGAGGGCTGGGGATACTGGATTTCAGATTGTATTGTGGCATAATCTGTGCCAGTAGGATCATTCTAATTGTAGACAATAATCCAAACGAAGTAACTCTCTTTCCTCAATGGATTGGTCTCTGGCAGGCTCACGTGAAAAGTTGTAAAATAAACCCCAAAGCATTACCCTTTTTAAATAAGTCTTTATTAAAAGATATTAAATTACATAATCTAATTAAACATAAGATTAACATATTTCAAATTCTTTGCCTCATTAGGACTGTCAAACGCATTCATTCTCTTGCAGCCCATTCACCTGAACCCAATTCTAAAATTGGGTAACAAAATGCTAAACCTAGATCAATTCCCTCAAATTAAAACCATAACTGTATGGGATTTCTTTCAGCTTAAGGACAATTTCATTAATGATATCAAAATGAAACTTAAATAGCAAATATACAATCTTAACAAATCAAATAATTAATTTCTACCTTAGGATGCTTCCCAAATAAGCTACAAGAAGAAATAAACTTTGCTACCTCACTCCTGAAATCAAAAAGATGCTTCCAATCACTTACAAACTAGTCTATACATCTAGATACCAATCCTCTATTACACTTGCACAGTATTGGAGACACACAACCCCTGACCTGACAGATGCTCATCTCACCCAAGCAATTAACCACATGAACAGTTTTGCACCTTTTAAGAAACTATTATATACCCAGTTAATGATCAATAATAATGCTTACTATACTCCAATAATGCTTGCTATACTCTAGAATGTTTCCTAACACTTAACCCTATTGCCCCACAGCTACAATAATGTGTAAATATGCTCAATCTATGGAACTCCCCAAGGATCAAACTTGAAAAAATGGGCTATGGTAAATCCACTCTCTCCTGGGAATTCACTGTGCTTCATATATGCCATGTGGACATAACCTTTACTGATCTCAGGATACAGATTGCTCTTTTCATGTTAATCAGGCTCTATATTATGCAGAACTGGTTAGACCGATCTAAACTAGATTGGGACAACTTTAAGAACATGGCATCTAAGTACTTTATCTCATAAACTAACCACTAAAAATGTTAATAAGCACTTGAAATACCTCAGATTTTGGAGTATTACCCTTGATTGCATCTTAACATAGCAAGCAATGTTTTTCTATATCCTTTAGTAGTATTGCCACCAGTCTCCTCCTCCCCAGATTCTTACTCCGCTGTGTTCTCTAATAGTTACATGTTTATAAGATACATACAAAGATAAGAATTATCATGTCTTGTTAAATGTAATTAGAATCTTGTCCTATTGTAGCGGTTCTTTTTTTGTTTTTCTCTTTTTCCTGTATTCTCCAACACTGTATAGTTATCTAATACATTCTATATGCAAAAAACTACATTGTATATTAACAATGTTAATATTGTCATATTTCTCATGTCTGTTCATATTTTTCTGCTGTTCATCTTTGTCTCTTCATATTGAGAAAATGAACTCAAAAGGTACTTGTCTATTACTAGAATGAACAGTTGCTTTATCTAACTTTGTAAATGTCTACTTTCAATGTATTATCACCTGCTACTGTACATTGTATTTAACACTTTGTTTAATGAAACATGAAATTGAAAAAAAAAAAAAAAAACAGACCTACCCTTGTATCAGAGTACTTCTGGCACCTCATTACCATATTAACATGAGTAGCTTCAAGAGGATCACGTGTATAATTTAATTTATCTTGCTATTGAGTAAAATAACTTTCCAGAATTTATTGATTTGAACTGATGACATGGAAAGTGGAAGCAAATCCGTTGGCTCAATTTCATAATTATGTAATTCATTAAAAAGTATGCACAAAATGAGTTGCTAGCTGTGTAAATGGAGCATGAAGCCAACACCATAAATTATAGTCCACTCAAAACTACCAACGTTCCAACCAACTTTCTGCCTATGGTTCGAACATTGGTCGTTTTGAGTGGACTCATTAAAAAATGTTTTGTCAATAAAAAACATATAAATGCAACTGTTGAATATGTAAGGTATTTAAAATATATTTGAAGTAATTTTTGTTAAGCTAGGAATACTGCTATGCCAACCTCTGTTAGCCTGCTTATTATAATTTTATTTTGCCTACCTGCCATCTCATTTCTGAATGCACACTATTTTTTCCCTTTTCTTCCTCATCTTGACTTTTCCTTGTGTGACAACATTTGTTCACATTCCTTTCCACATCAATATTTTCTCCTACTGGCTTGTTCAGTTTCTTATTTATGTACTTTCTATCTTTATTTTTTTTCTTTCTGCTTTGTGTTCCTGCTGCAGCCATCCTTTCTACTACTACCTTATGCTTTTTATTCTCTGCCATTCCTTTCTTTCCCCTCTTCCTTCCCCTCTTCCTTCCAATGTCTCTTCTCCAGGCACCTGTTTGCCAGGTGGTGAGTATCTATCTCAAACTCTAATGGATTCCCTTTCATAATGCCACCTGTTTCCAGTTTCTTTTGTGCTGCCTCTTTCTGACTGTCACAGTCTTTGTCAGTTGCTACCCCAACATGCTATGTTTCACATTCAGCTTGCTTGCTAGATTAACTTTTCTTTTTTTAGTTTATAGTATTTTTGTTCCTCTCATACAAATTAATCTTTCAATTTATTTTCCTATATACAGTGTATGTGGCTTACATGTTTGAGTTTGTATTGTTTTTTTCCACAGAGCTGCCCATTGTAATGGTCGTTACAATCCTGTTGTTTGGAATGGATGCTTCCCTACTTATAATGTTTGCAGCTAAAGCCCTAGGAAAGTCCTTGTGCAGGAGACAGAGGTCAAAGAGCTACTGTTCAGAAAGTCCTTCTGTCATCATGGGCCAGAGTGCAGACTGCTGTCTTTCAAATACTTAATCTGTTTTGCAAGTGCACCAATAAAAAGTAACAGCATTGAAAATTAGTGTGGGCATTTTTTTGACTGATCATTAAGTAAATAAAGTTCAGTATAATGTATTTGTAAGAAAAATCAAACCAAACCAGCTTCTGGGTTAGGAGCCTCTTCAGATTCAATGTAGTAATTCGTAGACAAACAGAATGAGGTTCGCTACAGCACAAAGTAAAATTAGAACACAATTTATTGACTGCAGTAACCAAAGTAAGCGCTTTCATGTTTTACAACGCTTCATCAGACTTTTACAAAAGTCTGATGAAACGTTGTAAAACGTGAAAGCGCTTACTTTGATTACTGCAGTCAATAAATTGTGATCTAATTTTACTTTGTGCTGTGGCGAGCCTCATTCTGTTTGTCTACGAATAATGTATTTGTAACCACTAAAATGACATTAAAATGACCACTAGGCTTTAGCCGTTTGTCATATGCTATGCACTCGATGCAAAGGATAGTTTAAAAGTATGCTGTTGTCAAGCAGTGCCCAAGTGGCAGGATGCAGAGCATAGACTTGGAAGCAAAGGAAATGAGTACTCTAAACACGTCCAGCAGTACATCAGATGTAGGTCAAAGGTGTCAAAGTGAACTACGAGTTTGGTTTGTCTGCTTAGCCTTTATTATTCAGCTGGCTACCACTGAAGATAAATCAGTGCCACTAGTCCAAACAGTTTGTAGAGCATAGGTGTAAGGACATGAACTATGTTACTGTTAGCTTATCCCTTTTTGGAAGCGATGCTGAACACGTTTTCTCTAATCACCTTAAAAATGAAGTAAAAGTGAGACTCCATTGACTTTATATCAATTTGAACCACATTAACTCAGCATTCCTTACTCCAAAGTATAGTGATCTTAGAGATATTACTTTTTAAAGTGTAGTAGGCTGCAATTCCCCCCAATCATTTTAGTGATACATTTAGGTTAATTTCTCACGTTAGTATTTAAAACTGAAGTTTCAAGCACTGGTCAATATTTGGTTGTGTAGTTCACCTCAGATGTACAATAGCAGTCATGGTGCAGATGTATACCGAGGTTTAAAAAGCAATTTAATGAATTTTAGCTTTCACTCATGCAATAGTACATGAAAGATGCAGATATTCGTAACAGCTGCTGCCGAGACCTGATTTTTCTATGAAATCTGTATCAGAGGTCTTCCATATTTCACTCCAGTCATGTAATTACAATGGACACCAGTTACTCAGTGCCAAAAAGTCACCTGTGGCTAAAGTTTATGATTCAGAAAAAGTATTCAGTTATGCTGTTAATGAGTTTTATGCTCATCTTCACAGGAACCTGGAGCCAGTGGTGAAAAAACTGAGCGGTATGTACTTTTATTCAGTGGTAGGAATCCACCCCTGCGACATTTAATGATTAGTATTCTGACAACAGTGCTGGTGACAGATAAACTTTTCTGTTCCACAATTGGGGCAAAAAGGCAGAGGCCCTCAGACTTGCTCTAAAGTGTCTATGAAGTACTGCAATAAACTATGAAGTACACGAATAAACTATCATCACCTCCAGCCAATGTTTACACCACGAGGAGACTAGCACATCTTGGCTAAAAAAAAAAAAATAAAAAAGTTGAAGGGACTTGAATTTTTCCAGTATGAACCTGCATTCTGAATGAGGGGTACCTCCATTCAGTCACCTACTCTCCTGAAAACTACACTGCTATAATTCCAAAATACTGTACTCTGCTACATCCTTCAAACCATGGACATATCTAACAAGGTTGTATGCCATTTAGGGGAAGAATAACACTTTTAGACATAATCCAGCATCAGAAGACTATGCCTCCAAAAGCTGGAGCAAATCCTTAGTGTCAAGTCATTAAGTGAAAAGTCAAACTTTACATCTAACCTGTTTTTCTTACTAGCCAAAGGAATCCTCTAGACCTGATAATGGTTATGTAAATAGACACTAAGCTTCAACTGCTAAAATAGTAATGGGGAATTCAACTGCTAAAATAGTAATGGGGAATTCAACTGCTAAAATAGTAATGGGGAAATCGGACAGCACTGATGGTCCCCGATTTGAATAGAGAAGAAAAGAAAACTATCCGTTCATGAGAATCTCTTCTAAAAACATATTGTAGAGAAATCAGAAAACAAAATGACCTTAATCTCATTACGGAAACTCTGTACAGAATATGTTTGAGGATTTTGGAGAAAAGATACAAGTACTGCATACTATATTACAAGGGGTAAAATACACCTTTACAATTGACCAGTGAAAACAATGCAGTTCTTGAGAATCTGAAAGCTGCATCATCTGTTTCTGCCTCACTGATGGTTATCAAATGCAGTTTTTCCTACAGGTACATAGTGACTAACCTATGAGACTTGTGTTGCTGCATAAAAGGCCACAAAAGGTAATTGGGGTTGAGGCTCAACGCCAGCCTCTAAGACCAGTTTCTCAGCTCCGTTGAGAAAGTGTTTACTTCTATCAAATGGTATTTACGAGTACACTGGGCTATGATGCAGAATAAACTACAATTTGGACTTCTGATTTTTTTAAGAAACATCACACACAATGCTGAAAATGTTGCAGGGATGTCCAGATGCATTAATTCAGACCATGACAAAATGGTTATTAGTTAACTTTGCCAGTAGGAGAGAAATGTCACATTGCACAACTGATGCCTACAGAGACAGTCTTACAAGTGTGATTATATTCTGCACCTAAAAAAAAAAAAAACTTTCAGTACTACCTACATTAACCTTAAAGGCAACTCTATTCCAATTGTGCCTGTTCAAAAATGCCTAGGTATAATTGTGGATCCTATACCTAAAATTTATAGTAAAAATATATCTCCACCAAAGTATTGTCTCTACTAAACCTGCTAGTCTCCTACCTGGTCTTGCCTGCAGTGCATATGGCAATAGCTAAAAAATGCCCCTACTCCCATTGATTATGCCTTACCTATCATTACCCTTCATGTAACGACCCAAAAACTCAAATTACAGAAAATAAAGTATTCAGATTTGCACTCATTGACAATCAATTGTAATACTTACATGACAATAAATAGAGATATTAATCTGTTCTGACCCACAATTTACATATAGAAACCTGGAAACTTAAAAAGACAATTATACCATAAGAATAATAGCAAAATTTATAATGAACAGATCAATGGACACAAATTAACTTTTTTTCTTGTTAATCATGCTATGCATACAAGTGCATTTCCACATGTAACAGATTTTTTTTTATTCACTACAATGCAAACTGCAGAAAAATCATACTTTAAGAATAGACACCTTTATTTGTTGCTGAGTGCATGTGATGTCAAACTTGTCTACAAATGTAAATTTAAATATTAGGAGAGGAGGGACTGTAAATTACCCAGAAGAGCTGGAATATTGATGGATTACTGAATTACAAGAAATAAACTATTGTAAATGATCATTTCTCTGTCAGACCAATTTTAAAAAGGAGACCTTTAAAGCATTAATATTTTACATAGTAAAGCTACTTAGTGTGATGAAATCATATGACATGAATGCAGTTAATTTTTGGTGTGCATATTTTATACTAAATTGAAGAAGCAATATATGAAAATGTTTTTTTTTTTTTTTTTAAAATGTGGATTAAAGTTTGATTTTAAACTCCTGTGTGATGCCTGATTTGAATACATTTTGAGATGTGTTCCATTGCTGGTAGAATGGACTTTATCCATGAGCTCTATTTCTGAGTCCTAGAACTAATGTAATCAGCTTTAACAGAGCCAAAAATGGAATAAGGCTGAAAAAGTATCCGACATCATCAAAAACTAGGGTGGTAGAATAATGATAAACAGAATAAAATGAAGCTTGTATACTCCTTTTATCTGCATAATAGTTTAATAAAAAGAGTGCCCAAAGGGGTTCATTTTACCAGCTGTACCCCTTAGTAGTTAGGGATGACTGCCAAAGAAAACGTGCCTTCCTCACAAATTACTTTACAATTGGATAGCTAAGTGAGTTGTGCGGATTTTGTTAAAGCAGTCTGTAAAGTGAACAGCTTTAGCTATGTGTTATAAAGACCTGGGCTGTCATTCCCAAGCTATCAAGAGCAGGCCAATATAACTGGGATTCTTTGAAATAGGTATATATAGTAAAGTCCTGAAACATATATTTGAGAAATGCTTCTTCAGAGTTCTATATTGTGGGAATACTGTCCATTAAGTAAAACTACTAAAAATAACTAGAGAATAAAATCAGTAATAAAATGCAGAGCTGTACTGTCTTGTTCTTTATTTGAATATACATTATCCTGTTAAGAATCTGTATTTTAGTTAAAATTGTTCTGTTAAGCTTGTGCATATTTTGGAAATTACCTCAAGTCACAATATTCTGCAATAAATAAAAGGTTAAAGGAATATAGTCAGTACTTGTATACAACCTTATCACTGTAAGGCAGAAACGTTTTGAAATGTGGTAGGTATACACTTAGAGATTGCAGGTAACACATTGATGCGATTTCTTCATAGAGGATTCTGTTTTACCATTTAACGACCACTAGCGCTGTCAAAATAACATCTGCTTAGGGCTTTCACAAACATGAGAATTAATGCATTTGAAAGCCCTGTAGTGAAGTATTTTTTTTAAAAGAAACCCTAGAATCCTAATGGAGCCAGAGGAGATACAAACTAACAAGGTAATGAAATACCTCCACAACATAAGGCCTAGAATATCTTAAGGTATGCTATTTGCTCTTTGGGGAGAAATAATGAGCCCATTTTGAAGTTTTTCCTCCATGAGACTTCGTATCTGAGTAAAAGGAAACGTACATTTATTGCTTCTTCCCACACATGTTTTGTGATAGTCTTGCATACTATTTTATGTTTCATCTTTAATTCTCGTCTTTGATTCTAATGAAATGGAATTTACAACTAAAATAAATCTTCAAAATATGACTAGAGAAAAGGAATCTGCACGTCTTCTAAATTAAAAAAAAAAAAAAAAAGAAAAAAAAAACATGCAGGTAGGTGCATGAGTGTGTGTGGGCCTTTGCTGGAGGTTGGGTACTGGGCTGGCAACTCAACACTGTAAAATCTACTACCAATCACAAACGGACTTGGTGATCTGCTGTGGCGACCCCTAACCAGGAAAACCTGAAAGAAGCTATGAGGTGTGATACTAGATGCTTCTGCCTCTCGGATGAGACATTACCAAAGTCACATCTGTCTGAATTGGTAGTAGCTCTCGTGGATGTAAAAGATGCTGCAATACTGATCAAAAAGAGTAGGGAAAATCCCTCTCTGTACTGGCCAAATTTCCTCTGGGTAGTATGAATACCACATCTGGTCTCTTCTGAAAAAGGTCGTTGGCTTAGTGGGACTGACCTGGTCACCAAAGTCTAAATGCATACAGTAATGAGTCAATTATTTGTAGACTACTTTTTCTGTTTGTGGCTCTAATCGAGTTTTGTGTAACTTCAGAAAGGGGTTTATACATGTTGCTTCCTTGAATTTCTTCAAGACAATTAAGAAAATATTTAGAGAACAAATTAGACAACACTGGAGTCGATTATAAGCTGATAACATGTTATTCATTCATATTGAAACTGGCAGGTGCATCAAGTAATTTGTGGTCCAGGTGAATAGATTGAAGAGGCTAGTTTGTGTGGGTTGAGAGACCCCAATGATAGGCAGTGTCTTATGTAGTAAGGGGTAGAGGAGTTACAGCCCCTTGTGCAGTGCCTATTGGGAGGCTTGCTTTAAGGTAAAATTATTTATTTTTTTAATTTCTCCAAAGTTTTTGGGTTGCTAATACCATTACAGGAATGGACCCCATTCCTACGTCAAAGTACAATTAAAGTTCGCAGCACCTGCAATTCGTATGGAGTTATATGTATTGGTAGCATATCTAAATATGATTGTAGACTCTTTTTATAAGACCCATTGCTCCTACTACTATTGAAACTATCTGGATATCTTTTGTAATATTTGGCCTGTTTAATCTATTCATAGGTTCTTTCAAAGCTTATGGCCAAAACAGACTAACAAGATGGTTAGCCACATCACCCAATACTGGTGAGGAAACTGCAGTGACCCCCAATTAAGTAGACTTTCTCAACATATTGCTGGTGAAAATTTATAATCACCCATTCAGTCATCCAGACTGATTTTTAAAGGTTGCAAGGGAAGTACTCTGCTAATAGGCAAGAGCAGCCAATTATAGAAACAGGGTATACATTGTGTTAGGTATCTATCATGCCTGGCATAGTTACAGGTGGTGGCTGCATTGGTGGTCATGCAGCTTTAATGTGAGAATTTAATACTGATGATTTTCACCATATTGCATTTTGTGAGCTGGTGGTTTACTTTTTAGGCGGTTCCTCCCTTTTTTTCATTGTGGTAGAACTGTGAGGTTGATAAAACTAATTGGGGGGGGGGGGGGACTTGCCTCCCCTGCATAAAAAGGTTGTTTTTGAATTTTCTTTTTTTTTCCAAAATGTTTTTATTCACTTTATAACACAATATCTAAACAGTATAGTAACAAAATTATATACAATGTCCATAACAAAGTAATATGCATAGAATACTTAATATTTCTCAAACAGTTTAGATAATTGTGTAAAAGCAATTAAATGATGAGTTTTTAGTCCTTACTTTTATAGTAGCAATCTCATTCTTACAAATGTATTTCATAAGATGAATAAACTTGAATTTAAAGGCAGGAATAGATTGGGATTTCCAATTTTTTGTAACAATTTTCCTTGCTATAGAAAGGATAGACCATATTAAAAATGTTTGGTTTTTAGGAATAGGAACATTGAAAAGAATAAAGGCATCATTATACAGTTGTCATTCCATATAGCTTTACAAAGATAATTAAAGTCTAACCAAAATGGAGAAATTATTTTGCAATTAACAACCATATGTATCCAGTCAGCACCAGGGTGTTCACATCTCCAGCATTTCATCTTTCTTGTACATTATTGCTAATCTATGTGGGGTGAAAAAACATCTATGTAACAAGTTCCATGTGTATACATGCCAAAACCAGGAAGATTTGGATTCCTTCACGGACTGTAAGTTTTTTTAAGCTTTTTTTCTGAGAATACTTGTTTAACTTCACTTGAATAATTTAAAAATAGAAACACCTGTTTTGCTAAAACCATTCTTGAGAATTTTATAAATAACATGTATGAAGTGTTTTTGGGTGAGCTATTAATTGCTGAGATAAAATCCAAGCTTTTTAAGTTACTCTTGATATATGCCTTTAATGAGGGTGCAAGCTTATTATGTATAAAATCCTTATGAGTTTGGATGTCCAGCCAATTGCAATTTTGCAAACTCTATCTGCTGATCAAATAGTCTGCAGAACTTATTTTCTTACCTGAGAGAAATTGATTTCAATATAATAGATTGCCCTTCTTAAAGTCTAACATTTTCTGAGTATCAAAAGATACAGTGGATATAAAAAGTATACACATCCCTGTTATGATATAAACAAATGAGACCATTATAAATCATTTCAAAACTTTTCCTACTTTTAATGTGATCTATAACATGTACAATGCAATGGGAAAATATATAAAAAAGTACAATAAACTGGTTGTAAAAGTGTACACACCCTTATACTTTAAGCACCTTTTGCTTTAATTGCAACATTCAGTCTTAGGTACACACCTGCCATCAATTAAAGAGACTCTGATTAACCCCAAATAAAGTTCAGCTGGCCTAGTAGGATTTTCCTGACATTTACTCGGTTGCCTGCTAAAAGCCATGGTTCACAGAGAGCTTACAAAGCATCAGAGGGATCTCATTGCTGAAAGGTATCAGTCAGGAGAAGGGTACAAAAAAATTTCCACAGCATTGGATATACCATGGAACACAGTGAAGACAGTAATCAAAAAGTGGAGAAAATATGGGACAGCAGTGACATTGCAAAGAACTGGACATCCCTCCAAAATTGATGAAATGACAAGATGAAAACTGGTTAGGGAGGCTGCTAAGTGACCTACAGCAACACTGAAGGAGCTGCAGGAATTTCTAGCAAGTATTGGTTGTGTACTATATGTGACAATATGCCATATTCTCCATATGTCTTGCCTATGGGTTAGGGTTGCAAGACTGGAGCCTTTTCTTACACAGAAAAACATCCAGGCCCAGCTAACATTTGCAAAACAATGCATCTAGTTTCCCAAAAGCATATGGGAAAATGTGTTATGGTCTGAGGAGACCGAGGTTGAACTTTTTGGCCACCATTCCAAAAGGTACATTTGGGCGCAAAAACACTTTGCATCACCAAAATAACACCATCCTCATGGTGAAGCATGGAGGTGGCAGTGTCATCCTTTGGGGTTGCTTTTTTTTCAGCTAGAACTGGGGCTTTAGTCAAGATGGAGGGAATTATGAACAATTCCAAATGCCAGTCACTTGGCTCAAAACATTCAGGAGTCTGCTAGAAAGCTGAAGAGGAATTTCACCTTTCAGCATGACAATGACCCCAAGCATACATTCAAATCAACAAAAGAATGGCTTCACCAGAAGAAAATTAAAGTTTTGGAAGGGCCCAGACCTAAATCTAATAGGAAATCTGTGGGGTAACTTGAAGAGGGCTGTGCATAAGAGATGCCCTCGCAATCTGACAGATTTGGAGTGTTTTTGCAAGGAAGAGTGTGCAAATATTGCCAAGTCAAGATGCGCCATGCTGATGGACTCCCATCCAAGAAGACTGAATGCTGTAATTAAATCAAAAGGAGCTTCAACAAACTATAAGTTTAAGGGTGTGCACACTTATACAACCAGCTTATTGTATGTTTTTTTATTTTTCCCCCTAACAGATTTTTGTTTTTCAATTGAATTTTACAGGTTATAAGTCACATTAAAGGTGAGAAAAGTTTTGAAATGATTTATTGTGGTCTCATATTTTTATATCACAAAACCTGGCATTTTAACAGGGGTGTGTACACTTTTTATACCTACTGTATTAAATATTAAACATTCATTTGTGTAGGCAGTAGGACACATGATTATTAATAAATTCTTAATTGATTAGAAAGCATAAGCTTTTTAAACAGCAGCAATATTTGGTTTGTAAGAGGTGTACGAACAAGTTTTGAACTTTCACTTTGAATGTATGTTTTTAAAATCCATATAAAGATGTTTGTATGTATTTGAATATCTGGTTCAAGCAATGTCCTATTACTATTAATAAGTAAGGCTTCATGTATTGATTTCCAACATGCTGTATAAGAAGTATTATTCCAAAGCAACACACTTAATAAATGCAGAGTTTAAATAAAAGTCTGTATTTGGAAACCCTATACCACCTCCATCCCAGCTTGTGGTGTACCAGAGAAGAGAAATTCTTCCTTTTTTGGGATACCAAAGGAAGTTGGGTAATAAGTTATTAATTTTCTGTTTAACTTTGACAGGTGGGGGAATTAGAGCTTGGCCAATGAATAAGATTTTAGGTAACGGTATAATTTTGATTCAAGTTAATCTGTCATCGGCAAACTGTTGTATCTTGGAGGATAATTTGTCTGACACTTTATATCCTTTAATGCTGTCATTATTTCTAACATAGGTTCAGAGGTGTGTACTGGGTTAATGGCCCTGAAGCCTTTACAAGCCTAGCCCATAGGATTACCCTGGCATCATGCCACCTGACCTTAGTTCCTAGTGCCTCTGTCGAGTAGAGCCACTGGAGTGATCCCCGGGGTGAATTTTCTATTTCCCATCCACTCGCCAAGATTTCTCTTGAAGAGGGCCAGAAAGGTGCTCTGTTTGACATGTATGGGAAGTCTATTCCATAGCATGGGCAGGCTCTGGGTTATGAACCTATCCCTCCAGCATGTTCTGTTGATTGTGGTAATGAGGCTGAGGTTTGGAGCATGTGGTGTTGAGGGAATTGGGATTTTTTTAGATGTAGCATTTCTAACAGAGCTGGGTCAGACATGGCTTAGTAAGTCAAGCAGAGATCACGTCTAAGTAGGCAATATGAGATGGAGAATAGTTGGAATTTTTTGAGTCTGTCCATACAGGACAAGTGTTTAAGGCCTAGGATCCTCTTTGTGAGGTACTTTTGTGGCCTCTCCAGTTGTTGCAGGTGTTTAGTGAGGTACATGCCAAATGGAGTGTTGTACTCAATGATTGACCTAATGAGGGAAGAGTAGAGGGAGACAATGACCTCTTTCTTCCCAGATGAAAAACCCTTAGTAATGAGATGTGCCACATAGAAGGACTTTCTGACCACAGTGGCAATGTGGTGGTCAAAAAGAGGTTGCTGTCAACCTGTGTTCCCAGATCTCTTATAACGCCTTCTGTGTTCAGTGGGCTACCATCGATGCGGTAATTCATGGGATCTGCGTTTTTCCCAAAGAGGATGATGACACATTTTTTGGCATTGAGCTTAAGGCTGTGGTTCTGACACCAGTCGTCTCAGTGAGGCCTATCTGTAGGATGTAAACATCACTTGGGGAGTTAATGGCTCCCAACTTGCAATTGTCTGTGAACTTTGTCAGCCAGAGTCCCTTCATGTTGGCCTGGACTTTTGAGAAGTAGATACAAAACAGGAGAGGACCCAGGACCGATCCCTGTGGGACTCAACTTGTGACTGGTCGGCAGTAGTCAGCTAGTTTCACACTGTGGGTTCTGTCTGTGAGCCAGTTTGCAACCCATCTAATGATATAGGGGTTGATGCCTAGCTTAGTGAGTTTTTCTATGATTCCTGAGTTGGGGATGGTAACAAAGGCCTTGGCCAGATCAAGGTAGGCTGTATGAACCACCTTGCCTTCATCCACAGCTCTGGTGACTAACTCAAAGAAGTTGACCAAGTTGAGCAGGCATGATCTACCCTTCACAAATCCAAACTGTGTGGGATCCAGAGTTTGGAGATTCCCTATATCCTTGTTTATTAGGTCCATGATGATGATGCATTCCATAGCTTTGCATATCAGACTTGTCAGGCTAATGGGGTGATAGTTCCCAGGGTCTGTAGTTGCTCCTCTTTTGTGGAGAAGGATGACTATAGCAGTGTGCCATTTGGTAGGGACAAAGCCTGAGGTAAGGCTGTGATTAAACAGACCACACAGGTGAGGTGCCAGCTCACTCTACAGTTCATGTAGAACACAACCAGGGATATTGTCAGATCCCATAGAAGCTGTATTCTTGGCCTTGGACTGTGCTATTTTAACCTTTGCAGCAGTAATATTGGGTGCCTTGCAATCAACTTGGTATTGTGATTGGTTCTTTTTGGGGGGGGGGGGGTAAAGTTGGCACTGAATCTGTCTGCCAGCATATTGGCAATATCTGTTGGCTTGGTATATGAGGTACCATTGTGCAGTAGCTCAGAGCAAATCTGGGTATTGCCGTGGAGATTCTTTACATAATTATAGAAGGCCTTGTGGTTGTCTTTACTATCTGCTGCAATTCTGTTTTCATAGCTAGCTTTAGAGGATTTGATGAGGGATCTCAACTTTTTGTTGAGGCTGAAAAGGGAGTTTTTACAGTCTTGGGATGTCACCTTATTCCACATCAATTTCCTCCTCCTGTTGTAGAGTTTGTTTATGACAGGGGACCACCAGACTAGCTTCCTTTTTTTGGAGGTGAGTGTCTTGGTTCTATTGAGTATGGCAAAATCCATGCATTTGTGTACATGTTCGTACAGTGCATTGGTGTATGATTCAGCGGTCATGCAACTATTCTTCATTTGCATGGACAAAAAAAAAAAGATTGAATAGATAGGGCAAAGAGTAATGGGGAGAGGGGGCACCCCAGTTTAGTGCCTCTTAATATTTTGAATGGGCTAGATAGAAAAGATCCAATCTTTACATAGGCTATGGACTTTTCATGTAGTTTTTTGATTTATCCTATAAAGGTTTGGGAAGAAATTGTGTTTTTGCAGAGCTTTCAACAGATATGGCCAACTTGGGGAGTCAAAAGCGTTATCTATATCAAGACTTAAAATAGAAAACTCATTTTTTTCTTGTTTGCTAAGTCTCTTAAGGACAGTAATCTAATTGCATTGTCTGTACCTTTCTTTTTTTGATAAACCCGGTTTTGTCTTCATGAATTAATATTGCAAGTATATTTAATCTGTCTGCTAAGATAGACATGAAAATCTTGTCATCAGTGTTAAGCAAAGAAATTGGCCTGTATGATTTGCAAAGCTTGGTCTCTTTATTTGGTTTTAAGATGAGAGAGATGATAGTATATTTCCATGATGGAGGGATGTTTGCTGTAGTTTTAACTTCTTGGAATGTATGGAGTAAGATTTTCAGGATGTTATCAGGTAAGAGTTTGTAAAATTCTGGAATTAGACCATCCAACCCTGGTGCCTTTTTTGTCTTAAGATTTTTTTTATTTGTTCCTTTAATTCTTTAAAGGAAAAGGGTTTATCTATGTTACTGATATTGTGTTCGGATAGCTTCTTTTGAATATTATTAGCAAGAAAGTTGTCTATACTTATTCTTGTAATGGTCTTTAAAACACAAAATATTTTTTAGATCTGTAACTCTGATAGTCTGATTATTTCTAGTGCATGTTGTTTCTTTTATATGACTTTTTTCATTTAAGTATTTAGATCTAATTGTAATCCTGTGCATACACTTGGGATTAATTGAGTAATCTAATTTTTTCCAGATTTATTGATATTTTATGCTGCAGGATATCCTGATATGCCTTGTTCAGTTTGTGTGTCAGCTAATGCAGATTTGTAATTTGCTGTAAGTTTTAATTTTAGCTATTCAATTTTTTTGTATGTCTACCAGTATCATATTCTTTCCTTTTATTTATATACAGACTTTTGACTTTGCCATGTATGACTACTTCACAATTTTTGATAAACAGTAAGCCAGAAAAAAGAATTCTTTACAGTTCATATGTAAACCATTATGTCACCTAGTTTACCTATAAATACATGAAACAGGTCAAATATGACAACATTTTACATTAAAGCTTTCTAACAGGCACTGGACAAGGAGCTGAAACTCCATTACCCCTTAGGTTTAGGTCTCTCAAAATGAGTGTTTTGATGGATCACTTGAGTTCAAAGACTGCTGGGTCATTCATAGATAAGATGTCTAAGCACAAACCACCCCTCAGGAGTTTATATGACACTTAGTAGAGTGACAGACCTTTTAGTCTGAGTAACTAAGAATACTATGTCCTGAGATCCTTGATGAAGACACATTAAGATCTCTTGAGCTGGTCTGATTTGATTGGTGAGGTACATGATATTCAATGATTGGCCTGATAAGGGGTGAAATAAGTGGGGTGATAACTTCTTTAGATCTAAAGGAGATGCCACAAAAGATAAGCTGTGCAAGGTAGAAACATTTTCTAACTACCACAGGACAGTGGTCAAGCAAACTCTTATCAGCATGTATACCCAAGTTTAAGTGGAATGTTATCTATATGCTACAAAGAGATTTACCAAATTAAACTATACTGCATTTCTTAGCATTGAAGGTAAGCCCATGATAATGCCCCAAACATATGTTTGGTCCAGCCATTGCTGGAAAATCAGAGTATCAGAATAGGTTTGGATAACCACCCCAAGTTTGCAATTGCCCTTTGTTAAATATATTCCAAGGAGTGCGGAACCCAGGACAGCAGTTTACAAGACAAGACTAGTGCACTGTTTCTGTCTAGAGGAAATACCTCTGACCTTGAGAGTATGGCTGAACTAGCTCCAATGTGCCAGACAAAATTTAACTGAACCATCTTATGATTGTAAGTGTAAAATGTTGGCAAGACAGAAAAGAACACAAGATGCAGTAGTACATGGTACCATGACTGGATGAGAAGAATGTGAAACCACAAACATCAGTACTGGGGCCAGTCCTTTTCAGAAACTATATATGACTTTGTAGAAGATCTGAAAGCCATGTGCTTTTATTCTGGTGAAACAAGTGCAGGCAGAGAGCTGATAAACAAGAGATTGTAGAGATGATTGGAAGGGATGGTGCAAAGTATGACTTCATATGATTCCATGATACTGCACTATTAGAGTTTTGTAGCTTCACAGTCCTGAGGACTCCAGAAATTGCTTGAATGTCTAACAGACACCCATTTATTCATAATGTGAGAGTCCAACAGACACCCACTGATTCATGTGAGGGTCCAGCTTGATATGAAGGCTTTGGGTACTGTGTTAACTTGTGGGTGGAATAACTACCAGGGTGGCTGCTAACATAGAAGGAAACATCAAGGATCGAGCCGTATCCTCATCAGTTTCTTTAAAGAGCAGATAATGGCTTTAGTCAGTTCCTCCTTAAGGCAATCAATTGCCTCTCTGCCTTACTCATAGTTAGAGGTGATTTATTACTTATCCCAGAATGGGAGTGGCAGTTATTGGGCTATCTTTTGGGCCCCTGATATCCATGTAAAAGATTTGGATTGTACTTCTATTGGCCATGGTTTTGTACAGTTGCACCTTCTTGCATTTCAAGTGTGAGGATTATGCGTGCAAATTGGAGAATCTAAAGCATGTTTTCCAAAAGTTTTTTTGGGGGGTTTCACATCAGCTTACCACAATTACATTTACTTGAATAGTGCTTGCTCAGACTTGTCAATAATTGCAGTGTGAAGAAGGCAGCATTCCTGTGAGTTCTGTGACATCATACTGGGTGTGTATAGTTGGCATGTATTGAGTTTGACCCACTTTATAGTGTCTGCTGATAAGTGCTAGTGCCTTTCTGTTGGGTGCTTTCATGGCATCTGAAGCTTTTGTGATACTTGCCTCCCCACCCCCACTAGGCTGCTTTGCACACCTGAGGAGATGACATTAAATACCAAGTGTCCATTGGTCTTTGACAGCTCTAAGCCCCAAGTGAAAGAGCACTGGCTTTGGCTGCAATGCCAGCTACTCTGTTCTTGGGGCTGACATGAATGCCATGCAGTTTCAATTTTTTTTGTAATCTCTTTGCTCCCACAGCTTGTTGACTTTCGCAACTTCTTTCAGTCAGCTGATCCACTTGTAAACTATACACTAGGTGACAGCTGATTTAGACTGTCACTGAGGCAACCATCATAGATTGTTTTGGTTTTTGTTGTCTAGAGTCTCAACGACTGCTTATGCCCAATAACTTGCTCAGGGTTCTCATGCATTAGGTGTATTCTGCTTATGCAAATGCAGTAACCTGTCATGACTGACCTCCCCCCTTCCCCCAAAGCCAGTGATTTTGTGGGGTCTCCACAAGGGAATAATTGACAGAACCATGCACCTTGAGCATGTACTCCTGCACCCCTCCCCTGCGGGCAGGCAAGTTGGCAAAGTTGCATCACTCCTTTTCTCCTTACTACAGCTCCAGTTCTTGTAGTTGTCCAAGCTGCTAATCAACTCAAGTTACCAGGAAAGTAGTTAGAGCTTCACCCTGTTGACAATGGAACTCAATTGTAGTTTTTGACACATTCCATTACAGTGTCTGCATGGTTAACTGCAAGTCAGCCTGCTTATACATATATACATACAGATATTTCAGGCACAGGCTACAATGCCTTTTTAGTCTGTTAATATACTGAAATAGTCGTTTGTGTAGTAAGTATTCAAGATGTTCTTAAAACATCTGAATTGGATCTTGCTTTAATATGATTTGGAAGTCTATTGCATATATTAGGTACTCTCAGAACCAATTAGTCCACCTCTCATTCCTACTTAATCTTCTACATAGGTTCTCTGATTCTCTACAATTTTGAACACCAAACATTACCAGATGCAATTGTTGCTGAAAGACCTATGTACCTGATTAAGGTCTCCTCCTGGATATCTATATGAGAACTGTACACATTCTGATATTTAATTTTCACATCCATGATACATGGTATTTGGCTTCTGTACTCATTACTATTTACCTGTGTTTGATTTCTTATGTCTCCGTGTTCTTATTCCATATTCTACGTCAGGTCTAATGTAACTTATGCAATCATTTCTGATTTTTTAGACTTTTTAAATCTTTGTATATAACTTTTAGTTCTATAACTATAATTGGCCAATTGGTTGATAAGAAAAACTCAAAGCAGACTCTATCCATATACCCAGTTCTGTAAATGAATCTACAGTTTCAACCACAGTGTAAAATATTCACCTTTCAATTTTATTTCTCCCAAATCTCATATGCTTAGTTTTTGTATTTCCGGTGCTCAAATGGTCAATTTAGGAAAAACTCTTGCAGCACTTTCTGTAACACATGTAATCAGTTTACTCATTATTTGCTGCTGTATAAATCACTGCGGTGTTGTCTATGTGGATGTCAATCATACCATTTCGAAGGAACCTCTGAAATAGAGTGTGCTGCTCTCAGTTACAGTACATCGTTATGGAGGTTGACTTCAATGTCCAGACTCCCTTGACTATGTTGCAAGGCACCCCCTCTACCCTAGGGCAGGTACACCGATTGTGACTGACCCTTGCTGCATGGAAACTGGAAAAGGTTTTGATGGATGAGATTCTGATGCTGTCAACAGCACTGAATATGCAGTTTGCAGGTTTTGGGTGTTTTGATTGGATGGGAGATGTGCACTTCTGATACCACTCCAACCAGACAGTCCGCTAAAGTACCCTCATGTAAAGTCTAACATGGAATATAATTTGAATTGCTGTGGCTGTCGGCTCTAGTACCTTTAAAACATCTGAGTTGAAATGACACCGGAACTGACTCTGTAAAATGGGCTGCAGAGGAAGTATCCATGGCATGACAAACTACAGTGTCCAGCTCTCAGCCTCTGTGTGTATGTATGTATTAAACACCATACTAATCAAGACTTTGCATGATTCACTGTGCTTACAAAGTGAAATGTCCTGTAAAGGAATTCTTTAAAGAAGCATACAGAGTCTGAACCAATTATGCAACTAGGAGCCAGTTATCCATGTAAGGAAAGGCCTTGGCCCTCCGCAATCTCTGATGTGCTACAGCTACACACATCATTTGGTGAGCACCATGAGGGTAGATATCAGACCAAATGGAATTGGTAGACTTATGGGTTTGAGACTGTTATTAAAAACCTCATTGCTTCTTAACAATTTTTGTGGGCAATTAGGGATCCTGGAGGTGAAAGAATATATCACTGTATTCTAAACCTCTGTGACAAAAACTGTACTGCCCTGCTGGGATCTATTCCCAGCCCTGATAATTGACAACTGCAAAAATTATTTTCTCTGATACCCCCTATGGGAATATACCTTAGGGTGTCCTGATCCACAAGTGGCTCTCTGGATTCCTTTATGCCCCCCCCCATTTCCTCTGACAATGATGATCAACCAGAAAGCTAAAACTTCACAAGACAAAAAATATTAATGCCCTGTTCTGGACACTGCATATGTGGGGGCTGTTTTTGCTAGAAAAGCCCTACAAAATATGTACCAGAAAAGCTTTCTTAACTTGCCCTTTGGGCAAACCTCCCTCCTCCATGTTCTCAGCCTTGCTTCTTCACTTGTAGTAGCCAGTGGCCCATCTCTACAACTGAGTCTCATCATCCCAAAAGCTAAATACTCAGAAGAGAGCATGAGAGAAGTGAGCGTGTTCTCTTTGTGGACAGCTGGTACAAGAACAGACCTTTTTGTAAGCTCTTACTCCCTGCCTATTAAATTATTGTTTTCAGACCTTTGATTCAGGTCTAAGCTACTCTTCTATCAAGGTCCATCTTAAGGCCATTTCAGATTTCTATATGAGCAGCACTCTTCCTTCTTGATATGAGAGGTATGTAAAGCCTTTCTAAAGACACCTTCTTTTTGAGACCCTCCCCCCATAACCCTGTACACTATTAGGATTTATACTGTATACTGGTGAAGCTCACGTTATACAGCTTCAAGCCTGTGATTTCAGCTGAATTGAAGTACCTACCTTGAACAAGCTTATGTTTGCTAGAATTTCTCAGATACTATGCCCTTTCAGCTCATTCTCCATAACTGGGAATCCATAATAAATGGCCTTTCTAAGAAATAACCTCTAATGTGTCCATTGGCTATAGGGTATAAATTGTGCTGATTTTGTAAATGGGGCATATATTGGAAAATGATTCAATGACTTGTTATAAATATGGGTTGTTTAGTGGAATTGATTTTGGATTATTGGCTGAATCCTTTCAAGTAATTTATTGTAGTTTTATATATGCAAACAATATAAAGTTTGTCTTGTTCAGGTTACAATGCTGACTTCATCTTTCAAGTTACATAATGATTACTTCATTATGGAAGAATGGGCTAATGGGTATAAGTTACCAAAGTGTTAAAAAGATTTCATGTTTGTCCACTCACCAAACAGTAAGTTTGGAACCGCCCTTGGGATTCTTACTACCAGTGATTTTCCCCTTTAGTACGCCTTTACATTAAGAGACTGCTGTAACATACTGAGCATCAGTGGAGTGATCAGTCCTGCTGGTGGTGCTAGATTGTAATGGGATGATTGGGGGTGTGGCTAATGCTAATTAGTCATGTGCTGTCCCCCAGAAATGCATACAGCTACTGACTTATGCTGCTGAGCAAGTTGGAGAATCACTCAACTGTGTAAATTACCTCAGCTGGCTGGAAAATGTAACACTATCGTGAGATTGTGGTCACCCCTTGACTTCAGTGGAAGAATTTGCATTTTAAGTACTCTGCCCAAAGTAC
Organism: Protopterus annectens; assembly: GCF_019279795.1. Classification (NCBI taxonomy): domain Eukaryota; kingdom Metazoa; phylum Chordata; order Ceratodontiformes; family Protopteridae; genus Protopterus; species Protopterus annectens. The sequence goes on from NC_056741.1 coordinate 1,837,416,329, forward strand.
AGTAGAGATGTACAGGTGTGGGGGGCATGATTGTGTATGTGGAAGCATGTACACATGTCAGTAGGGGCATGAATGGGAATCCAATGAATGTCTCTTGAGTGGTCAAAGTAGGAAGGGTTAGGCATGGGATTGAGTGTGGAAGTGTCTGAGTGTACATGTGGGTGAATGTCTGAGTTTGATAGAATGTGTATGTGTGGGATGTGACTGTATGAATGAATGTGTATATGTGAGTCAGTTCTTATGACTGTGCAATGCATTGGATTGGTTTATACTACCAACATAAAGGGCATCCAGCATTAGTGGTAGAAACTGGGATTCAGAAAATACAAATGAGATAATGAGGTCTTCTTTGTTGCAGCTAAAGCTGTCTTTGTATTGACGTTTTTCATGGTCTGCATATATTTACCTACTTCTCTTATGCAGTTTAGGCAATTGCAAGTAATTTTTCTGAGTCCTAAGTCCTTCTCCCATCAAGTGGTAATGTTTTTTTGGGTATGGCTACATTATTATTAAAATGAGAGGGGTATTTTATCAGAAACTATTCTGAATCCTTTATTTTCTTACTCCACAATTACACACTGCAAACTAAATCTTTATTATTTAAACTGAGCTGTAACCTAAAGTACAGTACAAAAAGATCAAATAAAACTAATCTCTACATACTGTACTACTCCACCCCCTCCAATTAACTTTCACCCAGTCACACAATCCACTTCTGACTGTACCCCCCCTCTTTGATAGCCTCCTCCCCAATCTCCACCCATAACAGTACTTTCCACATTCCAAAACCTTCCTAAATTTATTTTACAAGTATGGCATGCCCTACATACTCCACTCTCCCCAATCTGTTTCTAAATATTGCCCTTAGCCTATTAATTCTTATTTCCTCCCCACAGCTAGTACTTCAACAACTTCTCCCCTATGTAGTGCAAACCATTAAACAGCTTCTATAATAATATATCACCCAGCCTACTCAAATACCATTTCATTCATGTATCAAAACTAAAAATATTGCACTATACCACCATGGATAAAAACATCTACCACTATCTAGCAACCTATAACAAAAAAAAAAAAAAAAAAAAAAAAAAAAAAAATTCTTCCAAAACACTCCCTTAACAACCAAAACAGAATATCCCTATGTGGTGATGTCCACCCAAACCCAGGACACTCAGGCATAACTACACTCAACCAAACTCCATTTTCTGAAGATCTACTTCTAGCAACCTTAACCATTTTTAGTGTCTGTATCAAAATTGCAGACTTCCAAGCTTGGCTAACACAAAACACCCCTAACATCCTAGCAGTCATCAAAACATGGCTAAAACCGCAAATCCAAGATATTGAAATAACACCCTGAGCTATAAATATACTACAGAAAAACAGAACTAACAAAAAATGAGGTGGAGTATCCCTAATCTATGCTGACTGTCACATAATACTACCCTTCCTGAATTTTCAAATGCATGAAATCCTAATAGGAACCCTACAAATTAACAAATCTAAACAGCTATGCATAGTTATTCTGTATATCCCACCAGGACAAATGATCCAAACCCTTGAGGGCATCCTCGCCTGGATGCCAGAAAATATCTGCAATGAAACTATTATTATGGGAGATGTAAACATCAATTGGCAAGATTTAACAACGGACTCCCCAACAAACAGCATAAACCTTTACAAGTTCACCCAGCTCATCACCAACCCTACCAGAATGCTCAACAGCAATACACCAGGAGCCACCCTCGACTGGATCTTAGTTTCAGATCCACTTGAATACTCAAATCCAAAGACCCTAACCAATATACTCAGCGACAACTTACCTGTTTTCACTTATAGATCCACTCCACTCCACATATATCAAAATCTCATAACTATAAAGCCACCAGAAATCTAAACATTTTGATCAACAAGAATTTATCAACATTCTGAAATTCTCAGACTGGTGCCTACTAAAAACTCTCCCATTGGATGATTTCTTATACTATTTTAATAAGATATTCCTAAACACACTCAACAACTTAGCCCCTCCTTCTACTAAAAGAGTAAAATCAAGCCATGCTCCCTGGCTAACAAAGGCCAGTAAACAACTCCTACAAAATAGGGACAAGGCCTGGAAAGAATGGCATAAAAACAAAAATGAATGCAACCTACTTCGATACAAATAGTTACAAAACAAAGCTAAAAAGCTAGTATATACTGACAAGAGAAATTATTTCTCTAACCAACTGAGTAACCATAGAAACAACCCAAAATAATTCTGGAAAAGCATCACTAATCTCCTTGCCCCTGGCACCAAACAAAATGAAGCACTATGCCCAGAAAAAATACCATCACAAATAGCATACACAAATTAATAACAGACTCTTCTCCCTCTGTCTTCACCTTATCAAATTCCTTTCCCCTCCTCTTCTACCCCACAAAAGCGGTCCTCACTTAGAAGGATCCTCTCCCCCATAGACTATTCTTCTCCCCTTCACCAAAGCAATATTACACCATCTAGCCTGTTCTCACTACAACCAATACCAACCACAGAAATTCAGAAACTCCTCAGAAAAATAAAACCATGCTCTCACTCCTTTGATGACCTCCTGCCAGAATACTTAAAACTTGCTGCCGAGGCCATAGCATACCCAATTAGCATTCTAATCAACCTCTCAGTTACAGAATCCTATGGCCCCAACCTCTGGAAACAATCCCTCATCACCTCACTTCACAAAGGAGGTAACTCCAATGAACCCTCTATCGTCCAATCTCTATTCTCTCCCCACTACCCAAACTCCTCAAAGTGCATCCATAAACAATTACTTCACCATCTCACACAGAATTTTCTCACCTTCACCCAACATGGCTTTCTCCCCTCACACAGCACAAGCACTGCACTTATCTCCTTTATGGATACTGTACAGAGATCCATTGGTAATATTACTTTTTTTACTACTACTAGACCTGTTGGCTTTTGATACAATATCACACAAAAAACATCAACACCTTTCTAATATTGGCTGAACTCCACCCACCCACCAATGGTTTAATAGCTACCTCACTAACAGGTAGCAATGCATAAAATGGCAAAATACCCTATCAGAATATCAAACCAACCAAACTGGAGTACCACAAAGGTCCATAATTAGACCTTCACTCTTTAACATATTTACCAACAACCTTCACACTGCTTCTCCTCTTAGCTCTATTATCTGATATGCAGATGATACTACCATCACCTCCTCCTCAAATAACCTACAACACCCCAAACAAATAACCCAAGATACCTTCACCACAATCGAAGCCTGGTTAACTGAATCACAACTACTCCTTAATGCCAAAAAAAAAAGCTACTCTTCGCAGCAAAACCCCTCTCACCTGACTCTCACTTTCATATTTTCTCCCAAAGCAACACAGAAATTAAAATCGTATCCCATGCTAAACTATTAGGTATTACCAGTGGTGGCTGGTGACTTCAAATCAAAGGGGAACTGCACAAGACAGCTGAATGGGCAAGGTCAGCTAGAAAGGGGTGTGGCCAACTAGAAAGGGATGAAGCTATGTTACAGAAATACTCATTAACACGCTAACTATTTTACATTCATTGTAAAATACAGACAAAAAAGTATTACAGTTTTGCAAAGATATAATTACAACAGCAGTAATCAGTAGGGCAATTTGTTTAATTCACACCCAGCCCCAATTCCCAGTGCCTACCCCACCCATAGTACCCGATTTGATCTTGTGAGGTTAAAAACAAAAACAACAAAAAGACAATACTGTCATTAAGGTAAGTATTCTTTTTTTTTTTTCACATAAACACTTAGTTCAGAGCTTATTGTTGATCTTACTTCACTCAAATGCACATTACTCTTGCAATGCAAGATAGAACTGCAGTCATTCCATTTGCACATAAGCAATGCCCCATTCCAAATACCTAACCAAACCAGAGAATCTGCTTTGAGCCTACAAGGTTTAAATTACCATTGACAATAAACTTATATTCGAATGCCATATTGGTAGTGTCATTAAAAAAAACTGCAAATTAGGAGCCCTATACAGACAAACATTTCATGGACAACACAAAAAAAGTTCTCACCAACACTTACTTGCTTCCCTCCCTATTATACAGTGTCCCCATTTTTACCAACCTGCACTCATCTCTACAAAATAAGCTCTAGCCCTGCTACCATAAAATTGCCAAATTTGCCATAGGCAGCTCATACCGCTCACATCACTGCCAAGCCTTAAATTAATTAAACTGGCTGCAATTTCCACATCACATTAACCTCATTCAACTGTCCATAGCACATAAAATTGTCAACAATCCAAACTGTCCTGCCCTTAAGAACATTTTAATACCCTATAGTCCCACCAGAACCCTTTGCTCTCAAAATAAACAACTCATAACTGTTTATGTTCCAAACAAAATAGCAGGACAGTGCCTTTACTCATACACTGTCGCTAAACTATGGAACTCACTTCTACCCAGCATAAACACCATTAGCTGCTTCAGCAAATTTAAACTCACCCTAAAGAACTACCTACTAAATATTAAAATCTGCCCAAATAGATAAACATCCTACTCTCCTTGCGCCTTCTAGCTTACCCCAATCTTTACCCATCAAAACCAATAGGAAACTCTTTGATCTGTAAGTTAACTTTAACCAACTCTGTTCTTACTATAAATCTCATTACCCTTAACTATCATTCTAAACCCTCATCCCTTTAAAATTACCCCACTACTGATTTTTCTTTTTTTTTATTAATTCTTTCAACCTAACACTACCCCCAGTGATCTTTTCCTTTCTTAACTTTCAACCTATTTCAATATTTACAAAAAGTGTGTGTGTGTGTGTGTGTGTGTGTGTATATATATATATATATATATATATATGTGTGTGTGTGTGTATAAAATATAATTTTGTAAAGTACTCTTTTTCTCTCTCTGATATAGTAACTTCCAACAGTTTTAATGTGTTTCTCATTTGTTATATTGTACTGTATTTTCTAGAAATTCTTGTAAAATACTGTGCAATCATAATGTGTTTGTGGAGCTTTTCTCCCTGGGCATCTGATGAAAATGGGCTCCTGTCCCAGTCAGATTTTTCTGGTCAACAAATGTTAATAAATAAATAAAATAAATACTAAACTATTTTTTTTTAGAATTGCCCAACCATATTGTAGATCAATATGTATGTATACCTTTAAGAAGCTTTTCAGGGGCTTGCACAAGTGTATATATACTGAGCACATGCGAACCTGACTGCCATTTTGTAGTAAGCTGTTGAGATGTAAGCATGTTTGTCTGTATGGCCTGTCAGTTCGTTTATATTTTGTACTGTTGCTATCCGTCCTGATGTGTTTCTACATAATAAAGCAAATAAACAAATTACCCCATCTGTTCATCTTTACTTGTGAAAACAGACTAGCAACATGCTGTCAGAATGGGATCCAGATACAGGACCAAAGACACTCCGTTAAAGGTGGAGGGATATAGATGAGAGGATCATCCTTACTGCACATATAACTCGCAAAAACAGGTCAGACATGAATTTCAGGTATAAAAGCGTACTTAAATGATTTCTTTTCACAAAATATAAAAGCACTCAGAATGCTCTAAATGAATTTCTAATTAAACAAAATGTCCGAAACTGCAACATATTGATGAAGATATTCAAATAACTATGGAAATTGTTTGAAATAAAGTCTGAATTGCATAAAATGTATAAAATAAAGAAACAACTGCATTTTTTTCACTTTATGCTACTTTTTTGAATTAAGTAAAGCTATTCAAGATATGCAAAGTGTATGAAGCATTTGCATGTTTGTGCATTATTACAGTACATTTATTTCACAAAATACAGCCATCTTAAAGCATATTTCGCAAAGTACAGTATTTCAGAGAGTTTATTGTACATTTGAATGTTATTACAAGTACTGGCTGTGTGCGCATGTTTGTATCTAATTACAAGGGCCATGTTTTCAGTTTGTTTGGGCATACTTTGTTGGCATGGCAGATGGATTTCAAAAACTTCGACCTCTTGTCTTTGATACTAATATTGCAGAGAATTGGAGAGTGTTTGAGCAAGAGCATGATATTTTTATGCAAGCTGCATTTTCTGATAAAGATGACCGTACAAAGGCATTTATTCTGCTTAATTTAGCTGGCTCAGAAGCTATAGAAAGAGAACGTTCATTTGTGTATGCACCTGCTGTATTTGCAGGAGCGGGGAAAACCATCATATAGTGGTAACAGCTGAGCCAAGGGAAGACCCCTAGTGCTTAAAACATAAATTTAGAAAAATGTGCAACCCCCAAATGAATATTACAACAGAAAAGCACTTATTTTGCATAAGAGATCAAAAGCCTGGTGAAACTTTTGTAGCATATATAACAGCTTTGTTTCTTAAAGCTAAAACGTGCAGATTTGGTTATTTAAGGGATGAGTTGATAAAAGACAGACTTGTATGTGCAGTTAAAGATGATACTGTGAGAAACATTTTGCTTCATGACAGTGATTTAACTTTGAATAAGGCCATAGACATTTGTCATATATATGAGCTCACAGAAAAGTACATAAATATGCTTACAAATGAGAAGTGCATGCTTCCAGTAACTTCTAAAGCTAACATTGATAGTATGCAGCACATGGTTACAAGAAACAGGACCAAGCAGATGGCAGCAACTGTAACCCCTGCAACACTCACTGGTAAATCCTATAGCCTTCTAGCAAATTCCAGAGTGCTCACAGTCTCAGTGAAGCACAAGAGTGAGTCAGCAAACTCAAAGAATGGGCCCCCACCCAGTTTTATTGCTAACTGTTGTAACTGTGGTGGAAATCATGAACCTAGAAGAGAAAAATGCTTAGCTATTCATCAGCAATGCCACAAATGTAATAAGATGAATAAGTTTAAAAGGTTTTGTAAATCAAATAAGGGACATTATTAAAAGAGAACATTCCAAGAGACAAGTTGATCAATTATGAAGCTGTGACCATACTTTTTATGTTGATGGTGTGTCAGTGCTTGATGAAACAATCAATGCAGTAGATTTATGGGCAAAGAATGAAGTATTTTGTACTGTTTGGATAAATGGAAGACTGCATAGAGTTCAAAGTAGATGCAGGTTCAAACTGCAATGTTATGTCAGCAGAAACATTTCCTAGAGTATCTGCTGGCGAGAAGCTTGATTTGACAAAGTGTGTGAAGCTTTTTGCTTATGGTGGTGAAGAAAGTCATACTGAAGGTTCAGTAGTACTTTGATGTTATTCTGCTGGGAACAGCTATGACTTGCAATTTTATGCAGTCAAAAGACACATACAGTCATTATTAGACCTCTGAGACAGGGAAAATGGGACTGCTTTCATTTAACAAGGATGTCCATCATGACCAGAAATGCCACTGGAACAACGACAGTGTACTGAAGACAACTTTAATAAAATTCAATAAAACAAAGTTGTGGTAAAGTACTACTTCCACGGTAAAACCACAAGAACCAACAAATTCAAATTAAGTGCTTTTCGTCTGTAGTATACACAGACTTCTTCAGATAATAGCACAACGTGAATTCAAGAGGATTTAAATGTAGTGAAGTGGTCACATGATAAATGTAACCCTATCGTTATCCCTTTGAAGGACAGAACAATTCTGACTTATTTTTGAAGACACAATGTGCAAAAATTCAATTGAAGTTTCCTAACAGCCACTTACTACGAAATAGCACAACTAAAATAATAAATAAAATACAACAATTGTTAATACTCCATACTGGGTGTAGTAGATTAAAACTAAAAGTTATGTCTGTTACTCTAAACAAGAGTGCTGTATAATGCAGACACCAGAAACATAATGGAGCAAGTGGAAATGGAACGTACTAAAAAAATGTTAATAGTTGTGTGTGTATACACTATCAACAAACTTATAACTTGTAACTTTTAAACTTGCGATGGAACAAAAGTCCAAATGATCATGTTTGCGTATGAATGTAGCGCAATGTTCTCTTTGGCTAAATAAAGGTGAATAGCCTAAACTAAAGCTGAGTGGACATGCTATATCGTAAATAGCAATTTATATGAATGCCATAATACAAGAACTAAAGTTCAATTTATAATTTGTGATTAATATATCATATACGTTATTCTAAACACTAAGTACTAAAAAGTGCAGGTATATAATTGAACACCTTTACTAGTGGGACAAGTGGTGACTAAAAATTAATCTTTAACATCTTATAACAAGGGATACTAAGGTTAGTGGACCACAAATAAGTGGATTAATTATGTTACTATCAAATATTGTAATACCTGCTTAATATATTCTGTGTCTATATCACTGTAAAGTACATTGAACATGTTTTTAAATTAGTGAAAAAGTTCTAACCTTGGCAAATACATAAATTACTGTAAAAAGTAAAAATTGAAAAACATGTTCAATGTACTTTACAGTGCTAGAGACACAGAATATATTAAGCAGGTATTACAATATTTGATAGTAACGTAACGTACTGCTTATGGAAAAATGCAGTAAAAATGTTAGTAGTTTACAATTCTTCTAAAATTGTGAATGAAACTACAAGACTAAGGTCCCAGATCAATTTCAAAATGCAAACAGCTAGTGTTTACATGCAATGCTACTTAAGGAGATAGAAGTACAGTATAATCAGTTCATGCAGCAGTTGACAATTCTCCCATGACTGAAAATGAAGCTGCAAGACTAAGGTCCCAGAAGAAGTTTAAAAAAAGCAAGCAGAACTTTCTGGATAAAACATGGAAAAATGCAAAAAGTACAAACAGAAAAAAACAATATCACCACACAGGTCAGTATTAAATGCAAATGATATTTAAACAACATTTCTCACTGTTCAGGACTTTCTCCACTTCAGAGTCTTAAATAATAGATATTTACACAATTTTTAGTCTTTAATTAAAATTGACATGCCCAGTTAAAGACATGAGCCCATATGTTTAAGTAATGTGATATGAGCTAGTGTGAACTAAACTACTGCACATCAATCATGTTTTGTGTTGGGTGAGAGGTTGCGGTGTAGTTGTAGGGTAGGTACTTAGTAGCCAGGATTATACAGAACTCTGACGAAACCTAAACCTCATGCATAATCCCTAAACAGGCCCCATCTTGTCAGACCTATTAAATATTTGCAAGTCTAATGGAAGCATGAATACCTTCTCAAGGGATTCAATCTCTTCTGCAACATAAACAAAAAACATGTTGGAGGGATAGTTTTCTTATGACCGAGAATACCTCTTCTATGGACTAGTCTTCCTCAACAAAATTCAAAGTTCTACTTTTACTCTGTTCCAACTATAATTTGGATGAATGGCTGTGGAAGCTCAAATTCATCCCCAGTTTAGCGTCCATGTCCTTCATGGATGGGGCAATATTTAGATGCCCCAACATATCCTTGTTCTGCCTACCTTTGGGTTATTCCCACACAAAATATGAGCTCAAAACCACCATGGGAATGTAAGGCTAGGTGTCTGAAGATACTCACAAATGAATAGCCTAGTAAGTACCTATGAACATTTAATCTCTACTATAATCACTAGAAATAAATGTTGTACTTAAGCAGAGTGACAATGCTTGTTTATCTTTTATACCCAGTTATATTTAACTAAGAGCTTTGTAAACAATAACTCAGAAAGTAACATGTCCATTAACTACCCTCCTTATTAACTGTGTTAATCTGCCTTAAAAAGGTGTATCAGTAAACTAAAGAAAATAATTCAAGCATGATAAACTTTATGAATTTTGCAAGGTTCCTCAGAGCTTGTGATATTTTTAGTCCCTCTGATAAAAGTTTTGAATATCTCACTCAGAAAATGTGTATTAAAACTGCAGCCATAATTCCTTTGCTAGAAATTCTAAGCTATTTTTTTCTTTCCATAGTTCCTTGCTTTCCCACATGATGATTAGAGATTGCTGCCACTAAACAAAATGGTGGTTTAATATCCCTTTTTCTTTGGTTGTGTTTGGAGCAGCATTGGTTGAGAAAGTGGCATATCACTGCTACATCCTTTTTAGCATTATCAACTAGCATGAACATCTACAGAGGCTGGTGAAATTTCAGTTGTAGTGGCTCTTATAGAGTTCACACAAGTCTTTTATCTGCACACGCAATAATCAAGGAAATTGTACCATATACTTTGGACAACAGTGCTATCACTTGTATTGCAAGTATCTATGTATGTCACTTATCATAACTTTATTGTGTGGCTTACATGTAAGCTCTCTACCCTGGAGCCCCTGGGTAGAGGGCAAATTCTCTCTTCCTGTTACTATGTGGGATGTACATGTTCTCATGTGTTTGCATAAATTTTCTTTAGATCCAGTTTCCTACCAAATCCTGAAACATGTTGTTTGGTTGGCTACACTAAATTGTTACCTCTCCCCTTGTGTTCAGGCCTTAGTTGAAAAGGTTCTGGGGACAAGCCCACTTACCCTTTTAACAAATTATTAAACTGAATTAATTGTTTGGAGAGCTCCTCACTGGTGGCACCTCATGGATTGGACCATTGCCCTCTACTCTGTTTGTAGCCTCACAGTTGACAGCTCAGATGTTCAAGCCACATGATATGCAAATAAACAAACCTTTTGATACTTCACTTATTCCACTGCCTAATCCTCTACTTGAGACTGACTTTTTGTGACCTTGAGGACTTTTGTGCACCAGACCTGTCTGTTAGCCACTGCTTTAGGTTCTAGTAAATTGATATTCATTAGTTCAATAATGCTGTCTGTCCATCTTAGCATGTTCAGTAGCCTATGCTAGCTCTTCCTTCTTTTGCCTTCATCTTTTCCTGCATCAGTGTTTTTTAAAAACAATAGTTTGGGTTATATGGAACTTTATTGACAATGTGGTGTTTTTGCTGTTTAAAACCTTATTCAGATATGGCCTATACTTCCTCCAATGAAACAAGTGTCTCTTAATTTCATGGCTGTAGTAACCATCTGCAGAGCCCAGGAAAATAAATATCCCACTTTTTCCCATCTGTTTGTTAAGAAATGATAGGGCATTTTGATGCTGCGCAGCAACCCAGCTGTGGTGCACTCTGTTTTCATATTCATCAACAACACTCTTCAATTCTTTCTCACTTTGAGTCTTAAGATTGATATCATCTGCATATGTAAGGTTGTTAGTATTTTTCCTTACAGTTTTGATTTCAGCATCTGAGTCATCATACTCAGCATTTTGTGTGATATATTCAGCACATTGAATAAGAAGCATGACTGTGCAGTCTTGTTATTCCCAATTTTGGGCCAGTCAGTTATTTTGTATTCTGTTCTAACTGCTGCTTCTTGTTCTGTGTATACATTCCTCTGGACACAAATATGGCTACATAGTATCCCCATTTATCTAAGAGCTTACCACTGTTTAAGGTCCACACAATTAAAGGATTTAGAGTTTAGAAAAAATGCAGGAATCTTAAAAAGTATACCCTATTGGAGAATACATGTTCTTCAACAGAGTTCTAAATTCTCAGAAGAGCCCAGTATCAAATCTGTGGCTTCACAGCAGCATATTAATAGTGACCATGGAGTACAGTTAAAGCACGGATAGAAAAACTGCCGCTGTTGTGGTTTTGCTCACTGAATGCAAAGTTCTAGTGAGCATCCATTAAAGTTTAAAGATAAAATGAAACTAATAAAAAAATGCAATAGCAGTCACAAGAAGTGAACGTTTTACTTTCCCTAGAAAGCTATGTTTAGCAAGCATGGGACAATAAACAACAAAACTAATGCACTTAACTGTATTAGAAGGATGTGCATGCATGAGATAGAGTGCAAGTGTGTGTGTGTGTGTTCGTTCCTACCTTGCTCAAGTATTCTGGACAAAGCCAAGAAAAATTGGGAGAGGGAGACCTAAACTCAGGGAATTTTTTAAATATTTTTATTCATTTAAAAGTTTAATAGAGGTAGAGATTTTGCATCAATATGTTTTTTATGCATGGGTTTGATTAACTGTAGTCCTCAAAGATTTAATAGATCATCAAGCAGTTTTAAAGGACATGGTAAAATATGAGAAAATCAAGGGCATACTACAAAATCAGTTACAGTTGAGAGGTATATGGGATGGGAGAGAACAAGCATTCCTTTTCACTCTATATAATGTTTCATTTATCACAATAAAATGAGATATCTGAGGTGTACATAGTCTGTTAGTCTGTGCTTCTGCATGTGTGTGTGGATATATATGTGATTTTCTGCATATGTGTGAGGCTATCACTGCATTTATTTGTGTAGGTGAAACTCCTTATGTGTGTATAGAGTAAGTACTTATATTTTGTATGTAAAAATGTCATCCAGCAGCAATTACATGTCATACAGCAGCTATTTTACATCAGAAAGATACTATTTTGCATACTAATAATTAAACAAGTACAATCCAATTTAACAGCCCATTTTCTAGGTAAAATAATGCCCTCCAGGGTGGGTGTTATAGGAGAAATGGTGTAACTGTCAGGTGTTGGGCAGTCCGTTATTTCCCCAATAATGCCTGCCCTCCTGGACATTACTATTTATTATCCAGTGGATCCTGGCAATTTAATCTCTGGTGATTTTGCCCTTTCTGAAAAAACTTCCTTTCAGGTATTATATCCTCCATAATCTGTTTTTCTCTTTCAATACATATTCATTTGGAATACTGTTAACACTCATGTCTAGTCGGCCTTGGAGGTGTTTCCTGTCTTCTTTAATTTAATTCTAAACTTTGTGCTAAGAAGCTGATAGTTTGAGCCACACTTGAACTCCAATCACCTTTAATAAAAGCAGTATAGTTTTGGTGTTTTTCCCAGAAGGTGCTGCAGATCCTCATAAAACTGATCAGTTTTCTTGTCCTTGCCATCTTCAGTTTTAGCATAAACTTAAACTTAAATGTAATTTTAAATTTCAGTGTAATGTTGATAGTTTTTTTGTAGAATCTGACTGAGGTTATTCTGTCATTTTTAAGTTTATAACTGGGCACTGCTTTTAATTATTAGAGACGCTCCATTTCATCTGCAACATTTTTAACCATAGTAGAAAATCTGATGTAACATGACTAGGTGTCTAAAGGGTGTTCTTGTGCCATCCCACCCACCTGGTTAAAAAGTAAGTACATAAACCAGTGACTGAACTTGGATAGGTTAACAGAAATACTGACTAGCATCATTAGCAATCAGTTTCAATGCAACAAGGTTCATTTTAAAGAAAACTGGCTGTTTGATATGAAAAACTGCTTCCTTTGCACCTCAGTTGACATGCATCTTCCCTTGAAACATTAACAAAATCAGCTAGGCAATGCTTTCGGGAGTCTGTTATTCATACATTTGAGCCACTTAAGTACCCCTTTATGGTTCAGGAATGGACTGGACTTGTACCTTTGAACTGTATCCCAACACTCTTGCATAGTAGGGGAATTAACAGATTTCCATTTTTTCAGCTATTCGCTTAAATGCAACAGTTCTAATAACTTGCAGCTGAAGTTTACACTAGAAAATTACTCCTTCTGGGAAGCAGATGTGATGAAGGATTCTGCCTCCAATACTTCTGCAGGTCTTTGTAGAAAGTTTATAGTTCTAGGACATTTGTACATAATGTGCTTCCATGTATGTAGTTTTACAACATTGACAGAAAACAAAAGTTTTAAGTCTGTTAGAGGCTGCATCCTTTGTATTTTCTTGGGATATAAAATATTTGAAATAAACTTCTCTCTGTGAGTAGCTGAGAAAAAATGGGACAATATTATTGTAGACTGTATAACTTGGATTCAGGCTTTGTGCTTATTTGTTAGTGGGGTATTTGGATGACACATATGGAGGTTACAGTGGGACTTTGTACATTTGCAGAAATGAACAGGATTTGATGGATTTTAGTGCAACTAGTTACCCTTTTTCAAAGTACTGAATCAGTTTTGAGGGTTTTGATGTATGCTTTCAAGGCCTTTTACATCTTAAAGCTAAATGTATCATTTTTTTTTTTTGTAAACCCCAGGAGTGTAAACTAACCTTTGCACTTTAACATATCAAGAAGGTCACCTCACTGTCTTCCCAGATGAAAAACCACCTCTGTTGTTTTCTAGCCACACTGTATTAATTTTTATTTGGGGAAATCCATGATTCACAATTATACACTAGAAATAAACAGCAACATCTTTAAAAGCTGATTTTCAAAGCCTAACTTATTACATCAATCGCTACTATTAGTTGGGCTACAGCCTGTAATTTACATTAATTTGATGACAACATAATTAAGGCTGACCAATAGCACTGCAGTTAATAAATGATACTTCACTGTATTAAATACACCTGTACCATCTGCACAAAGTATAACTCCACTGTTTAAAGGTCCTGACATGGAGAATCAATCAAAGGTTTTATTGCTTAAATAATTTATTACCTACCAACCATTCAGCCGAAGAAACACTTGTTCACGCTTGCTTGGTGAAGGGTAGAATTTATGCAAAGAGTAGGTATTATACTTATACAGGCTTAGGTCCATTTCTAGTTGTTTCATATTCCATATACTGTTTGACTCAGTCAAAGGAAAACTGTACTACAGATCCTGGAATTAAAAGTAAGGTAAGTCTGTCTTCTTAGATGTGTCTACACGGGTCTACTACAGTTGATTGAAAACTCACTTGACTGAAAATGAAATTACTAGGACCACTTCACTGAAAACTCATTTCTTTGAAACTCATTTCGTTGAAAGTTATAAATGGCCTTTTCCCCACTGTAGTGCGACCTTGGAGTTAATATATAAAGTAAGGGGGGTGTGGGGGGCATAGCCCCCCACATATTATAAACATTTTAAACTATACACAGTGATACTTACAAGTGCAATAAATAACTGTTTCCAAAAGAGAATATATGCAACCAAGATATGTGGGGGGCAGTGCCCCCCACACCCCCCTTACTTTATATACTAACTCCAGGGTCGCACTACAGTGGGGAAAAGGCCATTTATAACTTTCAATGAAATGAGTTTCAGTCACGTGAGTTTTCAATGAAGTGAGCTTTCAGTGAAGTGGTCCTAGTAATTTAATTTTCAGTCAAGTGAGTTTTCAATCAACCGTAGTAGACCCGTCTACGCAGACACGAGATAGACAAAGCTCTTATATTGCAGCCTGCTTACCTGTACATGCATTCCCTAGCTCATAATTTTATACATTGCTAGCTCAGGAGCAGCTTTTCATCTCAAAAAGGTCATGTTCTAATTAATTCCATGCACTAATGGCAGTGTTTAGCCTTGAAACAACTTGTGTCACTGGTTGCTCATCCAGGATGAAAGGTGCCTGTAGAACTGTATATAGTTTTATGTCCTTTTCTAATGGTGAATCATGTTTATTCCTTCCGGAAATTGTATCAAACTACCACATTTTTAAATCTTTTTATCCTTCTATCATTCAGCCTGTTTATTCCCCTGTGGGTCAGGAGTCGAGTGTGGGAGTTTATTATCCAGGCAGCCATTAAGGGTTTTCTTATTTTAAACCTAAGTCTCCTTCCCAATGACTGCATGTGCACTTACAAATTCAAAGCAATGCACTGCTCTCCTGTATGGATGAGCACATTCCTGCACATGCTCCATGAAGGCCACCATGTGAAGTGACTTGGCACAGCCAAATGGATATTCTGACTACTCTATTGCATGTTATACACTGTTCTCTCCAGAAAGTGCCAGTAGTGCAATGAGTCAACCATCTCCTTCCTTGGAGAGTACACTACATTTTTTTCTTTTTTGAAATCTTGGTCATTACTCTTTTATTTTGTTTTGTCTGGGGTAGTCTCTTGTAGAGAGAGATAAGTGTACATGATTTAATGACACTTGAGAAGTTGCTAAGGTTTATAAAGATTGGTAATTATGTTAGAGACTCATTTGAAATGTTAGATCTGCTACAGGGCATCCTTGATTCATGACAATACACAAAAATGTGGTACCTTGGTCATACTTTCCTCTCTTTGATACCATCCATGGTAGTTGCTTTGTAGACCTACTAGATAATCTCACTGAAAGGTGGTGGGGATGGGGGGATTAGAGACAGCACACTGAATTTTATCAGCAGCCTTCTCCAAATCAAGTAACTCTGTGATCAGGTAGGTTATATTTGGATTTTACTACATGTGGAGAAAACTTTTATTATAGTAATTGGAGTGCATATATATTTAATGCATCTGTTCTGGTCCTTGTGGATTGTTCAAGGCAGTATTTGTTGGATCTTCTCTGCTTGTAGGAGTGTGTAAACCTTGTAATTTGTTTCTTGAGGGTTGGGATTGTTTTATTTACTGCTGAGAAGAGCCAAAATTATAGATTGTGCTGAAGGAGGTAGCATTTGTGCGTGGTTCATCTGAAACATCATGCAATCTCAGATTTTTTTCTTAAACCTACTGTTCCTACCATCTTCTCTCTCCTTCCCATATAAGTTATGACTAGGTTACAGTTTTGACTAGAGCCTGTATTCCTGTCTGTTTCTAAAAAGTTTGGAGGACTGAAGGTGAGGTAATTCCGACAGCATTGTTATAGCTTGATACTGATTCCTAAGAATGTCGGACATTCTTTAGAGATTTGAAACTTATGAGAGGCTGGGTTATTTGTGGCCTACATGCAAAACAGGGCTGTCTGCTTCTTCGGCATTCAACCTAAGTAAGTATGTACTTTGGAGTGAACTGGACTATAGTTTTCTCTTTTTTGTGTGTGTGTTTGCACATGTATCTTTGGCTTTAAGACAAAAAATATATAGTCTCCTTTGGAGCCAATTAAATGTTTTTGGTCTAGGTCACAAGTAGCTCTGTAATGTAGGAAAGCAATTCTGAAAAAATCTTGAATGGAATTGGTTTCACTGTGCCATTCCTTTGAGTGCATATTTCTTCAGAGTTATTGTTGGGTATGTAAAAACATGCAAGATTTGGGGAAGTGTGGAAAGCCCTGAACCATGAGTAACAACATTTTCATTAAAAAGTAAAGAGAAAAAAGTCTTTATTTCAGTTCTGCTTAATTATTTAAGTTGCACTTTGTGGCCTGTGTGGTGATACATCTTTGTACTTAACTTTTTTGCCTGACACATGGAAATAAAATAGCCATCTGTTTGCATTTTTTAGTTTGTTCTAGGACCTTAGTGTTATAGCTTAACTTGCAGTTGTAGGAAGATGTGTTTCTACATTATAACACCAAAACAAAAACAAGTGGAAGGGCAAAAGAAAAACTAACACACTGAAATGGCATAATTGAAATAAACCACCACAGCACCAAAATGTAAAGTCTAGCCCTTTTGTTATTTAATTATCCAACAACTTCATCAAAACACCAAACATCATTCCATACTATATTAAATACAAGTAAATGCATGATTTTGCTTATTAGCATCCCCTTCAACCAATAGAATTACTCAATTTTCCAAACTTGAATACATTAAGTAAGGTGCTTTTATTTTATTATGTATTAAAGTAGCCACAGTCTTTAATTTGTTTTTAACAAGTTTTCATCCACTCCTAATATAAGTTGCCATCTAATTTCCTTAAATTCTAAAACATTATTAAAACTTTCAACAAAAGGAACCTGATCAAATGCATTTAATACAAAAAATTCTTAAAATTAAGACAATCTGAAGCATGTTTGGCCAATGCACTCTTTCTTTTTAATAGCTGTGATATGGTCATAAATCATCCAGACTCTGCTACACTTTGCTGTGAAGGAAAGGTTAGTTTGCTGTTATTTTTTGTATTTCTGTATTGCCTTTCTATATTTTGAATACTGTAGTTTGTTTTCTTTACCTTGTGTTTTGCTTGCATTCTGTTTAACAGCATATTAAAACTTCAAAAGAGACCACAGCTCTCTCTGTTCTGAGTCAGGCAGAATTTTTTCCCTCCCTCCCAGCCATTTAAGTTGTCTTGTTAAATACCACTGTCTTTCCAGTTGCCCGCCTCTTATGTTAATCTGACCATATATCTCATTTCTCTCTACTTTCACTGGCTTATGTGAGTAATCACAAAACCATCACTTTTGAAATCCCACCCCTTCAATTATTTAAATTTATTGGCCATCCTACAGTATTTCATAGTACCAAAATACAAAAGTAACCACCCCTTTCAGTCCATCTTGCTGTTTTAAAAATAGTAACTCTCCACTAAACCTTAACTTTTTAAACAGGTAAAACTCAAGTTACCTACTTTCATATCTAACTTCTCTAGTGCACACTGCAGAGTGCATTCTTTTCAATCTTACCTTTAAGCATCCCTGTTACTAGCACTTTCTCTAATACCTAAAAAGATCATCTCTACTTGACTCCAAGTAGACTTTTCTCTATCTGTTAAACCTAGCACTTGCTCCTACAGTACTTATTACCTTGATACGGCACTCTTATAGATAGCACCCCAAAAGGCAACCCCCATTTCTTGGTCACTCACGTCCCCGGAATCTCTTTTAAAGTTTTTTTGTCTAGTCCTTCTAGCATGTCGAGGGATCAGTTGCTAGTGTCCTCTCCTGCTCAGCTGGTGAACCTGGGAATATTGAGGCAATGTTACAATTGCCTCATGTACACAGACAACCCTCTCCTCCTCCCACAAAACACAAATACATGCGAGAGATGCAACTATACGGCCAAACTGGAGGCTGAGCTCTCTCAACATAGGACTGGCAAGACCAGTCAGGAGGAGAAGGTTACCACACACACTATAGACCCAGTCTCACATAGTACCATCACAACCTCAAATCATACACATAAACACACAAAGACATACTCGGCTCTGATCAAAAATCTACCAAAACAGCAGAGGCCACCAAAGCAGACACCCAAACAACCACCACCTCAGAACACAACACCTGCAACACATAGACCTCACAGTCAGAGTGTCAAACAGTCACAGCCCTTAAGGCCAAACACAATGCCAGACACACTAGTCATTGGTGACTCCATAGTCAGACACACTGACGTCCCGCTCACCAGACTGAGTAAGGAGAAGGTCACAGTAAGCTGCCTGTCGGCGCTAGAATCCACCACATAACGCAAGCACTCAGGTCTCTCAACAGCAGGTACAAATATGACTCAGTCATTGTCCACGCTGGTGTAAACGACCTGAGATGCACCTCCTTGGACTACATGAAAAGAGACATTGAGGAGCTCTCTGATTATGTAGCCCAGGCAGGTATGACCCTGACCTTGAGCAGTATCCTACCTTCACCAAGAATGATGCCACAATACAGAGATAAGATGATCAGCTTTAACAATTGGCTTAAACTCTGGTGTCATTCAAAGGGGATCCAATGTCTGTCTGCCTGGGATGACATGCTGGACAAGCCACGCTGCTTCAAGGGACGGCTTGCACCTGTCACCCTGGGATTCCGGATATTGGCAAAGGCTCTTGCCACCCCATAGTGCCTTTTTAGGCAAGGCTCAAATTCTAAACCTACCACCCTAGAACACAAAAAGGAAAAAACTAAGGGTAATGCTGCTCAATGCCAGAAGTCTAAATCTCAAAATGCACGCACTCGAGGCCCTTCTCAGTATGGAGAACATCGATGTCTGTGCAGTGACAGAAACCTGGTTCAAGGCTCCTGAGAGCACCCCAGCACTATCAGGTTTTACCTCTTATCATGCGTTCCGCCCCAAAATCCGGACAATACCAAGAAAGGAGGGGGGGTATCCATATTCATTAAAGACACCCACACCTCAAGACTGGTGGCAACGCACGATGCATCAGAGACCATCCAGGTGCAATTAACCATAGGCAAGACTGCTCTGCAAATTGTAGCATGTTACAGGCCACCCTCACAAACTCAGGAACCTCACATGGCCTTCCTGAAAACACTAGAGGGATAAATGTATCACCAAACACCATCATACTAGGTGACTTCAATTACCCTAATATAGACTGGGAACACTACTCAAGCCCAAACACCCTAGCCCAAAAGTTCCTGGAATTCATAAACTCAAATGCCATGGAACAACTAGTCACCATCCCCACAAGAGGAGAAAACATACTTGATCTCATCATCACGAACATGGGAGCACAATGTTCAACACCGGAAGTATACCCTTCACTGGTGAGATCAGATCACAAACTAATCTCGCTGGAGGTCCTCATCCCACCCCACCTGAAATAAAAAGACCACAGTAAAGAACTTCTCGAAGCCGACTTCACACTTCTAAAGACTAGTGTGGTCTCCTTTAAGGCCCCGAGCCGACGGAAAACAGTACTCAAGCCGCTGAATCACTTACAAATGCCTTCTACCAGCACCTGCAGGACTGCATGGATAAGGCAATCCCAAGCAAAACAAAGACTCTTTGTACCAAAGGCAAGCGTCCACTCTGGTGGACCCCAGCCATAAACAAACTCTACAACAAAAGGAGGAAGCTACTACAAGATAGAGCAAAATCCTTAAAAGGTAAGACACCCTTGATCACTATAAGTAAAAACTAAGAGCTCTCATAAAATCATCCAAAGCAAATTTTGAGAGAAAAATAGCTAAAGACTCAAAAGACAATCATAAGGCCTTCTTTAGCTATGTTAGAAACCTGGGAGGAAACTCCCAGATATGCTCAGAACTAGTTCAAAATGATGTGAAGATTACTGATCCTACAGACATTGCCAACATACTGGCTGACAGGTTCAGTGCAAACTTCTCCCCTCCCCAAAAGGAGAGATATCTATACCAAGCGATTGCAGCCCCCAAACATCTCCAACGCCCAAGTGAGAACTGCTCTCTCCAAAGCAAAAACACAGCATCCATGGGACCTGATGGTGTCCCCGGCTGTGTGCTCCACGAACTCAACGAGGAATTAAACCCACAGCTAGGACAGCTGTTTAATCATAGTCTTACCTCTGGATACGTGCCCAGGGTGGCGCACTGCAACTGTGGTCCCACTTCACAAAGGCGGTGCCTCCACCGACCCTGGAAATTACCGGCCCATTAGCTTGACAAGCCTTATCTGCAAAGCCATGGAGAGGATCATAATGGACCTCATAAATAAAGACATAGGGAATTTGCAGACTTTGGATCCATCCCAGTTTGGCTTTGTCAAAGGCAGATCATGCCTTCTAAACTTGGTTGACTTTTTGGAAACAGTCACCAAAGCCATTGATGAGCGAAAGGCAGTCCATACAGCCTACCTCGATCTGGCGAAGGCCTTTGATACAATACCCCACTCGGGTATCATTGAAAAACTCATCAGCTTAAATGTTAACCCATACATCACAAGATGGGTTGCAAACTGGCTGAGTGACAGAACCCACAGGATCAGAGTTGCTGGCGCCATGTCAGACTCAAAGCCTGTCACAAGTGGTGTACCACAGGGCTCAGTCCTGGGCCCACTCTTGTTTGGCATCTACTTTTCCGAAGTACAAGCAAACACAGGAGGGTTATGGCTGACAAAGTTTGCAGATGACTGCAAACCGCGCGCCATAGTAGAAAACACATCTGACACAGATATCCTTCAGAAGGGTCTCACAGAAAGCGGATAACTGGTGCCAGAGCCATGGCCTAAAGTTAAATGCCAAAAATGCATAGTCATACCCTTCGGGAAAAACAAGGTTACCCTAGCTACCAAATAGGTGGCAATCCACTGAGTACAGAAGAAGTTATCAGGGACCTGGGGACCCAGGTTGATAGTAGTCTGTCATTCGACACCCATGTAGCTAAAGTAGTTAGGAAGACCTTCTACATTGCCCACCTTATCATGAAGGGATTCTCATCTAGATCAAGGGAGGTCATAGTCTCCCTATACTCATCACTCATCAGACCAATGATTGAGTACAATGCCCCATTCGAATGTATCTGACCCGCCACTTGCAGCAGCTGGAGAGGCCACAAAGTTCCTCACCAAAAGGTAAAGGGTCTCAAACATCTGTCCTATGCTGCCCGACTGAAAGAACTCCAGCTCTATTCAGTCGCTTCGCTTGCTCAGAGGTGACCTTTGCCTAACATACAAGGCCATGTCAAACCCAGATTTGATGAATATGCTTCACCTCAAAAAATCTAGATCCGTCAGAGCCACAAGGGCGGGAGACTTAGACCTCGACACGGCTATTAATAGGACGTGCTGGAGGGATAGATTCATCACCCAAAGACTCCCTATGCTGTGGAATAAAATCCCGGTATATGTGAGGCAGAGCACCTCGCTGGCCTTGTTCAAGAGAAATCTTGACCAATGGATGGGAGATCGCAGATATACCCCAGGGATTACCTCAGTGTCACTGCTCAACAGAGGCACAGCAAAATAATGGGTATAGTTCCCCATACTAAAGGGGTGGCGTAAGCCACAAAACTATGGGCTAGGCTTGTAAATGCCCTCGGGCAGATAGCCTAGTATGAACCTATGAACCTATGAACAATATAGTGGTTTTCCCCACATAGAACCTCTCACAGTTAAAGCAGTTGGCCAAATAAATTATATCTGTAGTTTTACAATTATACTGATGTTTGGCTGTAATAGCCTTATTTAAATGTTTAAAATTAATGCTATGAGCAGAATTTATAAACCTACAGCATTTGCAATTCAAACATGGATAGTTACCAACAGGACCCGTTCCTAAAACATTATTGTTGACACTTTGTGCTTCTAATAACCCCTTAATAAATTTGAATTTTACTTTTATATAAAATTGGGGTAAACACCAGCTATTTTAACTAAGTCAGTATTCCCCAAGTTAACATTTCAAATATCAACCAAAATCTTTTGAATTTCCTTGCAGTCTAAACGAATAGGAACTGGGAAGGTACGACATTTGTCCCAGTCACCCACCTCCCCTGTATTGTTGGGGTTAACCCACTTACCAAAATTGGAAGAAGTTTAGTGGCTCTAGAATGAATTGCTTCATTTTTTATAATCACTATTAATTTATTATTAGGATAACCTCTTTCTACAAACATTTTCACTAGGGCGCCAGCCACAATATAAAAATGAAAGTCATCACTAATCAACCTACTTAACCATATGATCTGTGTTGTGACAATATTCTGCTTCAAAAACTGAAGTGCAGATAGTTGTTAGTAAAGGTCTTTTTCCTATGTAAGTTACTGTCAAAGCAACTTTGTTCAAGATCCATTTTAATATTGACCACAAAAATTAACCATATCCCCTTTGTCACTAAGGACAAAGGACAAGCATTTAATACTTTGATGTCTAGTAAAAAACAATTCAAATTCATCATAACTACCTGCCCAAATAAAAAAAAAATGAAAAAGTTCACACATTTAAATAATTGATGTTTTACCAACCCAATACTTTCCCACCAGCATCACACTAAACTGGAATTATAATTAAGAAATTATAAGTTTCACGGGAATGAAAAATTCTTGACACCCATTGATGTGGTATCATTATACACCTACAATGAGGAGAATATGGGGGTGGAATTTGTCAGGTACTATTAAAGTCAATTTATTGATTGTTAGATATTTGTCTTGGCTAATAAATATGTCCTTCAAACAGAAAAAATTATCAACAGAAATCTGGAATGGCCATGGGGGCCAAAATGGCTTCAGCATTTGCCAATTTAGTGTTTAGCAAACTGACCAAGTTTGCAGATGGTTGCAAACTGGGAGCAGTCATGAAATTCCCCCCAAGATGAGAACACCTTTCAGGAAGGTCTAATACAAATAAAGGTAAGCTGTGGCTTAAAACTCAGTACCAAAAAAATGCATCATTTTACCTTTCGGGAAGATAGCCACCCTGGCTAACTATGTCATCATTAAAACACCCATAAAAGTTAATAAACTAGTCTGAGATGTGGGAACTCATGTAGATAGTAACCTAGCATTTGACCAAAATGTGTCCAAGTTAGTAAGAAAATCTTCTGTGTTGTTCAACTTATAAGTAACGGCATGACATTCAGGCATCAGACTCATCATAGAGTATGATGCCCCCTTTGGTATGTACCTGACCAGACACATGCAGCATCTGGAATATCCACAAATGTTCCATACAAAAAGAATACGGGGAGTAAACACAATGTCCTGCACTGGTCACCTCAAAGCCATCTCTCTTTACTCTGTATCATACAGATGTCTGAGAGGTGAACTTTGCTGGACATACAAGGCATCCCTGGACCCTGTTTTGATGAGGCTTATGCACATCTGCAAAATAAACAGCATCAGAGCTACTAGATCAAAATACCTACATTTTTCTTGCAACAAAAATGGTACTAACTCAAGAGATGAATGTTTCTTAGAGAATTCTCATTCTCTGAAACAGGCTCCCCATCCATGTGAAGCACAGTTCCTCTCTATTGCTATTTATGTGCAACTTGAACCAGTGGATGTCTAATCAGAAATTAATCCCTGATCTGACACTGGTGTTTCCAATGGGCAGAGGCAGTCAGTAAATCACCCCTATATAAATCTATTTTGTGGGTCACATTTGGGTTGCATGGTTAAGCTTACAATGGCCCTAGTGGTCATTAGCTTAGTATACACCTAAGATTATCCCACAGCATAGCCATTGAAACTGTAGTGTCTCTATATCAATAAACTGAGTGGTAAGTTTCTCAAGTTTCAGCTTAAAATCCTAGAATCTGGCATAGAAGCTACATAACTGGGGGGAATGGTAAACAGTACAAATAATGTAAAGAGCTGTGCTGTGATAGGTTCCACATTTACTGCTCCCGGTAATTCCATTACTATGATAATTCAGTTTAAGCTGCTGCATCGCATACCTCTCAACCACTTAGAGAAAAAAAGCTGGACAAAGCCTAAAATGATGGGGGGACAAATAGGGACAGATTTTAAATATTGCTCTTACAAACTGAGAAAGTTGATAGAATAATAGGTTTTGCATTATTATGAATATTCTGAAAGATTTGGAGTCTTAAACTGAAATGTTTGTCATTATTTAATGACTTCAATCCTCATCTATTTGCCAGAAAAGTACAAATTTTAGGAGGAACACACCAAACATATGAGGACAAAATCTGGACATTCTGCAAAAATCTGTACAGTTGAGAGGTAGTAAAGATAAAAGCCCCAAAACTTGGATGGGCTTCAGTATCTGTTAGCTCTCAACCTGCAAAACACATTGTGGAAAGAGAGACATTCAGCTCTATCTAACTAATCATTAAACTAATAATGGAAATAGTCACTTACGGTAGTTTTGCCGTAGTCTACCAGACAGATGTAATATTGTAAAGATAAATAGAATGGTGTCCAAGTCTCCATGGCTTATCAAGGATGTCATGTGTGAATGTGTGACACACCTGCAGGCCATAGCTTGTGGATCACAGATTCAAGTATTCCACTTAGACTGAAACTGTCAACTGCTATTGCACAAAATAAACATTAATGCATTTGTGGGAGAACAAAATCAGTAATAATTATCTTAAGATCAGAGGCATTACAATGCAATTAAATTGTGAGACAATTTTTGCTTTGCCAGTACTTGCCCTCAAGCTGTACCTCCCACTTCTAGAAGGGCAAAGCAGGTGAGGTCAAGGATAAATGTGTGGATGCCCATCGAATTATCAAGACTTATCTTGAACAATGTGAGAATGTCACTCACTCTAACATGTAATGGCAGTTTGTTCCAGAGATGGGGATAAATGAGGCATCAACCTCCTTTTTCCATTTTATACACAGCGTCAGGGTGTCAGATCAACAGTGATCATTATTAAGAGTCAATGTAAATGATGAGCAATAAGCATGTCCCAGCAGTGTGTTTTATGTACATGTTGGTGGAGATTCAGGTCATTAGTTCTAGTGATTCTGTAGCTGATCACCTTGTGGAGATGCAAGAGATCAAGAAGAGTCGGGTCCCTGATGGCACAGAATGTAAGACACAGATCTCCATATAAGGGTCTTTAAACAACAGTAGGAATTCAAACATGTCAAAGATCTTCAGACTGGTAATCTTTTTTTTTGTTTGGAACTGTTGAACACTTTCTAGATTGGTGGTGTGTGTCTGAGGGGGTATATACTGAAGGTGATTTGCACTCTATAATTGGTCTAATTTGGGCAGAGTATGGAGGGATCTGAATCTCTTTTGACTTGGCCAAGATATCTTTAGATATCAGCAGTGATAGATGAATTGCCTTGACTACTAATGTTACATAATTGTCAAAGGATAAGGAGCTGTTGACTTTCCTTTCTTTCTTTCTTTCTTTCGGCTTTTCCCGGTTAGGGGTCATCACAGCGGAACTTCCATCCGCTAATGATTGGCAGTGGATTTTTACGGTGCCGAGTTGCCAGTCCGATGCCCAACCTTCAAAGAAGGCATGCCCATTCACGCACACACCTACCTGCATGTCTTTAACATCACTCGACCATGGGGAGGACATGCAGACTCCACACAGAAGGTACTCCAGCCGAGAATCGAACGGGAGAACCTCTTGCTGTGAGGTGACAATGCTAACCGCTGCACCACCGCGGTTGACAAAGGTACCAAAATCTCTGACTTATGGTCAGTTTGTAGTGAAGGTGCTCGGTGTTATTTTAAAATGAGGATGAGAGGTGTTTTTAACAAACACAAAATGCTCCACGTTTTGCATTTAATGTTAACTCTTTTTTCAGTACGCCGTTAGTTAAAATGGATTAGCTCTTGCTGTAATGATACCATATCAAGTGGCGGTTGGGCCATAACACCCAGCTTACAGTTATTGGCAAGCCTAGCCTCTTGATTTATGGTTTGGCAGTTAGAGAAGTATATACCAAAATGGAAGAGTCCCAGTATTGACCCCTGAAGTACACAGTTAGTTGCCTTCTTGCTTTCTGAGGCAGCACCTGCTACTTTAACTGTGTGACTTTTATCTTTGAGCCAATTTGTTCTCCATCTTACCATGTAATGGCTATTTCTCTTAACTTATTTTACAATGCAATCATAGGTAGTGGTGTCAAATGTCATGCCTAGATTTAGAAAGGCTGTTTGGGACTGGTTGACCATTATCAACTGCCCCTGCGACCTTCCAAAAGAGGTTTCCTAAATTAAGTAGACTTGACTGCCGTTTGACAAAATCAAAATGTTAAGGGTTTACATTTATGAGGTTTTTGATAGTGCAGTTTAAGAAGTCAGATGTGATGCGTTCCATGGCTTTGCAAATTTAACTGCTTAGATTGATGGATCTTTAGTTTCTTAGGTCTATGGGAGGGCTGCCCCCTTATGAAAGTGTATCAAAACAACAGTTCTCCATACTTCAGGGACATACCCTTTGGTTAAGCTTATGTTAATTTAATTCAGAATGGATGCCATAAGGGATATTTAGCTCAATTTATTGGGCAGCCAGGTAAATTGTATTGACCTGTGGAAGCGGTAATTTTTGTTTTTGAGGGTACAATTGAGACTTGTGCCTTGCCTTTCGTCTGTCGAGATTTTCACAAATGTCCAGATTTTAGACACTCATTTAATATTTTTATCTCGCCTTGTAAAATGTCTGTTTTTTCAGGCAAATCATTGAGGATTAGTACTACTTACTAATGATAAACATTTGAATTTCAGACTTCATATCATTCAGGCAAAGCCTACTAACACAATTTTTTATTCTAGAATTTTCTAAATTTATGAGATTAATATTTAACATCTACCCCTATTTTTGGACCTTTGTCCCTGTATTCTTTTTGGCTTTGTCCAGATTTCTTGTACTAATAGGTTGAGAGGTATTAAGCTGGCACTATATTTATATGCAAATACATTAGCTATGTTATTTTGTTTAGAGTAAGTGATGCCATTTTGGATTAGTTCACAACACTGCTGGGTGTTAATTTTCTAATGTAAGTTAAGAAGAATTTATAAATATCCTTTGCTTCATGTGTTTCAGTTCATGTTTGGCTATATTATTCCTTATGGCAGCTTTTACCTCTTTGCTGATCTTTTGTCTTTAATGTGGGTATATTTAGATTTGTTATGAGATTTTTGATGTTTTTCCTTTCTTCAAAAACACTGATTTAACCATGGTTTCAAAGACACTAAAATGCATTACCTTAACAGGATAGCTGGGACCCATTCTAGAGTTCTCATAGCCATTAATTTGAGTTAGAGGCTGTTGTTCTAATCAGACACCAAACATAATAGGTCAATTTATCTAAGATAAGCTAGGAGTTCCACTCCAGTATAACAGAACAGCAGGAAAAACCACTGCTACTGAGTTAGATATAATAATATAAAACAATAGTTAATAAATGATGCTTGTGCCATTACTAAGATACAGAGCTGATTACTGCACCAGTATAACATAAGGGGATATGACAATGGTGAGGGGAAGGGTGAGAGCAAAGTTATAGCTACAGACTGGTTTATATGTGTGTGTTTTAGTGATGTGACCCCTAAGATAAAATGAATCTTCTGCTTCATAAAACAAGACCCAAATGTTTCAGTCCATTTAATAGTGATAAGGGGCTCAGCAGAAAGCAGGAATAATGAAGTGATGTTCTTAATTTGAGCCTTTATGTAATGACATTGTCTTTGCCTTCATTAATCTAGGAGTCAACAGCTTATGAACAAACAAGAAGGGAGTTTCTTCAAATTGCAAGAGGAAATAACCAAATAAGAGTGAGCTACTCTCTTGATAGCCAATGGTCAGAAGTGACAGGGAACATTGAATTAACACAGATCACTATTTTTCTCAAAATTGAACATCTTTAGTGCTCATTTCACAGGACTGTTGCAGATATGATAGGAGGTGTCTTGATGACAAGACCCACAAGCCTGCTGTGACATAAACAACCGCATAAACTGCACTGTGCATCTGTCAAACATCTGCCAATTTGGCTGTCATTCCAAGCCACAGTACCAACCATCTTGTTATTAATTTAAATTACCAAAGTACACAACCACTGAGCACTTGCAATATTTAAAACTTATGGTTTAGGCAACAATTTACTATCCAGAGCATCAATGTCTCATCTTATTCTACCCATCAACAAAGATTTGATGTCTAGTTTTCCCATAAATGTGCTATCTATCATGAGAAAGTGAGAGAGACAGAGAGAGAGAAAGTCTGGTAAAAAGAAAGCTTAGCTCAGGCTTCAGTAATAGATTCTCTACTAAACTTTTCTTAATACTATTAATGCAAAAGAGAAATCTGCACCTAAGACAAATGCAGCACTTCCATGCATATGTACAGGCCACAAAAAGCAGCAGAACTGTCAATATTTAGTCTGTTGGACTTATTTGCTGCCTTGTATCCTTTCAACATATTGCTTCTTTGCTATGGGAGTCAGCACTTCCCTATAGTTTTGTCCTCTGTTGCCTTCACATCTGAATTCATCTGTTAGGACGTTGTCTGATTAGAAGGAAGTTTGACTATCACAAGGAGAATTGTACATTTTAGGCATTGAGCATAAAAAAAAACAGTTTAGCTTTGCATGTTAGAGTATGACAGTACTTTTAATCCTTTTTCCTAAGAACTCAAGGGAGAAAAGAAAATTTCATTTTAGTGTTACATGATGGAATGAGACATTGTTCAAGCTTTTTTCAGACTATGTTTTTCTCCCTGACTGTGGCATATCTAGTGACCGATGAGAACATTAGTCATGTAGGGTAAGGGGTAGGCTGTAAGGCTCAGGCCATCTACCAGTGAGTAAATTTATTGTTAGAGTCTGGCTGAAGAGTATCAATATCCTATTTGCTGTGGATGGAAAGCTTGTTGATGCCTTCTGCATCCTCTTTCAATCCTCTTCCTGGTCTTCTGTCTATAGTGGCCTCTGGGCTAGGGGTTACCTCTGCTTTTAATAGCCTTGAGTCAGCATCCACAGTGAACAACTCAAGTGATGAAATCTACAGTCGTGTCCCTTTAAATACAACTAATTCCAACCAGAACTTCACTAATATGAACTCTGAAGAGCTTACTGATGATACTCTAATAAGAAGCTCCTTATTTCATTTTTTGAATCTTTTCTACAGTTGGAGAAGCAGGTGGTGAGGCTGTGATTCCTGAAGCAATTAAATGGTTAGTTAACAGTCTTTTTTCCTCAATATTTAATGTCATGTGTATATATCTTATTTGTATATAATGAAAAAAAGTTTGACTTAAACCCATAGATTTTAACTTTGCTTTCAGATGTAATATTTAGCCTGCCTGATGAAGGCATAATTAGAAATGGAAATTCATACCTTTAAAAATATGCATAGGCAGCATAATTCTTCATAAGCCTTAATCCTATCCCTGAAATCCTGCAAACTGCAAATTACTTAGCATCCATGTGCCCAACATCTGGAATATTCTTCTAACAAACAACAGACTACTCACTGAAGTTTGTGTTTCAACAAAAAGACGGGTAGCTGTCTTGTAGTAGCAACATTATTTAAATGTATACAGCAGGCCTTTTTTGGCCTGCATTGCATAGTTAAACTTACTGGTTCTGATATCCTTGTGGCATGATATCTTACTATACAATCTAGGGGGCAGCTGTGGTACTGTTACTTTTAATGTATTATACTTTTCTGATTTTATCTGATCTCAGATTTTGGTATTTATTTTATGATAAAATGATGTGGCTGTAGATACAGTTCTACTTCTGTAATTATTATGCAATTATTTTTGTTTTCCATACTTCATTTCCTTTTATACCTATACATCGTTATCAGGCGTAATGATACAAGCTTCCGAATGACTGTATTACATGAATTATTTACTTTAGGATGCTGTTGATTGAAAAGGCCCATCGGCATGCTCAGTAAAAACAAATGGGAACACAACATAAAGGGAAGTGGGCTTAACTGCATTTGAGATTCTTTTCTCTTCATCCTTTATCATATTTCATCTGCTGCAGGTACCAAGATGGTGTCTGCTTAATTCGTTTGGACCTCCACACCTATATCATCCAGCCCACTCCTCACCCAATACAAACATTGTTGGTAGGCAAACTGTCTCCCATATTTTACAGCAAGACTGAAACAGAGAGTCTCTACTGCAAATCACAGCACTGCTGAAAACACCGTCACTCCCACTGGGGTAGGTTAACTGGAAAATGTTGCATCAACTTGCATGGTTTCTGCCCCAGCTTGCTTCATAGGGACCTTGTATATCTGTCAAATCTGGGTCTCCTGAGTCACAGCCATGGCTCTGTCCTTTTGTGCACCAGAGTCTACTAGCATAAGTTTTTGTTAACAAACTAGTGAGTCCAAACTCTGAAGGCACAATAAACCTTGCAACATCCAGGGCCAGCCTTTGGTCATCTGGTGCCCCAAGCAAAAGGGCTCCACATTGCCCCCCCCCCACATCACCTGGCACCCCCATCTTGGTCTACCTACTCCATCCAGATTATGTTTTTCTTCCTTTTTTCACAGTTTGCCTTACTCTTCAGTTTTTGCCTGTATTCATTCAATATATTTTAAAGAAACCATTTCTTTACCACAAAAAAAAAAAAAAAACAAATACTAGAAAAGTGCCCCTGCTACAGCGGCACCCTAGGTGGCCACCTAGTTCGCCTATGCCTAAGGCCGGCTATGGCAACATCTGTATGCTAGTCACTCCCTGTGCAGTTTTGTTGATTTAATGTTTGTTAGCTAAATTTCAGACAGAAGGTCATGCTTGTATTCTATAAAGGTTATCCAGGGTATGCTTTCTTCATCTGCCTGGAATTTCTAGGCCTTGGTCATTAAACCAGATAGGTACCTATGATCTTTGGTCAAAACTGTACTTAGTTTTTATTGGCTAAGTAAAAAGACTAAATCCACACTGGACATTTTAGCACTGACTTGATCTACTTAGCAAAGAATTAGAGAGACAGATTGTTAAAATACAATCAATAACATAAAGTTTGAAATGACAAAGTTTTAATGACTTTGTAATGCTGGTACAGTCACAGCACACAGTCAACAAACAGCAGTAGCCTAACTTGTGTTTAGTTTCGGCAACTGTCGCATTGTTTGTGTAGGTATGATTTAACAGTATCACTAAGTATAATAATCTACTTTTTTCTCAAATAGATAGGCTGTCATTCCCTGGAACAAATTATTGGGAAAATCCTTTGTACTACAGCAGACTGTCCTTCCCTTCCAAAAGAGACGCACTGCTACCCTCTTCAGTCAGCTGGATTGCAGTTGTGACTTTGTCCCTCTGTTCCCTGCTTTGCAACACAGGTGTCCTTACTTAGTGTGGTTTACTCACCATCTTGGTATCCTATTCTGAAGGATGAGACTTTTTTTTTTTAGGTCACCGCATTTGAGGGCTGTGTGAAATAAAGGCTGACAATGCAAGCCAAGTCCATAAGTAGAGGAGAGGTGGGAGTAAGTGTGGGGGGGGGGGGCAGTAGAAAAAAGTGAAATGCAAATAGATTTGGAAAGCTTACTTGTATGCGAGATCTGCTGGACTGTCTAATTACCCAACTTTTCAGCTGTACAGAATTCCACAGAATGCCCAGATTTTTGCGTCATATTTTTGGCCCGTTTTTCATAAAATTGTGTTTTTTCTGGCAAATTAGTGGCAAATCATTAAAGATTGAAATTAGAAAATAATGACAGACATTTTAGTTTCAGACTTCATTCTCTTCAGAAAATTCATGCTAATGCAAAGCCTGTTATTCTATCAACTTTCTAAGTTTTTAACAGCAATATTTAACAATTGTCCCTATTTTGGGCCTTTGTCTCACTTTTATATATGGCTTTGTCCAGATTTTTTGCTCTTAATAGGTTGAGAGGTATGGCCCAACCTCATGCTTGAAATATATCTAGAATGTGAGTTTGTTTTCAAGCAAACTTGCCATTGAAGAAATGGATAAGAAATTAGCAAACATAAGTACATAATTTACTTTAATTGATTATTAGTTATTGCTGTTTTATGCAGTTAAAAAAAAAGAGTAGAACGCTGAACTGAGGACTTTGAAATTTCAACAAATTTTGTGAGCAAGATTTTAAATGTTAGATTTGTTGAGTCCCTGGGTGGCTGCAGTGGTGCACCGGTTAGCGTTGCCACCTCACAGCAAGAGGTTTTCCGATTCGATCCTCGACTGTGGTGCCTTCTGTGTGGAGTCTGCATGTCCTCCCTGTGGTCGCATGGGTTTCCTCCAGGTGCTCCGGTTTCTTCCCACATCCCAAAGACATGCCATAGGTGGATTGGATACTCTAAATTGGCCCTAGGTGTGAGTGCGTGCATGTGTGTGCCTTCCATGGAAGGTTGGGCGCCAGGCTGGCAACTCGACACTGTAAAACTCCACTGCCAATCATGAGCAGACAGGCGATCCGCTGTGGTGACCCCTAACCAGGAAACAGCCAGAAGAAGAAGATTTGTTGAGTCCTTCAGGAAATTATCCACATTACTGTCTTCTTTTAAAACATTGAAAGACATGGATCTATTTGTGCATTAGACTACTGAAGGAAATGGACAGAGGTGCTAGCTCATTTATATCTTGAGAAGAATGTTCTAGCTCACTCTCTGGCCAGGGCATGGGCATCTCTACCTGCTGCTTTCTGTTCCTTTTCCACTATGCCATATTTTAAAGCAGGCTAAATCAAATGGAACTTTATAAAAATATAAGAATTTGCTGCTGGACAGAACTTGTTTATGGAATAACCAAGGAGAAAAGAGACAGCATGCTTTCTTGCTGTGGGGAATTTTCAGGAATGTCCATCTTGCTGGAGATTCTGTCCTGATGTGAAGAATATGACTCATCGGGACTGATAGAGCAGAGCGATAACATTGAGGCCTCCTTTGTAAAGATACTCCAACTGTAGGGTAATGCATAAACATACTTTTCTTTGCAGGGACTCCGTCTTCATATATGTGGCCTAATGCTTTATTGAACAGAAACATATTAACTGATATTATACACTAATTATATTGACGGGATGGAAACAGCATCCATTTCTTTATCAATATTCCTAGTACAGCTTACTTCCTTTGTGCTGGAATCTGAAAGCCCTTTGCATTGTAGGTATCTTGTCTTGTCAGCACATAAATTAAAAGAATTTTAAGTGTCAGAGTTTATGTAAATTGGTCTGTATTCATTATTGCAACAACATTTGTAGAAAGTAACACTGAACACAATTTGTTTACGTTTAACAAAGCCAAATATCTGTTTTCCCCCCAGGTTTGTACTCTTAGCAGACCGCTAAGCTCATCTTGATTTTTTTCCAATAATAGTGTTTTATATGCACTGAAGGTGACTGGGGGTAGTTAACATTACTGCCTCACAGTGCTTTATCTTTGCTATGGTGCCATCTGTGTGGGATATAAATGCTCAGTCATAGTTGCCTAGATTTCTGGCTAGATTTTCCAGTTTCCTGCCATATTCCTGTGATATGCTAGTGTGTTGCTTTTCAATTCTTCGTTGTACATAGTGTTATATGTAATACAATGCAGTTACTATCACCTTTGACCTATTACCTTAAGTTACACTCCTTGCTGCCTGGTTTCAGTGACTTTTAAGTATGAGAAAATGGCTATAGAAAATGAAAGCAACGCAGCTGATTTGTAAGATCAAGTCTGTCTGCTAGCATTTTGCATTGTACTATATTTGTCATTGACTACTGGTACACCTCTGGGGCTTGGATAGGAGTGACTGGCCAAATTACTGCACTAGTCAAACTCCTGCTACAGAAAAATGCTACAGTACAATGCTTTAATGAATAAATGCAAAAGTTTTATTTGTTTGGGACTAACAAGTTGTACATGCAGTAAATATGTAATGAGATTTTGCTGTAAATGCTTGGATACATACACAATAAAATGCCTATTTTTGCTTGAATAAAAGTATAAAAAAATAAAATAAATGCACTCTGCTCAGTTTAAATTCATTACAAAGCTGAAACACAAGAATAGCTCTCGAGTTTAATTATGTATGCCTTTGCATTTAGAACAGATCCACAACAGAAACAGATGTTTGCTGCTTCAAAGTTTAATCCTTACATTTTAACACTGTGATTTTGCATGAGCAACATGAAATTTTTGATTTCAGTAAAAATTACTTCACTGAAAGATGTTTTCCCTTCACTGGAATTACTAGATGTTAAAAAATACAGAGTAGCCAGTGGAACTACCATATTATTTATGTTTTCTTTTTTCCCCCTGTAGAATTGCTGTAGACATGTTTATAAAGTTGTCTTTAAGAATAACCATTTGTAGTACCAAACTTTTAAATGGCGTTAATTCATGTGTATATACTTCATTAGATGACTAACTGCTTATACAACTACAATTTCAGTAAAATACTATTTAAAAAAAAAAAAACTCCAGCTGAGTGTATATGGATCATATTACTGTAGAAAATCAAAGGCAGATTAGAAACGAATTCCTGCACTCTAGTGCTTCAAGGTTTGATTCCCTCACCCGCCATCGCCTAACTATGCGGCTTGGAGCAAGTCACTTAACCAGACCCTGCTCCCTGGGCTGAATCTGACAAAGGTCATTGGAGATCAGTGCTCTAGCCCAGAAAAAAATTCAAATAAATAAAACAGTTCAGTAACATTAATGTGTTACACTGATTACATGTTTCTAAGGATAGAGTTTACAGCTGGGTCATTCCTTTGACTGAAATGTGGTCATGACAGTCTTGGACCTCTAACCTCCACCTCCCCACCACTCCCAGCATGCCTTTCAAAAGAGATTCTAAAAGAGTTTGGATAACATTTGATAAGCATATTCTTGGTTTAGTCCTGTTCTATTGTTGTAGTCAAAGTGTGATCCACAAATAAGGATGGAAATCTGCACATCATTTTCCTTCGAATGCACATATATCCACAGACTATGTATTGTGACTTGGATTTGCAGATATATAAATCTTGGGAACACAGTGCCCGCATTTAAAATAATGTTAGAATTATATTTAAACTCCACATAGTATGTTTCATAACAAATGAGCTCACATTTCACAAATCATAATCATTGTGTGTGGTTGACCACCTGTAGCTAGTTGCTGGGAAAAACTTAGAACAAACTGAAATATGACAAATATAGTCTGCTCATCTTAAATCTGAGTTCTTAACTTTAATTCTTATTGCTTCACCTTTAGTACATGGTGTCTTGAGTATGAGCAACACTTTCTTTACAGCTGAAGTCTCTCAGACAGTGTTTTCCCTGTCTAAACTGTGGCTATAACAAATGGTGCCATCTTTGTGTTTTGCCAATATCCCATACACTTTTTTTTATGAAACTGCTTTATACAACTTCAACAACAATTCTTGGTTCACCGCCACTGAGTTGTTAAAAAGTTAATTCTGACTGCCTGGAATGCCTCTAACAGTTTAGAGCACAAAACATAAATGGATTAAATTAAAGAAATATATATATATAAAATGCTATATTTTCTTTAAAGGTGATAATTTGATCTTAGGTGGGTCAGGATGAGGCGAAGAGATGCTTTTTGTCCTTTCTTCTGAGGCATTAATCTTCACTCTAGCAGAATGATTCAAAAGGAACCAAACGAACAAAAAGCCACCTGTGAAAGAAAGATAAGTTTTTAATGGACTAAATAATAATATACTGCAGTTAATGTACAACAGTAACAGAAAAAGGTGGAATGCCACATGAAATAGGTTGCTCTGTGCAAATTGCTCAAATTATTTTCTACTGCTTTTCTTCTAGAATACATACATGCTTGTTTTTTTCACCTATGATTTTTGTCTTTCCTCTAATTAAGCAAAAAACAAAGAAAGACTGGGATTGTGCATGTGGAAAAATGAAGAAATCTAGCTAGAAGTGATGTCATCATCCCAGTGAACACAAAGAAAAACAGTGTAAGAAAGAACTGGAACATTCTCTACTATATAACTGTTGCATTTTTCCTTGCTCAGTGGTGGGTTTACAATGCTTCTCACTGAAGGTAACATGACTGCATCTACATTTATGTGACCAAAATTGTCTCCTGATGTTATCACTGCCCTTACCCAAATCTCTGTGACCTCCCAATCCTGAAGCCTGTATCCTCTACCCTGCTACCCAGTCTCATTATCTAGAGCTGCAAGTACATCATATTTCACAAACCAGAAAAATATCATTAGTGTATTTGTCTGTGTAAAGAAATTAAAATGTTTCCATCCCATCCAAGCTTTCCAGTCATGTCTGATTTCTAGAGTAGTGACATGAATAGCTTATTCCAGCCAAGAAGTTTACTAGGCAAGGAGGGACTGAAGTAGATGACCAGGCCTTTCTCCCACATCACACAGACTCCTCATTCACACCTAGGAAGTATTACCAGTTACCAGTCAACCTACTTTCTTACTACTTTTAAAGTCTTTGAGGGTGGTAGAAAACTTGCCCCAGGAGATAACCCATGCAAACACAGAAAGGGCGAGCAGACACCACACAGAAGAAAGCCCAGCTGAGAAATGAACTGGAAATGTTCTTGCTGTGAAGTGATGATAGCCACTCCAACACCTCCTAAGTCTTTAGTCCTATCCAAATAAAATCTAAGTTGACTGTGGACATCAAGTGAGTGAGAAATTTTCTCCTTTATTTTGGGCATTAGGATAGAAAGATGGGAGCTGAATTATATGGTTAAAGGTAGATTCAGAAACTACCTTTGGCATAAAGGAATGGTTGTTTCCAAAGCTCATCCCTGTTCTTGTGAAAGAATGAGGTTGAATGCACATAAGGGCTTGTCACTCGAATACCCTTCTAGCAGAGGTTAAGGTTGCAAATAAAACAATCTTACAGGGTAATAATTATGTAGAAGAGCTGGCTGCAGGTTCAAAGGGAGCTTGAGTTAGACTTTCTAAGGAATAATTTAAATGCATTGGAGGAGCCTCCATTTTATTTTGTGGTTTAATATACATTACTCCTTTAAGAAACTGTTTATGAAAAATGGTAGATGAAGGGCCATCACATGGGAAATGCAGAACCAGGGGATGCCCTGCTTCTAATGTATCCTGTCCCTTGTTTTGGTACGAAACAGAAAATATCTTCCATTTATGTACATAAGGTTTCCTAGTAGCAAGTTTTATTACTTCCTTAAATTCCTGTTATACATCCTCAGGCTAGAGATGACTGAAGAGTATAAAAAAGTGTCATCCAAACTATTAGCTTCAAGGTCTGAAGAGTTGCATGAATCAGTAATATTTTGTCCTTTACAAGCACGTCCATCCTGTCTGTTAAGTTCTAGTGACTGCCCTTGTCCAATTTGCAATAGAAGAAAGAACCAGTGGTGTTTGAGCCAAAAGAGGCTCACCAACAGCATCTTTAGAACATGATCCTTAATCTTCTGAAGACCCTTGCAGATGAGAGGAAGGGGGGAAACACAGAAACATCTCTGTCCAGGAAGTGAAAAGTATTCTGTCTTCGATGCCTCTAGGAGTCCTAGAGAACTGCTTTAGCTTTGTTGTGTTTGGAAGCAAAAAAAAGATCTGTTTGAGGGGATTCTCCATTGGGAAACTACTTAAAAGAAGACCTCTTGGTGTATTATCCATTCATAGGTGTTTACTAGGCTAAAGACCATGAGTGCCTTTTTAACTCTAGCCATGCATCCCAAATCTCAGACAACTTCTGGTACCCTTGACAAGTATAAGCAGTTGCTTGGGAGATGAACCATTTACAGGCTGCATGTGTCTGTTAGTGACATAGCTGCCAAACCAGGGATGCATTTCCTGCTCCCCATCCAATTGTCCAAGCTGCAGCTGAATTGGGTTAGGGAACAACTCTGCTTCACATGTAGGGTATCTGCCATCATATTCTGCACTGAAGGAGTGTACATTACCAGGAGGAATAAACTGTGTTAAATGGCTAAATTCCAGACTGCCACAGTCGGTGCACAAAGGAAATACGATTTTGACCCCTTTCCTCTTGTTTATATGCCACATCACAGTGGTGTTGCCTGTCACTATCACCACCTGTAATGTGCCTGGAGTCCAAAGTTGGTTTAGAGATTTCAAGGCATTGCTAAGTACCATCATCTGCTACAGGCTTATATGTTTGTTTCTGTGTTGTGATCACCAAACCCCTGTATTTTGATGTCATGGGAATAGGCACCCTAAGCAAAACCTGGTGCATTTTTGGCAATATTTTGACAAGGGTCTTATAGAGTGAAAGGAAGTTGCACATCAGATACAATTTCAATGGCCCCCCAACAATTCCTTTCTTACAAAGTGTTGAAATAGAATTCTGTGAGTGCAAGGATTAAAGTGTTGGGCCCATACTGACTTCAGATACTACTGAATCTTCCTCATGTGGAGCCTGGCTTGAGGAATGATTAGATTAGATGAAGCCATGACTCCTAGGCCTTGTAAGAGGTTTTCCTGCTGAAGTTTTGACAAGTTTAGGAAGAAGATATGAAAAGACAATACCTTATCTGGAATAAGGCACTCATTAGAGAGTTGTCTAGGAGACCTGGTTTAAAGCAGCATAAAGTGCCCTCTGCACTACAACTCATTCCACACCTTTCGGCCCCAGAACATGGACCGAAGCTCCAAAGGCAGTGGTGTCTCCATATTCATAAAGGATATGCACACCTCCAGACTAGTAGGCTAGCATAACACATCTGAGATACTTCAGGTACAACTAACATTGGGTAAGATGGCAATTCAAGTCATAGCCTGCTACAGGTCCCCAACCATGTCCCAAGACTCTCAATCCATGTTCTTAAGCACCGTGGAAACTATTAGGGTCCAACCCAACACTCTCATTCTAGGTGACTTCAACTACCCCTCCATCAACTGGGAAAACTAATCATGCACCAATACACTGGTCCAATGCTTCCTGGAATTCATCAATTCCAATGCCCTGCACCAGCTCATTCTTACCCCCACCAGAGGAAGCAACATCCTTGATCTGGTTATTACAAACATAGGCAACTGTTGCTCTACACCAATAGTCAATTCCTTCCTTTTAAATCCGACCACAAACTAATCACCATGGAAATCCACATCTCATCCACCCCACCCCCCACAAAGGTAACCACCATGAAAAACTTCTCCAAAGCTGACTTTGGGCTCCTAAATAGAGGTGGCTAACTTCATGGAACCATGTCAATGGAAAATAGATGCGTGACTGCCGAATCATACAAAAATGCACTGTATGAACAAGTACATAAATGCATGGAGCTATCCATACCCAACAGAACCAAGATGCTCTCCTCCAAAAAAAAGGAAGCCAATCTGGTGGTCCCCTGCCATTAATAAACTCTACAACAGAAGGAAGAAACTGCTTCAGAAAAAAGGTGAAGTCCCAAGACTGGAAAAACTCCCTTATTAGCCTCAACAAAAAGTTGAGATCCCTCAGCAAAATTTCTAAAGCCAACTATGAAGGTAGAATTGCAGCAGACACTAAAAACAACCACAAAAGCTTCTATAGTTATATCAAGAATCTCCATGGCAATACCCAGGATTGCTCTGAGTTACTGCACAATGGTGCCTCCTATACTGAGCCAACAGATATTGCTAACATACTGGCCTACAGATTCAGTGCCAACTTTACCCCTCTGTCCCCCCTAAGGGACCAATCACAATACCAGAAGAATCTCAGGCACCCAGCATTACTGCAACACAGATAAAAGCTGCATTGTCCAAGGCCAAGAATACAGCTTCCATGGGACCCGACAATATACCTGGGTGTGTTCTACATGAATTACAAAGTGAAATGGCACCACATCTGTGTGCCCTGTTCAATCACAGTGTCACCTCAGGCTTTGTCCCTACTGAATGGCGCACTGCTTCTACAGTCATCCATCTCCATAAAGGGTGAGCGACTATAGACCCAGGGAATTATCACCCCATTAGCCTGACAAGTCTGATATGTAAGGCTATGGAGTGCATCATCATGGACCTAATTAACAAGGATAAAGGGAATCTCCAAACTCTAGATCCCACACAATTTGGTTTTGTGAAAGGTAGATCATGCCTGCTCAACCTGGTTGACTTCTTTGAGTCAGTCATCAGAGCTGTGGATGAGGGCAAGGCAGTTCAAACAGCCTTTGATACCATTCCCCACTCAGGAATTATTGATAAAAATCACCAAACTAGGTATCAACCCCTATATCACTAGGTGGGTTGCAAATCTGCTCACAGATAGAACCCACAGTGTGAAAGTAGCAGACTCCAAGTCAGACTGCCAACCAGTCATGAGTGGAGTCCCACAGGGATTGTTCCTGGGTCCTCTCATGTTAGGTATCTACTTCTCAGAAGTCCAGGCCAACATGAAGGGACTCTGGCTGACCAGATTCGCAGACAACTGCAAGCTGGGAGCCATTATTAACTCCCCAAGTGATGTAGATATCCTACAGAAAGGCCTCACTAAGACCAATGACTGGTGTCAAAACCATGGCCTTAAGCTTAATGCCAAAAAATGCATCATCATCCCCTTTGGGAAAAACTCAGTTCCTACTAATTACCACATCAATGGGAGCCCACTAAACACTGAAGGCATTATAAGAGATCGGAGACACAGGTTGAAAGCAACTGTTCCTTTGACTAACACATTGCCACTGTGGTCAGAAAGTCTTTCTATGTGGCACATCTCATTACCAAGGGTTTTGCATCCAGGAAGAAAGAGGTCATCTCTCTCTACTTTTCCCTCATTAGGCCAATCGTCGAGTACAATGCCCCATTTGGCATGTACCTCACTAGACACATGCAACAGCTGGAAAGGCCACAAAAGTACCTCACAAAGAGGGTCCTAGGCCTTAAACACATGTCCTACATGGACAGACTCAAAAAACTCCAGTTATTCTCTGCCTCATATCATCTGCTAAGAGGCAATCTCTGATTGACCTACAAAGCCATGTCTGACCCAACTCCGTTAGAAATGCTACAACTAAAGAAATCCCAATCCCTTAGCACCACACTCTGCAGAGACCTCAACCTCATTACCACAATTAACAGAACATGCTGGAGGGACAGGTTCATAACCCAGAGACTGCCCATGCACTGGAATAGACTTCCCATACATGTCAAGCAGAGCACCTCACTGTCCCTCTTTAAGAGAAATCTTGGTAAATGGATGGGAAATAGAAAGTTCACCCCGGGGATCACTCCAGTGGCTCTACTTGATAGAAGCACTGAGACCTAATGTTGGGCGGCACGATGCCAGGGCACTTCTATGGGCTAGGCTCATAAAGGCTCCAAGGCCATTAGCTTAGTACAGACCTATGAACCTATGAACATCCTAGGAATATCACTCTGTAAGCAAGTTCCAAGAATTACTTTTTCAGGTTCAGTCTGAATCTAATAATGTGAAGAAGAGTCTTGGTAAATTCTAAGGCTGTTAACAGTTACTGTCTGGATGGAACGAAAATTAGATAATTCTCCAAGTAAAGTTAAACTGTGAATGCCTTGAAGCTTGTAGTGAGATATTTGTGGGGTAAGGCATTTGGTTGAGCCTCTTGGAGTGGTTGAGAGTCCAAATGGTAAAAAAATGAAAATAACGATGTAGTATAATCCCAGTGCATAGACTGTGGACTGTAGTTGTGTTTAATGGGAACGCAGAGGAAAGCATCCTTTAACTCAAGGGTGACCCAATCAGCTTGTGGAGAAAGAAGTGATAATAGGGTTTGAAAATTTGGAAACTGCATGAAGGTATTTAATCTGGAAAGGCCTAGATTAGATCTCCAGGTTCCCTCTTTTCTGGGTATTGAAAAAGTTTTGAATAAAAAGGTTTTCCCTACTGATCCACTGGAACTGGTTCTATGACTTCCAGAAGAAACAAGTATAAAAATATTGGAGAAATGATTATAATCTGTGATATTCCTGTTAAAGATGGAAAGGATGCCCATTGATGTTTGTAGCTAGTTTTATTACATCTAGTACCTCAGAGTCTGTTGTGATGGTAGGATGATCTTAGGCCAATTAGACCTATTTGGCCCAGTATGGACCCGCTACCTCAGGGGTGCTTCACAGTAAGCAATGAAAGGATCATTTTACCTTACATGTCCCAAATATTTGCTTGAAAGAGATTACAGCAAAGTGCAAGGCATTTTCCAAATTGTAGTTTTGATCCTGTAATATTTTCAAGTCTCATTAGTGGAGCAGACAACATTCCCCCCATGAATTTCACTGATGGCTTGTCCTGTATTAAACACAACTTCAAACCTCCTGTATGGCTCCCTGTTAGCTACTTCTACTCCCATTGTAGTCTTTTGTGGTTACTGAGTGCTCAGAATGGGCTACAACACAGAATTAATCAGATTTAACCATCTGTTTTTATGTATCATTCCATTTATTGTTTCAGAAGTTAAGACCAGGCTTCATATGAAGAATGACAGAGATGTACAATGTTTGCTTATGCTTCTCTGACTGACATGGGATTTATGATTGGTTGCTAATGAATACAATTACAAGAAGTAACTGTGGACTAGTCAGTCTCAGGGGCCAAGAAGACAAACACTAGTATTAAACAAAAAAAAAAAAGACCAACAGGAAAAAACAATCAGTCTGTGCTGTGTAAATGTCTCACCAAACAAATAAACCAGAGTAAAGCAGTCCAAAAAAGTAGAATGATGAGATGACACCAGGCTCGCAGCATAA
This sequence comes from Protopterus annectens, assembly GCF_019279795.1. NCBI lineage: Eukaryota > Metazoa > Chordata > Ceratodontiformes > Protopteridae > Protopterus > Protopterus annectens. Next base: position 1,837,459,610 of record NC_056741.1, read on the forward strand.
AACGAACAATCCTTTATTTTAAAACAACATAAGTGCTTTCACAGCTCTTGCTGCTTCTTCAGATGTCAGTATAAACATGCAGTCACACACACAGCAATTTATACAGAAACCCAACTAGCAAATCAATCAAATAACCAATTATGTATTAAAGGAATACAAACAATGAATGTAATAAAAATTAAAAAAAAAAAATCAGAGATAAACTTAAAATCAACTAATGCACATCGGTATCTATAAAGCTCATCTAACAAGTGATCATGTTTGTATCAAAGTTTTAAGGGGAACTATTATTTAGTCCTGAACCATAATCAGCCCTTAACCTAGCTATCCACTTGCTCTCTAAGCTTTCAGTAGCATTCCTAACATCACCCAGCTTCTTAGTAGCTACTACCTGTGCTATAACTTGAAACTTAAAACAATGTGTGTGTGAAGTGAGCTTCACATGTTTAGAAAGAGCACTGCACTCAGTACCATTATTTATATGTCTTAAATGTTCTACTATTAATTCCTTCAACTGTCTATCGGTCTTGCCTGCATAACAGGCAGTGCAGCACGTTAAATAAACCACATGAGAAGAAGTGCAAGTAACTTGAACATCAAACACATACTGTTAACACTGGTCTGGATGTGTAAACATACCAGTAGTGTCAATATAACCACAGCACTTACAAGTATGACATGGTCTAGTTCCTTTATAAGTGGAGCCCATTTTAGTCCTAATAGTTCTACCATCAATAAACTGTTTTGGATAACAAAGCATCTGTTTTAGAGATCGTTTCTTCATAAAGAGGTTAGGTTGTTCACCCACTATCTTTTTTAAGATCATTATTTGTTGTTATAATGGGCCAATGTATCCTTATAATATCTAAGACATACCCTGTAGTATAAGAATAAGTCATTGGTACCCTTCATTTGCCATCATTCAGTCTCTTAGGGTGAATTGAAGGTAGATCTGAAGAAAAGAAGGGCCTGCCTCTACATTCTCTAACATCAGAAACATTGTTCAATACTTGTACATTACCCCTCTTGTAGCCCCTATCCACAAACTTATTCTCCAGGTTTTTCATTTCAGCCATAAAATTGCCATCATTGACATCCACCCTTGAAACTCTAAGTCGAATGCCACTGAAAGCTCAGAGAGCAAGTGGATAGCTAGGTTAATGGCTGATTATGGTTCAGGACTAAGTGATAAAGTTCCTCTTAAACCTTTGTTACAAACATGATCACTTGTTAGATGAGCTTTACATATACTTATGTGCATTAGTTGATTTTAGGGCGGCCACGGTGGTGTGTCCTCCTGTGGTGGCGTGGGTTTCCTCCTCCGGGTGCGGTTTCTCCCACATCCCAAAGACAGACAGGTGATCCGCTGTGGCGACCCCTAACCGGGATAAAGCCGAAAGAAGAAGAAGAAGAAGAATGTGCATTAGTTGATTTTAAGTTTATCTCTGATTTTTTTTTTAATTTTTATTACATTCATTGTTTGCCTTCTTTGAATACATAAGTGGTTATTTGATTGATTTGCTAGTTGGATTTCTGTATAAATTGCTGTGTGTGTGACTGCATGTTTATACTAACATCTGAAGAAGCAGCAAGAGCTGTGAAAGTGCTTATGTTGTTTTAAAATAAAAGATTGTTCGTTTTATGCTGCGAGCCTGGTGTCATCTCATCATTCTACTTTTCTGGACTACAAAAAAAAAAAGACACTGATGCGAGGTAACTTCTGATCAAAAAATAATCCCAGGGAAGTGAATCACAAAGTGAGTATGCTGAGCAGCAAGAGGCAGAGGTGGACAGAAACGTATTCACTTGGATGAAAGTGAGAAAAAAAAAAACAGACCTACTCAAAAATATACTGCAGGGGTATCCCAGTTTGTCTCACATGCAAAATAGTGGGAACAATATCCTAAAACTAGAAAAATGGTTGAACTTTATTGAGGAGCTTTGGTGAGAAGTGTCTATAGAAAGCTGAAAAAAAACTGTGGGGTTTTGCATGTTCTCCCTACATCCAGGTAGATTTCCTTGAGGCATGCTTATTTTCCCCCATCTGCAAAAAAAAAAAAAAATCAACATGCTTAGTGACTACTCTAAATTCTCTGCTTGTAATCCTGACTGTTACCCTTGTGACCTGGAAAAATGTTGAGAAACATCTGCAAGTATTAGTCCATTTACGCACTTAAATAAATAAAAATAAACCTTCAGAAATAGTTCTAAGTGGTGTGTGAGCAATGTTGATTCTAAGGATGTGTCTAATATTCTTATTACTGTTGCTGACATTCTGAGGAAGTTCAACAATTTTATGTTGTTTTGTGAAAACACATTGACTGTAACAAATTAACACGTTACAGAGCTCCAACTATTCAAATCACATGCATGAGATGACTGGAAGCCCAAGCAGGAACAAGGCGGGAGAATGTATAATGGAAATCAGAAATTTTACATGCATTTTTGAGCCCCTAGTCTTCCCACAACCATTAAGCACAATCCCACTCATTCATTTGTCCAGTACTTCTATCATCTGAGGGCACTGGGTATGGGTGGAGAGAGTGGGTGGGGAGGTGACTGAGATCAGTCAGAAGATTACCAGGTTTCAGGTTTAAAAGAGCTTCTTAGGAGCATGGTCTGCTTGATTATGTCTGTAACAAAGATACAGGAATGTGTAGAGTTTTTAACTTACAGTGGATATAAAAAGTGTACATACCCCTGTTAAAATGCCAGGTTTTTGTGATATAAAAAAATGAGACCACAATAAATAATTTCAAAACTTTTCCCACCTTTAATGTGACCTATAACCTGTACAATTCAATTGAAAAACAAACAAATCTGTTTGTGGAAAAAAAATATAAAAAATAAAAAATGTACAATATGCTGTTTGCATAAGTGTGCACACCCTTAAACTAATACTTTGTTGACGCACCTTTTGATTTAATTACAGCATTCAGTCTTCTTGGGTACACACCTGCCATCAATTAAAGAGACTCTGATTAACCCCAAATAAACTTCAGCTGTCCTAGTAGGATTTTCTTGACATTTACTCAGTTGCCTGCTACAGCAAAAGCCATGGTTCTCGGAGATCTTACAAAGCATCAAAAGGATCTCATTGTTGAAAGGTATCAGTCAGGAGAAGGGTACAAAAAAATGTCCACAGCATTGGATATGCCATGGAACCCAGTGAAGACAGTCATCAAAAAGTGGAGAAAATATGGGACAACAGTGATGTTACAAAGAACTGGATTTTTCCCTAAAATTGATGAAAAGACAAGACAAAAACTGGTCAGGGAGGCTGCCAAGAGACCTATAGTAACACTGAAGGAGCTGCAGGAATTTCTGGCAAGTACTGGTTATGTACTACATGTGACAATAATCTCCCGTATTCCATATGTCTGGACTATTGGGTAGGGTTGCAAGACAAAAGCCTTTTCTTAAACAGAGAAACATCCAGGCCTGGCTAAAATTTGTAAAACAATACATCAAGTCTCCCAAAAGCATGTGGGAAAATGTGTTATGGTCTGATGAGATCAAGTTTGAACTTTTTGGCCACAATTCCAAAAGGTACGTTTGGTGCAAAAACAACACTTCGCATCATCAAAAGAACACCATCCCCATGGTGAAGCATGGTGGTAGCAGTAGCATGCTTTGGGGTTACTTTTCTTCAGCTGGAACTGGGACTTTAGTCAAGGTGGAGGGAATTATGAACAGTTGCAAATACCAGTCACTTTTGGCCAAAACCTTCAGGCATCTGCTAGAAAGCTAAAGATGAAGAGGAATTTCACCTTTCAGCATAACAATGACCCCAAGCATACATCCAAATCAACAAAAGAATGGCTTCACCAGAAGAAAATTAAAGTTTTGGAATGGTCCAGCCAGAGCCCAGACCTAAATCCAATAGAAAATCTGTGGGGTGACCTGAAGAGGGCTGTGCACAAGAGATGACCTCACAATCTGACAGATTTGGGGCATTTTTGCAAGGAAGAGTGGGTAAATATTGCCAAGTCAAGATGTGCCATGCTGATAGACTCCTACCCAAGAAGAATGAATGCTGTAATTTAATCAAAAGGTGCTTCAACAAAGTATTAGTTTAAGGCTATGCACACTTATGCAACCAGCTTATTGTACGTTTTTTATTTTTTTATATATTTTTCCCCTAACAGATTTGTTTTTCAATTGAATTGTACAGGTTATAGGTCACATTAAAGGTGGTACGTTTTGAAATGGTTTATTGTGGTCTCATTTTTTATATCACAAAAAAACTGACATTTTAACAGGGGTGTGTACACTTTTTATATCCACTGTTCATATATCTACCTAGACTGTTTTCAAAACCAGCACTATAGAAATGCAGCTTAGGAAACAAACTTATCAATTTTCAACAGTGGTAATGTAAGAGCAGGCATGCAAAAACATATATGTTCACATTTACTTACTTGGCTATTGCTCTGTGAGGATCTTATGCCCAACCTTACATTTCCATGGCATTTTTAGCCCTTATGTTTTGCATACAAATAACCCAGAGGCAGGCAGAACAAGGGTATGTCTGACATTTACATGTTGCCCCTATTCATTAGGGACTTGGGTGCTAAACTGGGGGTCAGTTTATGGTTTCACATCCATTCATCAAAATTAACATCTGAATAGAATAAGAGAAATACCTTGCTTTACATGGAGTGGAAGACAGGTCCATAGAAGAGGTATGCTTTGCAATAATACCCACCCTTCTAACATGTTCTATTTGTTGCAAAAGAGACTGAGATCCCTTGAGTGGGTGTTCACGCTACCACTAGACTTCAGAATGTGTAATAGGTATGACAGGATAGGGTCTGTTGAAGCTCTATATGTGAAGCAGATGCTGTCTCTTAGTAGCCTGTATGATATCTAGAAGACGTATAAGGATTTGAGATGGTCTGCATAGCTTTTGTGAATCAGGTGCTTTGTGGTCACTCCAGTTATTACAAGGTTTGGATGGTTGTATACTGAATGAGGCATTATATTCAATGACTGGCCTGATGAAAGCCAAGTGCAGTGGAATTATTATGGGCCTGGGCCTGGGCACCCTACTTTTTCATATAAGTTGTGTGATGGAGGATTTTCTTCAAACAGTAGATATATGTTGGTTAAATGGCAGTTCATTATCAACATAGGTTCCCAGATTCCTAACAGTGGGATCAGCTTTCAGGGGTGTGTTATCAATGTGAAAGTTACAAGGGAAGCCATGTCTGCCAAAAATTACAACTAGACATTTCTTGGCATTTAGTTTTATGCCATGGTTTTGACACCAGCAATTTGTTTGGAAAAGGCCCTCTTGGAGGATTTTGGTTTCCTCTGGGGAATTTATGGTGGCACTAAGTTTACAGACCTCTGCAAAGTTGGTCAGCCATAAACCCTTAACATTTATTTTAACATCAAAGAAATACATGTCAAAGAGGCATGGCCCAGGGATTGAAACTTAGGGTACACTGCTAGTGACAGGTCTTTTGGTGGCGGTAGAGCCACCCATCTTAATTTCCTTGGTTCTATTTGTGAGCCAATTTGCTATCCAAGGAGTAATATGGGGATTTACATTTACGTTTGAGAGTTCATCTATGATACCTGCATATGGGATGCTGTAAAATGGCTTTACAAGGTATAGATGTGCAGTGTATACCGATTTGCCCTCATCCATTCCTTCAGTAACCTTCTCAAAAAGGTTGACTAGGTTAAGTAAGCAGAATATTCCCTTGAAGAATCATAACTGGCTTGTGTCAACAGTTTGTAGGTCACATATGTCTTTACTGATTCCACAATCATTCTTTCCATAGCCTTAAAGATTAGACTTATGGGTCTATAATTACTCAGGTTCATTGATGCCCCACCTTTGTGGGGGGGGGTAGTAAATGTTATTGTACGCCATTCGTCTGGCATGTAGCCCCTCTTTGGAGGCTGATATTGAATAACCTCTGTAGGTAGTCTGACAAGTCATGTTTCGACATGATCAGTAGGTAGTCTTGTATGTTATCCAGTCCCCTAGAAGTAATGTTCTCTTAGCTTTGGATAGTGCCTTGAGGACCTGTTTTTGGGAGATTTGAAGGAGGATGTAGATGTGAATAAGTGATCTGGGAATATGGGTGGGGGGAGGAGGTGGTGAAGTTTGCACTAAATTTGTCTGCTAGAAGATTGGCTACATTCTCTTAAGTCCGAATATGTGATATACTTTACTATTAGCTCTGTACAGTGCTGGGCATTGTTTCTCAAATGTCTAACATAAATAAAGTAGACTTGTAGTTATACTCCACCTGGTTAGCTATTTTTACCTCATATCTAGTTTTGGTTGATTTGATTACAGCTGTAAGTTCCTTATTAAGCTTAGCAAGAACATTTTGGCATCTTGAGAGTTAAATTGTGCAATGCGTTTTTTCTCTTGTTATAGAGCCTATTTATAATAGGGTTCCACCACAGAGTTTATTTTCAAATTTGGTGGTGAACTTACTTTCGAGGGGAAAGATGTTTTTATTCAGCTATTTATATGTGCATAGAATGTAGTGGTAAAAGATTCCCCATAAGCAATAAGGTCATCAGAATGGAAGGAGCTTTTGAATTTATCCGGGTCATCACTCAGTTTTAGTAGATTAGCATTGGCATAGGTACTGGGAGATGCTTCTCACTTCACTCTGATGGTGAATATGACTATTCTGTGGCCCAATTTAACTACAGAGGAAGTTACAGTTGGTGGGGAGCAAAGCTACCCCATATTGGTAAAGATCAAGTGCAGGATTTTATCACCCCCCCCCTGGTGGGGGTACAGACTACCTGGTTCAGAGTGTGTGCATTGATGAAATCAGGAATTTTCTGGGCAAACATGTTTGAGGATGTGTAAGTCTCCCAGTAGTTGAAGTCTCCTCAGAGAATGGTGTTTGGCTTAATGAATAGTGACTATAATGGCTAAGAGGTAGGAGCTGCAGGGGACATAGAGGGTGTCTTACAGTTAGATATGACGTGATAAAAGTTTTTTTTAAATAGTAAGTTGGACTTGGAGTCATTCCAGGTTATTTTGTCTAATCAATCTGGAGGTGAAATGACTTTTGAAGAATATGGTTTAACTGAGTGGTAGGCATTAAAACACTGCACTGAGAGTGCTTGCATTGGTCTTGAACCAAGTCTTTGTGGAAATGCATACAATGATTTATTTTCAGGGTAAGAAGCACTTAGAGAATGGAGCTATTTTTTTTAATGGTTCCAAGCACTGAGCAGTAATATCTTTATTATCCATATTCTAACTCCAGAAGATAATCCAATTGTTAAAGTCAAATTTTTTTGTTTCTTTTGTGGCATCATTCTTGGTGATGGTAGAATGCTACTCAAGGATAGGTTCATACCTGCCTAAGACACACATTCAGAGAGCTCCATCATGTCTACCTTCATATAGTCCAAGAAGGTTTGTCTCAAGTCATTGACACCCACATGCATTATGACTGTGTCATGTCTACTTGTGGTGCAAAAACTTGAGTGCATGTGTAATGTGGTGAACCCTGACAGCCCATAGGATAATGACCATGATCCTCACTTGGCACAGCCTGGTGAGTAGTGCATTTAGTGTGTCTCACTATGGAGCCACATATAGGTTCATAGGTTCATAGGTTCATACTAGGCTATCTGCCCAAGGGCATTTATAAGCCTAGCCCATAGTTATGTGGCTTTCGCCACCCCTTTAGTTTGAATAAAAATATGACTAGTGTTTGCCTTATGAATTTTTGAAATGAGTCAGTGTAACTCTTAGATGTATGTTTTGGTTTGGATACTGACTGTGTTGTGTTGTGTAGTTGTGATGTTCCTGAGGGTAACTGTTTCTTACGTTATATTTAGGAGGCTTTTGCTTTTTAGGTAATTTACTTTTAAGAGTCCTAACATATGTAGGTTTCTGTGTTTACTCTGCACTATGCATAATTGGTTTAGTGTTATGTTGTGTGGTACTGACAACCTGCAGGCTATTTGTTGTGAGTTTGTCTGTGAGCTTTGCCTCCAGTAAGATTCTAGAACTATATCTGTTACACATTACGACGGTTTAAGTAATAGATGGTTGTCTGTAAATATGAGACAGTTGCTTCATTGTCATAGGATGCCCATTTCAATCAAGCTGACCGCAGAGATTGTTGTAAAGTGCTAATTAATGGTTCCAGGTACTTAATAATGTGGGCTGAAGGGGGAAATAGCAATTGTAAGGTTTGGAGTTGATTTCTGGAAGGGCTAGTGGAGTTAGTGCAGGTATCAATACAGCTGCAGACATCTAGAAAACAATGATCCTTTGCTTCTCTGACCAGAAGCAAAAGAGTAGCTACCTCAGAAGTAGTATTAACTCAGATGTTTATGGGTTCAGTACAATGTTATTGTCTTTTTTTAGTAGTTAGTCCGGTTAGAACCTTACGCAGTTGGACACAACAAAAAGCCAACCTGCACAAAGGCCCTAAAGACGTTCCCACCAAAACTGCAACCAGACTAATCAGAGAAGTCCATTATACACTGCCCTATCAGAGACCAACAGGAAGTGACATCCCTCAGATCCTGCTCTAACTAGGAGCAAAGGAATAGCATTAATCACAAACTGATTCCTAAGAACCAATTTTTAGGCTTTTCCGTGACTGATAATCTGTAGTAATGCTAGGGAATGTCCTTCTGTTCCTTCTCTCACCTAAAGCAAAACAGAAACACTGATCCCAAGCTGATTGCTGAGAAGCAGTTCCCAGGCAGCCCAGTGACCGGTAGTCTAGTCCTGATGTTGCAGATGTTTAAAGTAAGTTGGAAAACAAGATTAATTCTTTGAAATTTGCAGTGCATGTACAAAATGAGTGGAATTGTATGAAACAAAAGATAATGCAACCTTTATCTAGCAGTTATTTCATTAGTTAAATTAGTTTAGTTAATTAGTGAAATTAAATAACTAATCATTTAATAATAATGCAATAATAATGTAGTTATTTATTTATTTATTTATTTATTTATTTATTTAAGCGTCTAAGGGGAATTTATTTAAGAGTCAGTTGTTTTGACTGCCCAGTAGAATGACCTGATGAGACGAGACCAGCTGGAGCATCCAAAGTCAAATTTACTCCAAGGGTGGGCAGCTCAAAAGCAACCAAGTTTAAAAGCATAACAGAGAATGGGAAAAATGAAATGCAATCAGACCATAGCACTTCAGCTAAATAACGCAGCAAAATACTTGCTGAAATCCTATTTCTCTGCTCCTTCCACTAATTAGCAAGATTTAATTCCTTTTCATCAGTGAATGGAAAAGGAATTCTTTTTAACTAATCTTAGCAAAAAACTTTTAAAACTCCAAGAAGGAAAAAACTTTGAGATAAAACAAACATTTAAAATAAAACAAACTGTTATACAAGATAAACATCAAACAAATAATGGAAGTACTCAAACCTTGAATGAGCAATTCCAATCCAAAATCAAATAGTCAGACAGCAGTAGGAGTCACAAGGCAATTCAGGTAATGTCGGGATAATGTGTACATCTGATACAACAATTCAAGTAACATCAGTAAGATGTGTATGTGTACACTATCATGACATCATATAGTATAATGTTTCTATTGAGAAAATAATATGCAAAGAACAATTTAGAGTATGTACAACTGTTGTACACAGGATGTGAAGTAGAGTAGGACATGAGTCAAAGGAGGGAGACAGAAAAGAGAAGACAAAAGTATACGGGGCAACAAGCTAAATTATACATCCCTTTCCTACCCATGCTCAGGAGATCTAAGCAGCAGTACAGGAGTCTGGGAACATGTAAGCCAGTGTGCATCTACTTGATTAAGCCCCCAGCTAGTCTTCCTGAGTGAAATAAACAAGCCCTGAGGAAAGGAGCTGCATGAGGTGTTGGTTGACTGGTAATCCATGAGTCCAGTAGTTTACTTCTATGTTAACCCGTCTTTTGGTAAAAATATAAGCTGCTATAATAGACATGGTTGTATTTTTAATACACAGTAATCACATATACTCCTGATACCTAATCTGAAATAGTCTTAAGTCCAAGAAGCCAGCAACTGGAGGGAGGGTTGGGGTGGCAGATGGGGAGATTCACCTGAAAGACCCCACTAAAATGTTCCAAACTTGTCCCTGAAGCTTCATAGCAATTTCCTGAAGAAGTAGGCCAAAGTGTGTGTTGGAGTTAATTTGTCAAGGATAGCCAGAAATTTTCTTTGATAACTGGATCTTTACAATTGACTAGATTTTCTTTTGGGGTATTCATGTCATTTTTATTTTTGATGGCTTATGAAAAAAGTATCTGAATTAGCTGGAGAATTTCTTTAAACATATGCACTGGAGACACAAAAAGTTGTTTTACATGTGGGATAAGTTTTTCCAAATGTCTTTATCTAAGGGATTGTTTAGTAGTTGAACTTTGATCTCATCTGGCAAAGTATAAATCCGTAGACAAAGATGTCACTTCATGACAGAATCAGTGCTGGCTGATCTGGAAGCAACATTCCTAGCATCATAACCCCACTTTATACTTAACTACTTGTGTGGCTGAATATAGCATGTCCAAAAGGTTAGCTTTAATATCAGCATTAGGAATATTAGTTACCATCTGTCGCGTATTATTCAAAATAGCTAGAAGGTATTTTATCATGTGGGTTTGACAATTAGTAACTCCAAATGATGTGGTGGCAGAGGTGTAAACCTTCATAGTATGTATAGCTAGCGTATTATTGTTTGTCTTTAGAAATACAATTGGGATTTGGAATAATCCTGGTTTCCTTGGAATCAAGAGACATTACAGCTGGATCAGCAATGGGGGAGAGAGGTTATCTATATTTCAACATAGGAGGAATAGCTACTTGTTTGGAGGTTATCCATATCTGAGAGTTCATAATATCCCCTTTGTGAGTTGGAGCCCTCTCTGCATTCCCATATAAAATAGTATTTCATTTTTTCAGTGGTTAACCCAAAATAAATATCTTTGTTAAATTAATCTGAAAATAGTGTTTTCAGTATCTGATTCAAAGCCTGAGGGGGAAGGAATCTGTTATGCACTATCTGAGCCCTCTTGGTTTGACTCAAAAAAGTCTTCCTCCTCAGAAGAATCTCTTTTCCTTTACAAAGGAGTAGAGGAACAGCAATAGGAAGAAGGCTGACCAGTATGAAAAGTTCAAAGGGCATCACAAATCACACTGGGCAAATTAAACCAATTATTCATACTAGACTTCTGGTTGAAAGAGGAGTGGGAGAAATATACTTAACTTTTTTTTTGAGTATGTTTATGGGGAACATCCAGATATATGGTCCTATGGGTGGAAGAAAGATCTGACTTTCATTGGGGAGCTTTGAAAATCATCACAAACAAGTAGTAGATGAATACCTTCGACTCTCTCAGCTAAAACTAAACTTTGATTCTCACTTCCTGGTTAAATCACCCATACGGGTGATTTTATTGGATACCCTAAGTTCCTAGGCTAATAAAGGTCTCCAAAGGAGCAACATTAGAGGGCCCGAGAGAAGAGAACTAGTGACCCAGGGGCTGCAAAAGCACATTCATGAAATTACCTGTCTTAGATTAACAAAGAGAAGTGGACATCTGGTTAAATTCAAGGGCCTCTCTCAGTTTTGCTTTTCTCTTTTAATCAAAGGGTGGGGGTTGAGCATCGGAGGACAATGCAATGTTAGAATAAGTGAACATCTGAAGTTGTTTGATCTTACGTTTAAGACTATTATGCCTAGTCTGGATAGTTTTAGGGGTGAATACCTGACAAATACGACAGACATTTTACCTCATGTTCTTCTTCAAAACAAAATAAGCAAGTTGTGTGAGTCCATTATAAGGAAGCTGCCGCCCACAGTATCACTTTCCTTTTTTTCCTGACATAAAATAAGTTTCTCACACAAAACTTATGAAGAAACAGAAAGATCCCTACTGGGGTAGCCATCTGCCTGAGTCTCTGATGCTGGTCAACCAAAATGAATGACTGAATGGGATGCTGAAAGACGTCTGCATATGCAGACTTTCAGCAACACAGTTCTGATTTTTGATGCATCTTTACAACCCTCTTACTGTGTCTTTTCATATTAAGGGCAGACCTAGAAGGAGCCTAAGTTTTCTGGAATGGCTGGATGTGCAATTAGCCTAGTGGATAAGTTACATTTGCAGGAGTATTGCAACAGTGATTTTTATGGAGAACATCCTTTTCTGATTTTTTTTTTTTCAGTATGTTTGTAAAAGATCAGCTGTTGCTTAGAACAGGTGCCTTGATATCTTTTCTGTGTTGTACATGATGGCAGGATATTTAATGACAGGGATTAAGACTGGTGCTATCCTTTGGTAGGTACATAGTAGAATGACAGCATTTTCCCCTGTTATTGCTAAGGTCATCTGTGGTGCTCTAGCTCTATTTCACTAAAGTCCTTTTACTGTCATCTTTGTAAAATAGGTAGAGGAGAAAATAACAGGACCAAGACTGATCCCTGTTGGTTAGGGTTTCAGTGAATGGTTTGTTTTTCCATCCCCCCTCCCCTCAGGACCAGGCCTGATGGCACCTGTATATATACCAAATTGTCCCATTTAGTCAGTAGTCACAGGAGTCAGGATTTCACAGGTCATCAGAGCCCTTTGTTCCTGCATGAGTCTCTCCATTGAACTTATCAGCCTCGTGACAAGAGTCAGGCAGTAGGGACCTAGCCAACCTGCTAGTCCTGGAAAGTTGCTTACCCTTTCTGGACAGAGGACCTCCTTAATGTTATGGTTCTTCTAATCTCTGCTATAACTGCCATCCACTTACCAAATTTCCCTCTGCTAACAGTGCAACTTGCAGCATTGTGGACTCTATAGACTTGAGGTTCTACAGGGTAGATATCCTGTGGTGCTGATAGGTGCCACCCATGTGGCAAGGCAGAGCTACCTCCCTCATCCTAGGATACATGAGCTATTAGCGTTCAACCACTCCCATTCTCCCATAACAGCTACCAAAGCTGCCTGAGACACTATTCAAACTCTAGTTGCCTGCATCATAGTCACGGATTTATCCCTGTATGCCACTGAGCTGGAAATAGTTTCAGTGAATGTTTGCATATTTTGGCCTTGGACTCTAAATTGTCTAGTCCTAGTGAAAAGATCAGCTGAGAGTAATGCACTCTGCCCTCACTTAATGTTTTGTTAACCTTGTAGGGAAATCATTGTCGAACACTTCCTTTCTCCTTTTTGTTGACATTTTGCATTCCATGACTGCAGAAAGTCCTTCATATTAAAATGTTATACAATCATACTAAAATGTTGCATAGTTATATGAGTAGTAGGACCCAAAACAGAAGAACACAGTATAGCACAAAAGGTCCAAAACTGAGATGTTAAGAAAGGTGGACTTTATATGTTCAGGTATGCCTTAAAATGGTCTACTTTGATCAGAGCTCTACATCCATTAACACATTAACTAAATGCCTTGTGCCCACTAATGCATACTTTACCAAGTATGTGTGTTGTCCTTCAGCTTAATGCATACTGCACAAAAGATGTATGCATGTGACATCATGATAAATATTGTTCCAAATGGGATGAGGAAAAGATCCAGCTGGATTAATACACTCTGCCCTGCTCTAATGTACTACTTTCTGTGTAGTACACTCATTTGTGAATGTTGCCTCTTTTTTCTTGCGATTTTTGAAAATGTCAGCCTCTTCTGCAGTGTACTATAATTTTAGAAAACACAGGGAGTCTTGTCAGATGACTTGACTACTCCCAAGTGACAAGCAGAGCTGCATAGTGTAATGAATGATATGCAACCTCCATGTGCAAATAGGTGCAGAGGCTTGAGATGGGTCTTATTTTTCTTTTGTTAATGTTATAAATAGCACTCATGATTTCTATAAAATTATGTTTGGGAACTTGTTCCTAGCTTTATTAATATTATAACTGCTAACTAGGAATGGCTAGGTCAGGCCAGGCAATGTGTATAAAACACAAGACATTAAAATGCAAAGGAATAGTTTTAGGTAAAGCAATCCCTTCTGGAAGAAATACTAACAAGATTAATAATTTACAATGTAAGTATGGGCAAGACGTGGAAATACTATTAGGTACAGCTACAAGGTAAATGCAGAGCTGACTGCTGTGATTTTAACCATTATAATGAATTTGTACTTTTATAGTCTGTTCTGAAGTCTACTGAAGAATCAGGAACCATCTCAGCTAGTCATTAGACAGGTGGGCTGTTCCGGAGATAAATGAAAGCGAACCTAACACCCATGCATGAGTCAGTATATACAGAACCTTACACCTATGCATGAGTCAGTATGTACGGAACCTGACACCTGTGCATGCGTCAGTATGTACTTAACCTGACACCTGTGCATGTGTCTGTATGTACAGAACCTGACACCCGTGCATGAGTCAGTACGTAAGAAACCTGACACCCATGCATGAGTCACTATGTACGGAACCTTACACCCTTGCATGCATCAGTATGTACGGAACCTGACATCTGTACATGTGTCAGTATGTACAGAACCTGACAGCTGTGCATGCGTTAGTATGCATCGCCAAGGAGGTTGGGGAGTCTGAAGAAAAATGCCATGAGTGAGTTGCTCCAATTTTTAAACACCTCTCTGTGATTTATGCCTAGTTAAATCCAAGTTTTTGTCAATACTGAAATAGTTTTCAAACATTGATTTGCTCACTGAATTCTGATGTTAGAAAACTGCTACTGTAATATTTATATCTAATACTCATGGGCAGCTTGGAATTACTTAACAGACTGGGGAAAATTCTACATTGCATAATATACAGACAGGGAAAGATTACCATGATGATATTGCTTTATAAGTAAAGTTAAACTAAAGCTTTTCATAACATACTATTTGAGAATAATTCATCTGTTGGTTGGGTAAGTGTAAGAATAAAATTTTGTTGGTATATAGTATCTCTTACCTGAAAGTAGAGATTTTGTTTTCTGCCATGCAAAATGCCATGTACTGTGTGTGTGTGTGTGTGTGTGTGTGTGTGTGTGTGTGTGTGTGTGTGTGTGTGTGTGTGTGTGTGTGTGTGTGTATATATGATTACAATTTGACTTTAATCAGCAGGGGGTTTCCTGCCCAAAAGGATAATGCTCTTAAGAGAACACACAACACCTATCTGTCTGGTGACTCTTGTTGTTTCAGTGGCAGTGCCACTGGCATATTTTATGCTGAAGGTCTTAGGTTCGAGTCCCAGATGAGAGCTAATATCATTTGATTTTTATGTCTATTTTAAGCTACAAATACAGTGCAGCATTTTAGAGACTTGATTAAAGCCAGAGGTGGCACATTTCTTGTGTATATTTTCATTCACTCAGTGTATATAAATATTTAGTAGGTTCAGACTAAACAGGTACCATTTATCAAGTAATATTCATTTCTGCGACTTTATTTTGTTTTCATCTGCTTTGATCAGCACCGCTCCAACCCTCCATAACTCTCAACAGAATCGAGGACAAATCCAGAAATAATCAGGGACAACTTTAAAATATTAGAACTACTAACCTGATACTTTAACAGAATAAGAAAATGTGAAGTAATATACATTTTCTGAAGTAAAAGAAGTCTATAATTCTAATTATTGTCTAAGTGCAATTCAACACCTTGCCTTCAAATGTCACCAGTTTTAGGAGGGATTAAGAGAGACAGAATTAAAATCTAAGTCAAAATCAGTGACGCCCCTGAAAATCAGGGTAAGTTGAGAGGTATAAGCCTCCCTCCATCTGCCCAACTAGCCCATTCATTCCCCCTGGAGGTGAGAGCCCTGCAGTGTAGTCACTTCTCCCAAGGGGAGTCAGGTTGTGCAGAAAGAATCATATCATGCTATTGCTTGAGGAGTTCCAGTTTTCTTGTTAAATCCTTACCATTCAGAGAACATGTGCCCAGTAAAACAGGCAGGTCTCTACCAGGAGAAAAATCAGTTTTATTTTCTGAAACCAAAACTGACTAAGCACTTTCACCCACCATTGAGCTTCTTCAGAGTCAGTTAATAATACAACAATCATTACTTAAATCTTCTTCTTCTTCTTTCGGCTTTTCCCGGTTAGGGGTTGCCACAGCGGATCACCTTGTCTGCTCATGATTGGCAGTGGAGATTTACGGTGTCGAGTTGCCAGCCCGGCACCCAACCTTCCACAGAAGGCACACACATGCACACACTCACACCTAGGGCCAGTTTAGAGAGTCCAAAATACCTGCAGCATGTCTTTGGGATGTGGGAGGAAACCGGAGCACCCGGAGGAAACCCTCTCGACCACAGGGAGAACATGCAGACTCTGCACAGAAGGCACCCCAGCCGACGATCGAACCGGAGAACCTCTTGCTGTGAGGCAGCAATGCTAACCACTGCACCACCGTAATTAAAACAATTAGTCACATGTGTACCCTGAATCACAATAAACATTAACCCTCTAACATCCAAATTCAGCTTAAATTCTAATGCTTGCTGAAATAGCATAACTCTGTGAACTGACTTACTACGTAAATAATATCAAACATGCTAATAAGTAAAGTACTATTACATACTGGAATTATGTAATAAAATAAATAAAATGAGTGATCATGCAATATATTGTGCAAATATAGTGTGTATTAGATAAACTGGGATTTAAGTTTTAATACACAGGCTGTGGAAATACTTTCATTAATGCCTGGTGCATTCGAAGCATCCAGGCGTAGCTGCCACAGGCATTCTCTCACTTCTAGTTAGGTTTTAAAATCTCCCCCAAACTCTTTCATGGTTAACTTGTCAATAACAAAAAATAAAACATTTTTGTAGTTAGTACAAACTTTACTATGATTGGAAAGGCCGTTGGTGGTTTTCTTGTTCCTAATGTCCCTGATGTGTTCCAATATATGAAGTCTGAGTTTCCTTGTGGTCATCCCAACGTAGAACGCGGTACATGATAGGCATGTAGCCACATAAAGAACCATTATTGTGTTACAGTTGCAATGTCCTGGACATCTTAGTGTTCTTTTATAACTGCAAATTTGAACATATGGTCCATCATTAATGTATTTACAAACACTACATGTATCGCATTTACTCATGTGTAAGGGTCTGTTGTCGTAGATCGTAGAATCTTTTCAAACAATTCTTTTAAATTGGAACCTCTACTATTAATAAACTTGGGAGCAATTCCTATTATCTCTTTAATGTCTTGGGTAAAAACACTGTCCCATACAGCATTAATAATGTTCCTAACTTTTGCCCCTGTTGGGTTAAATTCCATCACCATTCCAGAAGAAGAATTTTGAATGGGGCTGTAATTAGCAAAGGTGTTAACTTTGTCAAGTTTTTTATTATTATCCATAAGGATGGGCATAAAATCACTGGATCTTCTCCTCTCAATCTCTATACTGTGTTTGTGAAGTAATTCCATTGGGTATCCTCTATTCCTAAACATGTCAACCAAATGTGTCATTTCAACTTTGAAACAGATGTCTTGGCTAATCAACCTGGACATCCGTATCATTTGTCCTTTGACCACATTTTTCTTTTGGTGGTCGGGGTGGCAACTGTTGTAGTGCAAAAAGGAGTTACTATATGAGTGTATGTGTTTATTCTCTACATATAACAGAATATTCAGGAACTCAATATGATGTTTATCAATATGATTTGTAAATTTCAAAAACTCAGTAGTTTGAATCACAATAAACATTAACCCTCTAACATCCAAATTCAGCTTAAATTCTAATGCTTGCTGAAATAGCATAACTCTGTGAACAGACTTACTACGTAAATAATATCAAACATGCTAATAAGTAAAGTACTATTACATACTGGAATTATGTAATAAAATAAATAAAATGAGTGATCATGCAATATATTGTGCAAATATAGTGTGTATTAGATAAACTGGGATTTAAGTTTTAATACACAGGCTGTGGAAATACTTTCATTAATGCCTGGTGCATTCGAAGCATCCAGGCGTAGCTGCCACAGGCATTCTCTCACTTCTAGTTAGGTTTTAAAATCTCCCCCAAACTCTTTCATGGTTAACTTGTCAATAACAAAAAATAAAACATTTTTGTAGTTAGTACAAACTTTACTATGATTGGAAAGGCCGTTGGTGGTTTTCTTGTTCCTAATGTCCCTGATGTGTTCCAATATATGAAGTCTGAGTTTCCTTGTGGTCATCCCAACGTAGAACGCGGTACATGATAGGCATGTAGCCACATAAAGAACCATTATTGTGTTACAGTTGCAATGTCCTGGACATCTTAGTGTTCTTTTATAACTGCAAATTTGAACATATGGTCCATCATTAATGTATTTACAAACACTACATGTATCGCATTTACTCATGTGTAAGGGTCTGTTGTCGAGATCGTAGAATCTTTTCAAACAATTCTTTTAAATTGGAACCTCTACTATTAATAAACTTGGGAGCAATTCCTATTATCTCTTTAATGTCTTGGGTAAAAACACTGTCCCATACAGCATTAATAATGTTCCTAACTTTTGTCCCTGTTGGGTTAAATTCCATCACCATTCCAGAAGAAGAATTTTGAATGGGGCTGTAATTAGCAAAGGTGTTAACTTTGTCAAGTTTTTTATTATTATCCATAAGGATGGGCATAAAATCACTGGATCTTCTCCTCTCAATCTCTATACTGTGTTTGTGAAGTAATTCCATTGGGTATCCTCTATTCCTAAACATGTCAACCAAATGTGTCATTTCAACTTTGAAACAGATGTCTTGGCTAATCAACCTGGACATCCGTATCATTTGTCCTTTGACCACATTTTTCTTTTGGTGGTCGGGGTGGCAACTGTTGTAGTGCAAAAAGGAGTTACTATATGAGTGTATGTGTTTATTCTCTACATATAACAGAATATTCAGGAACTCAATATGATGTTTATCAATATGATTTGTAAATTTCAAAAACTCAGTAGTTTGATTCAAATAGCTAATAAATGCTTCCACTTCATTCTTAGAGCCCTTCCAAAAAATCAGAATATCATCCAAATGTCATAAATATAACATAATTTTGGACCTGTAATTTGATTTGAAAACATAATTCTTCTCCCAGTCTGCCAATACCAAATTGGCATAAATGGGTGCACATCTGGCATCCATCGCAATCCCATTTGTCTGTTTATAATATTCACTGTCAAAGAATATGAAATTATTGTGTAGTACCATGTCCATTAATTCTGACAAGAAACTTCTCTTTACTCAATGTAAATTACTGTATTTCAAAAGACTATTGTTAAACATTTCCAGCCCAATCTGGTGGGGGATCACTGAAAACAAATTAATAACATCAACTGTCATAAACCAAAATTCATCTCTAACATCAATATTGGTATTCCTAATACAATCCAGGCAATGCCACAAATCTTTTAAAATGTGTGGTAATTTGTCCAGTGTGTTCTTACATGTAATGTCAATATAGACCATTAGGGGTTCAGTCTTGAAACTCTTCATTGCAACGATGGGCATAAATGGTGGACAATTTTCTTTCTTATGGATTTTAGGCATACCAAATATTGATGGAATTGTGGGATGTTCAACTGAATGACATTTTAATTCATCGTGTGAAACAATCCCCTCACACAGGTATTCATAAAGCTGACCAATCAATTTTTGTGTAAGCTCGTTGTACATCAAATTTTGAGACCATTTCATAGGTTTCTATATCATTAAGTAAAAAATGCATTCTACATTCGTAATCAATATTTGTCATAATAACAACCACTCCACCTTTATCGTGTTTCATAACCCTGTATTGGTTTACACACTATATTTGTACAATATATTTCATGATCACTCATTTTATTTATTTTATTACATAATTCCAGTATGTAATAGTACTTTACTTATTAGCATGTTTGATATTATTTACGTAGTAAGTCTGTTCACAGAGTTATGCTATTTCAGCAAGCATTAGAATTTAAGCTAAATTTGGATGTTAGAGGGCTAATGTTTATTGTGATTCAGGGTACTCATGTGACTAATTGTTTTAATTAAGTATTTAAGTAATCATTGTTGTATTATTAACTGACTCTAAAGAAGCCCAATGGTGGGTGAAAGCACTTAGTCAGTTTTGGTTTCTGAAAATAAAGCTGATTTTTCTCCTGGTATGGACCTGCCTGTTTTACTAGTGCTATTCTGTTCAACATGTGCCCAGCAGCTTGCTAAGGGTTCAGTATGCAATTAACTTTTTCAAGGCCTGTGTTACCAGCTTTCTCAAGTCATATATCTCCTTGAAGGAAGAGCGCTGTGGTCTCCAGTTTACTGCTGGGATTATAACACAGAAAGTGTACCCCAGATGTGTACGCTCATGCTTTCCCCTGAGAGAAGGAAGCAGGCATTAGCTCATCTAACTTCTCCCTCCCATCAAGAGCTCTCCAAACACCTGAGGTGCTAATCAAACCCAAGTTATCTCATAATCAAAGTTCTGGAATATTAATTGTCATAAGCTGTTCCACAGTGATATGAGAATGGGACCACAAAACCGTAATATGTCTATGACTAAAAACATGTAATGTAGCAGATATTTAAAATCAAATAAATATAGCATAGTTCTAACCTTGCAAAGAATTCAGAATGGTGAAGATGTACATGGTGGCCTCCTTAAAGATATCAAATGCAAAGAAAGCCATTACCCATGTTGATCCCAACAGACACACAAGCCCAAAAATGGTGAGCATGTCTTTCCACCATTTCGTCTTTTCCTGCATCATTTTATTGGAACATCGTAGACGATGTATCTCATAGCATACAAGTCCCAAGACAGCAGTGTTGAAGATGAAGATAAGACCTAAATAGCCCCAGTTTGTAATGTAGAGAACCAGTGGATCCAATATCCAGCACCTGTTGTGGAAAGAAGAGATGCAGAATTGTTACAATGATAAATAAATAACCTCCCAAATGCCGTTGATAATCATTGTTCAAAACAGCCTACCTGCAAATCCAAATACAACTAAACAATGAAGAAACGTGCTCCAGTAAATTTCTGTAACACATCTGCATTGAATGTTTCTATTTCTCTCTTCAAAATTAAATACTATGCATCCTTAATGGAGTCAGGAAATCAAATTAATTCTTAGAATACTCTGTAAAGGTTGGCAGAAAAAGCTTTTAATTTTCAGTGCACATTTTGTACTTCATATAGTTATAAAATGATTCACTTCTCCACATTTTTTGAGGTGTGATGAGTAGATCCTGTTATATCAAAAGTGAAGTTTTTTCATATAGTCTGTTTGCCTGCTTCCTTACAGCCATCAAGCCTTCTGCAACTAATCAGCCTTCATCCATGCAGCCATCAGGGATTTACAATGCATGGTTCCAACACCTCCACTTGGTGGCTGATGTGTTTGCTTGCATACTGCAAGGGTCTGCTATGTCTTCTCCTGTGGGAAAGCCCATTTCCACACATTCCCGTGAAGGCTAACATAAATGTGGCTTGGTTAAGCCAAACACTTGTCCCTGGACCATATACTATATACTGTTCACCACTTCCCATACAGGTGTTGGCATTACGGCAGACTGGACCGTCTCCACCTACCCAGGACAGGAAGCTATTGTTCCTACAGCACCTGAGCCATCATCCAGCCTTGGATCTCAGGTCATCTAGGCTCATATTCAGGGCTTCATCCTTCTTCTTCACATACACATGCCTTAGAAAAGATTTTGTTGACAATGGGTTTTAATGATTATACTGTGGATGCAGTTTTACTCTGTGACTGGATAACCTCAAAGTTAATACATGTAGGGACTGGGGAGATGCAAGAAGCATAACTCCTATAAAAACCTTTTCAATGTATAATTATTTTATATTATTCAATGTAGCATGTGATGATCTATGGAGCTGTAGATTCCTTACATAGTTAATGCTTTATTCTGCAGTCAGCAGGTGTCGACAGAACAATAAATAATCAAGTCATTAGGATTATATCATGTACAATGTGTTGTGCAAAAAAAATGCTACAAGCTGGCCTCGCTCAAAGTACTGTTAATCTACTTGAAAATGATAAGAGCCAGTTTAGTGAGGATAAGAGGATGTACCCAATAATTCATAAAGAGACCCACCATAGGCACTAAGAGCTGTGGCCAAAAGGGGCTGCTTCTGTGATCTTGGGAAAATGTCATTCAAAGACATGTTAACCACAGTGAGGAAAGATCTCATTACCAACTAATTTGCATGTCCATGAATTGTGTGGTGTTACTGTTAGTGCTAATAAGCAGTTTCCTGTGGTAGTCTCCTCTGATGGCCAATATACCATATAGGCACATTCACACCCCTCGGTCATTCTCGCACATTCAAATACACACACACCGACATCAACATACCTCTTACCCAATGCTGAGATGACAGAACATCCCTCTTGTATCCTTTTATTTTTTCCCATCTTCCTTGTAAGTCATGGACGACTGCAGTCAGTCGATAGTTTCAGACATTACAGATTTATTCTTCTTGTTCAGAGGATGCATTGTAACGACTGACCCATTGCTCTGTTACCTTTTTAAATGACTTGAGTGATATTTTAAAAAAAATCTCCCTGGTGTCATCTAGTGTTCTTCCTAGCTTTTTCCAAAAATCTTCAGCAAGGCCATTTAAAAGTATGGTAGCTCCCTCCAAATGGGCACCCCACATCATTCACAATTGCTTTTGCCCCTGTTCTGTTCCCTATAACTCATGGACTTCTTCAATCAGTTAGTAATGCCAGACATTGAGTTTTATATTTATAGTTCAGAAAATGCACCAGACTACAAGTCCTATTCATGAATCATAGAGGACTAAAGCTCTGGATTGTTAACAAGCTGCTTTTTTGTTCCTAGGGCACAGGGTTTAAAGTTTTCCACCATTTTAATATTTAATATTTTTAAGTGACTTATGGTAATATTTAAAGTGTATCCTTGGTGTTTAGTGGCAACACTGAATCATAAAGCTCTGCTAATGATCTGATATCTCTCATTAATCATTGTTGCAGTATTCACTACCTATGGTAAGTATCCTGCTATGAATGTTGCACATGCAGCTAGCATACCAACGTTTGCCATACATTTGTCATTTGCCCAAAGCATAGACAAGGGACATATGGGCACAAAAATCCTCAGAACTTTCTTGCTGCCAGCCCAGACAGAGAGCATTCACTTATGTTTTAGTCTGCCAGCATTGGACAGATAAATATCCTCAGTGGGTATATCTTCTTTTCTTTTAATTCTTGACAGGGTTTTGTTATTTTTCATGTCAGATACCATATAGAGATTGTTGAAATAAATGTTGCTGTGCTTAGGTCCTTTTAATTTCAGGTCAAATTATAACTGAGAGCAGTATTTTATAGCCAGTACAAACAGGTTTTCTGTTGTTTTCTGAGGCTAAATAACTGGCATATGCAGTATGTCTACAGGTCAGGAAAAAGGGGGATGGTGGCCAACTTAGTAAAAGGTCCTTAGAGTGCACAGACTATTTCACAGAGATTATTAGTCACATACAGGCATGTATTTAACTGATTAAAGTTAATACACAGCAAGGTTCTTCCTGATAAATGTGCTTACATTATACAACAACAATACTCTCAGTAAACTAGCAGGAACAGGGCCATGTGGTATAGCTCCTGAAGTATCTAGGTCAAATTCAGGGGCCGCAGGCTCTGAGATGAAAGAAAGAGGAAGCATTCTACAAAACTGTAATATTATGCTGAGGCAATAAAGTTAGTACTAATACAAAAAGAAATGGTAAGGACCACAGTAAGTCAGAGCAAGAAAATACAATCAAAGTATGAGAGTAGCATGATGGTAAGAAAGTTTTTTATAATTATATAGTGTTTGATCCTTTGTACCTAAAACCTTCAGAAGTCACCTTGCTTCTGTTAAATTCATTCTTGAGAATCTGAGTCCAAAGGAGCTTGTGCGTAGTAGAACGGGCTCTGAATCTTACCTGTTGGCCAACCAGCTACGGCTGAAGTTCAAAAAATCAAAATCAAAAACAAAAGCTTCTTTTGTCTAGTTTGACCCAGATGCTTCTGCTGTGGCACTTAATCAGCTCTCTGACTATCCCGTGTTGTCATCTGCTTACGCTATCATAACCACATTGGAGGCTGATAAGGTGCAGCCTACTAGGATGTCTTGCATGACCAATTGCAATTTGGCAACAAAAGGGGAAACTTGTCTTGTTATATCAGAGGGTATTTCTCAAATTTTAGTTAGAGGAAGAGGTACCGGGTACCCCTATAGAGGTATGTCAGGCGCTGGATCCTACGCATTACATACAAGCCAATGTACCTAAGAAAAAGAAGCCCAACTTAAAGCACCTTATTCATACTGACTTGACAGACTCTTAGAATAGCAATATTTTTCACAGGGTCTTTTTAGGTAACTATATCTTTAAATCCTCCCCAGTTCTTGTCTTAATTTTCTATTTCTTCCTCTCCTTATGAGACGGAGGGATTCATCATCTGATTGACAGGATTCTGAATAAGTAGACTGTCTAGTTTACACTCATCGTATTGATTCCCCAGTGGGATTTGGGTCTGAGGAGGATGATAATTCACTTTAGAATGATTTTCTTTCGGGGATACTCCAAGAAGAAAAATGCAACACTTCCACTGGGAAGGAGGACAAGTCTTTGACATTCTAGACATGGGAGTTTCTAAACCTTCAGCCATACATCCTATCTTAGAACCTCTGCAACATGCCTTTGCCCCGGCTTCACTTAACCCAGAATCTCAATTTCCCTGCCACTAAAGGTTTTACAAGGTGCCTGATACTCATAAATATCTTTATAAAAACTCTTCCTCAGACCCTGCTGTAAATGTACTGGACTCTGACAAACCAGCAAAGTTGTTTCCATCCACTAATGTCCTTCCCAGTGATAAAGAGAGTAGGGCTATAAATGGTAATTACAGAAAAAATTGTACATCTTTCCTACATTTGCCTTTAGGGCTATAATCTATAAAACCCACATGTCCAGATATCTTTCGGCTGTTATGAGTAAGCATCTTACAGACTTACCTGATTCAGACACCAAAATCTCTTTCTTGGCATTTCTTTCCTTTCTCCTTCTCAAGTGGTCAAGCATTTCATTAAATACAGCTATGATGCAGCTGATGCATTTTCTACAGCAGCTGCTACTGGTTCTGTTCTAAGAAGTTACTCATGGCTAAAGCTCCTGTACTTACCTGAGGGAGTCAAAAACATTATTGGATGTTCCTCTGGATAAGAATCTTCTTTTGGCCCTGCTGCTGTGGATCTCTTTAAAAACTTGGAAGAGAGAGGTAAGATAATCTTTCATACATTGTGTATGTTGCTTAAAAGCCATCAAAGAGCACTGATTCTGCTAGTTATAATTTATATATTTTCTCACCCGCCTAATAATCCAAGTTTTTTTTGAAACAGTCCAATCCATCTGAGGATCTTAAGTGGACAGGTAAATTGTTCCAAAGATGTGTTATCTTGACAGGGATAAAAGAATGCCTAACATTGCGGTATCCCATTTCAGAGATGAATTTCATCTTATTATGTCTAAATGTTCTTGTTTTATTGACTTCAATGTTGAACTTAATTTGAAAGGTTGTATCATGAAAAGTTTTGTAAGTCAGTATTAATTTACCATGTAAATATCTGTAATAAATGGAAAACAGTTTGAGTTGTTTACATCGTTTACAGTAGTCTTGCGGCCAGATTCAATAAAGCTTACACACTCTGTTTACACCATGTGCTCATCATGGTGCAACATGCACATGGTAGTGTACTGTTTTAGATTCAGTAAGTGACTCTACACAGTATGTAGAGTTGCTCATAGCTGCCAAACAAGGTAAACACTGTGGCATGCTAATTACAGCATAAGTAGCTGAATTGTATGCTAATCAACCAATCCAGGATGGATGAACTATTCAACAAGCTATAAAGCAATCATGCAGATTCAATGCTTGTTTTCCTTGCAAATTCCAATCCCTATTGGAGTACAGCCATGGAAAAGTGTCTACACAGAGACAATGTTATGGGCTGGTGGTGCTTTAATTCCTCTGTATGTGCAACAGGCTGAAGTCTGTGTTGGTGCTAATAGGCCATGGCCAAGTAGAAGATGGGTTTTCACACTCTGTTTAACTTACCACAAACTACATGATGACAGGGTGGATAGAAACACACTGCAGGAACTCTGCAACCTCCATCATCTTGAACTCAGAGCTAGGGCAAACCAAGGGAAACCCATCTCAGTGGAGACAAAGGTATGTGTAGCCCTAAGAATTTTAGCTACAGGTACCTTTCAGAGACCAAAAGGGGACATGCTAGGGTGTCACAGGCATCAGCATCCAGGATCCTCCATCAATTCCTGAATGCTGTGCTACAGCATGCCAGTGACCAGATATATTTTCCTCATAGTCCTGAGGACAGGGCCAGAAATATGCAGGAGTTCAACCCTGTAGCACACTACCCTGAAGTACTGGGTGCCATAGATTGCACACATATAGAAATTAAGGCACCACCCAGGGAACAGGAAAGGCTCTATATAAATGGAAAGGGCTTGCACTCTGTTAACTGTCAAGTTGTATGTAATGCCAAGATAATCATCTTGAAAGTGTGTGCTAGCAGCCCAGGCAGTTACCACGACTCGCATATCTGGCACACCTCCATACTGTATCAGATGTTCACTAGGGGGGATATCCAACAGGGTAATTTACTGGGGGATGCAGGTTATTCACTGTAACTGTAGTTGATGACACCCATCAGAAATGCACACACAGTTGTAGGTTATATTATAATTAAGATATGAAATACTGTATTATTTAATGACTTTAAACTATTTAAATAGAAGTGAGACATAAATTGATACATATAAATTTTGTTTCATGTTCAAGTATAGTAAATGTTAGATATATGTGTTTAGCAAAACTAAGCAAATATTGATTTCCTTTTTATTTTACAATTCTTAATGATCTCCAATGAAATTAATGTGGAGCTCAAAGGGATCTTTTTTTTTTTTTTTTTTTGCTAAGGTATGAGGGATAATTCGATAGATTTTTTTTTTCTATCAGATTAGGAATGTTTTTCATTCCATATATAATAAGGGAAATTTTAGTTTGTTGGACTATTGTGTTACATATAATTGTTTTTGCATTATATTTTTTTCTTCTTTATTAGCCTGAACTAAAAACTAATTTAATTTATATTTTTCAATAAGAAAAATTAGACTGATAAAATCAATTAGTAATGACAGGAAATGTATACAATCACAAGATTATAGAAGGGTTTTGAGCATTATACATGGAATAAATAATCCTTAAACTCCACCTAAACATATGGATTTAACATTACTTACTTTAAACATTAATGGATTAACCAACCCAAAGAAAAGATCTAACTTACTAAGATACTTAAAATTAAATAAAGCACAAGTTATTTTCCTTCAAGAATCCCATTTTAAAACAGATGATAAACACATTTGGAATCCAAACAAATATTTAATGTTATCTCATTCCTCATATAAATAAAAACTAGAGGAGTAATGATTTTATGGAAGAAGAATATTATTACCCCCCCCCAAAAAAAAAATGATTTATAACCAGGAAGATAAGGTGAGGAGTCAGAAGGGGAACCAGCAGCTGCTGTGGGTGTAGGCAGACATAGGTGTGCTCAATATGCCCTTAAATTGGCTAAGATGCAACACATAGCACAATCATTCACAACCTAAGGGGCTAAAACCTTTCTCCTACACACATACATATAGTAACATTGATGCCAGGCAATGATCATAACCTTTACCTACCTATGTAATGGCTGTGTACTGCTAGCATCAGTCAAAGTCAGTCCTGAACTAAAACTGTTGCAACTGCTGAATTTACATGGTAAGTATTGAACCTGGAATGTATTGTATAATAATATGAATGACTGGCATATCCTTGTATGTTGTTACTTAGTAGTGTAAGCAAGTAAAAGGTATGTGATTTATACAGAAATAACCTTAACATGTGACAGCAGAGACTTATGTGACTTGCGTGTCCATTATTAAGTAGCAGGCCTCAGGCATCAATGATTCACACAGTCATATCTCTCAAAAGTAGTATCACTATACGTTTGCACTGGAAAATCATTAAAGAGAGTTGTGGTGCTTGCATTAAGGACTGTGTTCTGTAGTCTGTGTACTTAGATAAGTATGGGTTTTGTTCTCACTGCAGTCAAGTGTGTGTGTGTGTGTGTGTGTGTGTGTGTGTGTGTGTGTGTTTTGTCTAGACAGCAGATCACATATGTGCATCCTTCTACCAGGGATAGCACCCACAATGCTCCTGGACATTGGGCAGTCATCACTAAATGCAACCTTGGGTATTGACTAGCATTTCTATGTTATTACATTGGGATGAAATGGCTAGGCTTAAAATTACCTCAGAGTCGATAGCCTAGTAATGTTCTATGATCCTATGAGAGAAGTTAAAAAGTAATGTGACACATTTTAGTATCAGACTTCACAACCCTCAGACGCTCATTAACAATACTGATACAAAAACAAAAAAGTTATATCCTATCAACTGTCTAACTTTCTAAGACCAATATAAGTCAAAAGTACAATTACCAATTCAATATCACAAATGTAGATATACTAAGCACTAAGTCAGCTATGCACCCTGAGCATTACACACAAAGCTTGTGTATCCCCAAATCCAAAAGATAGAAAACAGGGATATGGCACAGTTATCATATGCACAGAGTGTTGTGTTGGGGGCAGGAAGCCTAGGCTGACACAACAGGTCAGTGAGTGTATGTGAGTAAGAAAGAGAACAGGCAGGCATTTGGATAAAGTAACACATGGCTAGTGAGACAAAATGAGTTTTAAGCTTCATTGCAGAACTATGTAACCAGTGTGTGTGTGTGTGTGTGTGTGTGTGTGTGTGTGTGTGTGTGTCTGTGTGTGTCTGTGTGTGTGTGTGTGTGTGTGTGTGTGTGTGTGTGTGTGTGTGTGTGTGTGTGTGCGTGTGTGTGTGTGTGTGTGTCTGTAGGGGTTCTATAGGTGAAATTGGGCTGTGGGTGTTTGCATGAACACAGCCAAGTTCTGTGCTAGCTCTATATCTTGCTATGTCAGAAGTACTGCCACTGTGGGACCATGATTGGGCATGGCCACATTGGCTAACAGCTGATGATGAAGCTGATCTACACCCACAAATATGCCGTCCCCTTCCCAGCAGGCATTCGCACACAGACACCGTTCATTCCAATTAGTCATTCATCAGATCCATTGAATCAGCAACATGGTGGAGGCAGTCATGCATGTCAGCTTGTGCCTCATTTACAACCCTAAGCATTTCTCTGGATGACCCATGGGAATATGCCTGTGCCTCCATGATGGCCCTAAACATATGTTTTGTGGCACAGGAACAGACACCTAGAGCACGTGGAGGATGGACAGCAGGCCTTCTCTGAGTACCCCTAACAACCCTACTATGTGGCACTTCTCCCACACATTGGCTACAACCAGAGTTAACAGGCAGTGAAGCCACAATAACCACAATTCCCTGTTCAATTGTCTTATCATCCACTTGGCCACTATCTTAAGCCTCACTCAAATAGGTAGGCATAGACCTACTTGCTGTGTCAGATGGAATTATAGGGGAATGGCTGCATGTCAACCTCATTGCCAGATTCAACCTCTCAACCCTCTGACTGTGCCTCTGTTTTTCCACCATCATCATCAGAGTCTGCTGATACTCTGACATCAGGTGGTAGAAGTCCCACACTTCCACTGTCAGAAGGACCTGTAATAATAAGCTACAAACACAGGAAGAATTAATACCTACAATACTATAGTCCAATATATGCTAACAAATGAACAGTGGCACCACTATTACAGATAGTATAGCAATACACACAACAGTCCTGACACCAACATCACACACTAAATATTTCTTTGAACTGCTCATCAGTGCTGACATAAACATGTTTGGCTTACCATGTGCAGATGATAGACTACTCCCTATGTTGGATGGTCATGGAATAAGTTAAACAGAAAGTAAGGACATCATCATCACCATCATCATCATCACAATTATCAGTAACACAGAGGGAAAAGCATTTTGCTCTTTATATACCCATTAACTATACTTTCAGCAAGAACTTGGATGACAAGTCCAACCTAATTCCCATGTGTAATCAATTAAAATGTGTTATTAACTGTAGGAATCTACAGTCCCCTCCAGACAATTTTTTGTTAAACAGGCCTAATGTATTGATGTAAATATTTTATTATACATACGTATTTACCAATGGAGATACATAAGCCTACCTGGAAGCTTCTCCTGGGACATACTTGTTGTCCCTGAAACAGTAGAACCAATGTCAATGACATGCTTTTCTGCACTTTCCTGGGAGCTGTCTGGATCCCTGACAGTGGACAGGAACTCTTCATCTGCTGTTAGTAGTGGCTGTGTAGCAGTCTCCCTGGTACCCATCTGGTCACGGGCCACTGCAGCTACTCTTCTCCATGCAGATGATATCATGTCAGTGGCCCCATGGCACACCTGATCATATGTCCTGCTGTAGCTGCCTGTTGCATTCATTTCTACAACTATCTGCTACCAAATTTGCATTCTGCCTGACATACCTCCATGTTCCCTCTCAAGCTGAAATACACCATGTCGCCTAAGAGCTTCCACAATTACCTGATTCTCAGTGTCACTGAAGGGTAGTATTCAGGGCTTGAGATGTCTGGGTGCCATAGTCCTATGTGTCCTAAAACAAAACAGAAGGATTATACATATAATTATCACATAACTAAAAAATACCTGTTCCTAGATAAAACAGAAGAGGTATCATTTCAGTATTACCCACTAGAAAAACGTAAAACAGTCTAGATATTTGAAATATGAACAAAACATTGTGTGGTTGTAACATATTATATTCACACACAAAGCAAGGCTGGATGCAAAACAAGGGAGAGTAACAGTAGCAACATATCCTTGTTTCTGCCAAAGCAGAAATCCATCCTTGCTCCCCCACCCCCAAAAGAACAGGCAAATGACACATTTGGCCAACAAACCATAAGTGAAATTCTAAACGTCCTGTCAAATGAACTGTCCTTGGAATGTCTACAGATTTCATACAGAACATTCCATTTTAAGCTATTGCCAATCATGTATACCTGTCAAATGCCCTGATAAGCATGTCCATGTCATCAGTACACCTCTAAGTAATGCATAGAGATAACAGGAGCATTTGCTAATTAATATATTTATATAAATATTAAACTGATTTTTCTTAAAGGACTTTTTGCCATCTGCAGTATATAGCTGAAAAATGCAATCAAACCTTCTCAAGTTCAGAAGTCTTCTGTGCAGATATATCCCAAAGTAATAGCCTCTTCTGTGTTCTCACCATAAACAAGTATCCTCACCTTCAGGTTTCCTATCACACGGTTGCCTTTTTATGGTGTAGATTCAGGGCTGTTAGCACTGTATAAATGCAAATGAGGTGTGAACTCATTAGAATTGCTGAATCCCAAACTTTTGGCTCCATGCTGCAAATGTAAACATAGTGCAAGCACTCTCTCAATGTTTGTTGCTAATGGATTACAAGTGTGAATGATTATTTGTAGGGAGAAGGAAAACACAACAGCAGTGCAGACTGCCCTACCTCCAGTGGGTGTGTTAGGTTAGACTTACAAAGTGTATAAGTAATTTTATCAAGGTTGGAAATGTAAGCACACAATTTACAGCTTCTGTTCAATAACATCCAACCTCCCCTTCTTGTCTTGACAACTGTATATTATTGCAATTTAATATCCTCACACATTTTAAGGACAAGGTTATAGAATGCCTTACAGACTGCATGTCTCAGATTACTGGTCAGATAAAGGATGAGCAATAAACACAGAGCGGTAAGGCTGAGCTGCATTTTTGCAAGCAATAGTCATAAATAGTTGTGTGATTACTCAGTGCACTACATATGAAATTTATACATTTACAAATAACTATGTGGTTTCTTAGTACTGTGGATGATGTTGCAGTGTGTTATATAAGAATTTCAGTTCCCTCCTGCAAAGCTGTTTGTTTAGCAAAGAGGGGTAAGGTACCCTTACTGTGTTCTGAAGGTTCATTAGAGTGAGAGTTCAAATCCAGACCTATGTAGGAATATTTTGTGTGTGCTAACAAACATTTTGTAATGTTTATATCATAGATTATTCATTTCAACTACTTTTCCCTTTTATTTTATTTTATTTATTTTTTGCCATTATTTGCTCAGTGAGTGGCTAAGCTCAAACAAGCCCTAATCTAAATGCTGGACATCTGAAAATCAAATAGAACTAGAATAACTTGCTTCAGGGACATCAACCTAGCCTGTGACATAAACAGAGCATGCTGGAGGGACAGATATATCTACCAGCTATTCCCGTTGCTCTGTATTTGGCTCCCACTGCATGTGAAACAGTGCTCCTCAATGCCCCTATTCAAATGCAAATTTGACAACTGGATGGGTGATTATAAATTCACCCAGGGGTGGCACCTATGTGCCTCATGCACAAGGGCAGTCGATGCTGATCATAAAATTGCTGTGCTAGCAAGGAATATCTAACTATGCTCAATAAGTATAATTGAATTTTTACACTGCTAGGCTTATAAAGACCCTTTGGCCATTAGCCTAGTAACCTCCTAGGAACTTATGTTGCTATGAACCTATGCAGGCATCCCATCTTCTCTCCTACCCCCAGTGCTGATGCCATGCACTATAAGCTGCCCTGCAGCCTTGTAAAAATCTGACTTGTGCTGTGGAACTTGTGTAAATTACTGAGTTTTATAGTCTGTGTACTTAGGGGTTCTGTTGTCACTGCAGTCAACTGTGTGTGTGTGTGTGTGTGTGTGTGTGTGTGTGTGTGTGTGTGTGTGTGTGTGCGCGTGTGTGCACGTGTGTGTGTGTGTGTGTGTCTAGCCAGAAGAGCAAAAGTGTTTATCCTACAGTTACTGCTCCAATCCCAGGAATTGATAGTATTGTGATACTTGCACATGCCTACACATCCATTTCATGCAGACCTCCCAACATCTTCTCTCCAACATGCATTGCTGATGTCATCCACTATAAGAAAGCCAGCAACCTTGTAAAAGTCATATTTGTGCCATGGTG
The DNA here is from genome assembly GCF_019279795.1 of Protopterus annectens. Classification (NCBI taxonomy): domain Eukaryota; kingdom Metazoa; phylum Chordata; order Ceratodontiformes; family Protopteridae; genus Protopterus; species Protopterus annectens. The sequence goes on from NC_056741.1 coordinate 1,837,492,647, forward strand.
CTTGATTAAACTACTGAACTCTGCAGTTTGTGTGCTCTGGTAGGGGTTCTGTTCTTACTACAGTCAACTAGGTTGTGTGTGTGTGTGTGTGTGTGTGTGTGTGTGTGTGTGTGTGTGTGTGTGTGTGTGTGTGTGTGTGTGTATACGCGCACTTGCTTGACATTACAAAGAGCCTTTTACACCAGCATGTGGGACACTGTTATTGCCATATTCTCCAGATAGTGCTGATGTCATCATCTATAAAGTGTTGTCTGAGACACTGCAAGTCAGATGTGAGCTGTGGCATTTGCCTTAAATACAGAGTTCTGTAGTTTGTGTACTTAGATAGGTAGGGCTTCTATTCTCACTGCTGTTAGCTTAGAGGTTTGTGTGTGTGTGTGTGTGTGTGTGTGTGTGTGTGTGTGTGTGTGTGTGTGTGTGTGTGTGTGTGTGTGTGTGTGTGTGTGTGTGTGTGTAAATGTGTCATTACAGAAAGCCTTTTACACCAACATGTGGGACATTGCTATTATCATATTCTCCTCACCAGACACTGCTGATGTCATCAGCGATATCTAATTTGTAGATGTGTATTATTCTCATCAAGACAGAGTCACAGACTTGCCTGGAGACCAGACAGTCACCTCATCCTATATGATACAGATTACAGTGATATGGCTTTCAGTCTATCCACATACATCATGGCATTGTTTCTAGGCCCTGTGTTTTCTTGGTGAGAAACCCCTGTGGTTTCTCCAGCTGCTGCAGGTTTCTGAAGAGGTACATGCAAAAGACAGCATTATACTTTTTTTAATTTCACCACATCTTTTGGGTTTCTAACGCCATGATGGGAATGGACCCCATTCTTTAGTCAAAGTACAATTAAAGTTTATGAAATTAGTATTGCTTCAATCTTTGATGTCAGCCAGGAATGGTCTTTGCAGCACACACAGTGTGCCCGGTAATGACTCCTTCTACAATTCCTATGGGGTTACATGGACTGGTAACATATCTAAATATGATTGTAGATTATTTTTTATACGACCAGTTGCTCCTACTTCTATTGAGATTGTCTGTGCAGCTTTCTTCCACATTGCTCTCATTTCTGCCTGCAAATCCTGATATTTTATGACTTTGTGTCTCTCTGTACACAACACACTGTAGTCATTGGGTGGGCTATTTCAATGATCAGTGCTACTTTTGTCTTCTTTTCTTGGGCCACTATATTCAGTTTTCTAGCATCTATCTTTTGAAATGTTGGCAATGGGTGATCCCATATGATGTAGACCATCATTTTCTATGATGCTTTGTGGCTCATGTTTCCAGTGTTTTTCAGCCACTTCAGTACCATAAAGTTTGCACAATCCCCAGTGCAACAATCTTGCCACATTATTATGTCTTTCGGTATACAGTCCTTCTGCCATTAGTATATCACAACCAGCAATGAGATGTGCAACTGTTTCTAATTCTGTTTTACAAAACCTACATTTGTCTGTTTCTCCCACATGTTCAATACATTTTGTAAACCAACCTGTTTGCAGCCCACTGTCTTGGGCTGCCAATATTAACTTTTCATCTCTTGGTTTGAATTCACCTCTCCTTAACCATTACTGCATTTGTTCCTGATCAACATGAGGTTCTTCCAGAAGTTTTCTATACCTGCTACTATATTTATGCATTTTCCACATTTCCTGCCTTCTCATCTGGCCCTTCAACTTACATTCTTTTTTTTGTTTGTTGGCACATTCAGTTACTACCTGATTTGCATCTATTTCTGGTCTGATTTCCATTCCTGCTTGATGCTGATATGCTTCTGCTAGATTAAGCATGGAAGTAATCTTAGATTTAGTCTGCTCATGTTTCAAAACTTTCACTACATTTGTGTCTTGTGAGGTCAACAGATATGTGTGGAGTCCCACAATTGCAGAGCTATACATGCAATCAGTTTCAAGGAGGCCCGTCCCACCTTTGGTACGGGGAATATAAATCATGGTATATGCTGATTTTTATAAATCATTTGGTGAGCGTGAAGCATCCTTCTTGTTTTCCTATCTAATCTATCCAACACATTTTGAGGCCAGTCAATCACTGCAAAACTGTAAGTTAGGACAGGAAGTGCAAACTGGTTTATAGCTTGAATTCTGTTCCTAGATGTCACTGCTGTTTTCAGGATTAATTTAAGTCTTCTGAAGTATTCCTTATTAACTTTTATTTGCATTTGTTCATGTTTTATTATTGATCTTTCATCAATTCCCAGATATTTATACACTCACTCTTGCTCACGTTCTTCTTGACCCAAACTGATGTTTTCATGATGCTGCTATTTTCCTGCTTTAAAGGCTACTTTTGCACACTTATCAAGACCAAATGACATTCTTATATCATCTGAAAAAGTTTTAACAACCTGCAGTTGTGCTTTCAGTTCCTCATCTGATGAGCTCTACAGTTTTAAATCATCGACAACGAGAAGATGAAAATTCTTTACATTTTGTTGTTTTCTAGGAGCCAAATCATAGCCATGGCCTACACTGTTAAGTAAACAGTTTAATGGATTAAGGCCAAGGCAGAATAGCAAGGGTGACAGAGTGTCACCCTGGAATATCCACCTTTGAATTTTTATCCCTGGGATAATAATTTGTCCTTTATCATGGCTTAATTGCAAAGTGGTCTGCCACTGTTTCATGGTCACTGTAATGTAGTTGATCAGTGTGGGGTGTATCATATACATTTTTAAGCACTCTTTTATCCGTGAATGAGAGACACTATCAAATGCTTTTTTGTAGTCAATCCATGCCATACTTAGATTCTTCTCTTTTTTACAGTTCTCCACTATGACTTTATTTAACAAAAATGATCCTTTGTTCCATATGACTTTCTTTTATTGCCCTTTTGCTCTACTGCCATAATTGAGTTTTCTTCTAAATGACTATAAACTATGTCAGCATCATTTTCCTATGTAGAGTTTATACATCGTCAGAAGGCAAGTTATTGGTCTATAATTTTTAAGGTCACTTGCAGGTTCACTCTTAAGTAGGAGCATTGTTTTTTCTGTTGTTAGCCAGGTTGGTGTTTGTTCTTGGTGCGCATATAAATAGTTCTTACTTATGACTAAATCTTCGTGCAAAGATGTTAATATTTTTAACCAGAAGTTCGGTACTGCATCTGGGCCTGAGTTTTCCAATTAGAGGCTTTTCTTAACTTTGTTTTAGTCTCTCTGGCTGTTACTTCATCCAATTTCATATCCTGTACCTTTAAACTTCTTATTCTTTCTTTTACTTCTTCTATCCATTTAGCACTTTGTTCTGTTCTGCAGGATCTTCATAGATACTTCTCCAAAATGTATCTATTTCTTCTTTTTTTGGCAGTCTTTCAATTCCTTTTACCTTATTTCCCAGTTCTCTATAAAAGCTTTTTGGGTTGTAAATAAATTGCTTATTTTGTACTTTTCCTTTATATTTATCTTCATATCTTCTACATTTTTCCACCTGTGCTGAAATTTTTAGTTTATTATTTGTGATAGTGCATGATAGAGCCTGGTCTGTTCTAATATTGCGCATTGCTTTTATCACATCTATATTTTTTAGTATTTTTGTTGATCTGTACCCTCTTCTATAGTCTTCCAACAGTGACACTTCTTGTCTTAATTGCTTTATAGTTTTCTCCATTCAATATTTCCATTATAGTATTTGATTTCTCCCCTTCCTTTACCTCACTACCCTGTGTTCTTGTGGTAGAACTTTATCAGTTATTAATTTAGCTGCACATTAATATATCCTATTTACTTTTGTTATATCACATGGATCTCTATGAACAGTCCTAATTACTATGTTCATTTGTTTTATCAGACTTTTGATATTTTGGGTTTTATTAACCTTCTATTTCTTTCTTGATCTATATACTGTTTTTCACAAATCTGTTGTATTAATGAACACAAATTTTCAATTGAAGCTTCTGACAGTTTTACGTGCGGAAGTATTTTTCTTTCCTCTAATTTCTCTCTTAATCATTTTGTATATCTTGTGTTTGGAAATTCTGGACTTTTTGCATAATAGTAACAATACATAATTTCTTTCTTATACTCAATAGTCTACTTTATCATCTTTAAGGCTCTTCTTTGGCCTATCAGTTTTTGTGATTTTATACTCTATATTAGTGTTCTGATGAGGTTCAAGTACAGTGCTGTATTATAATCCTCAGATCTGAATACAATGGCATGACCTATGATGTGCACAACATAGACTTTCAATACCAGTGTGGATACTTGGTGGTTGAAGTTCAAATTGCTACGCACATGTGTTCCCAATGCTTGCATCACTGGGTTTCAGAATAGCGGGACTGTTGCCAGTGCTGTAATTAGCAGGGAATTCCATTTTGTAGGAGGACAAAATGACATATTTTTGCATTTATTGTAGACCACGTGGCTTTGTCAGCTATCATTTCTCTGTATTAGCCTTTACTGAAGTATGTTATCATCATAGGTGGACTCAATAATTGTACCCACTATGACAGAATCAGCAAATGTGGTAAGCCAAAGGCTGTTTACTTTAGCCCAAACTGTCGAGAAATAGATTTCAAACAGTAAAGGGCCAAGCTTCAGATCCCCGTGGTGTGCCAGTGGTGACAGCTCTACTGGTACAGGTTGATTTACCAACTTTCACAGCATGTTTTCTGTCAGTGAGCCAATTGGTTACTTATTTAGTGACGTACGGCTTAATCCCCAGCTGGGAGAGTTTTTCAATGAAACATGTGTGGGGGATTGTGTTCAAACCCTAGACCAGATCGGGATAGCCAGTATGAACTGTTTTATTTTCATCCAGGCATATCACACAGAATCAATGGGCTGTGACAACATCACAGCTTGCCTATCACATGACTCATCACATACACTTTCTTGACATGGTTGAATACACATTTCAACACACCTTCTACACAGACTATGTTCCTGTAGAATGGTGTACATCTGCATGCAAACATTTGAGTTGGTGAAGGACAGCACCTGATGCATGCATGGACACATTCTGACTCTCATCTGTGAGGTAGACCAACATGTCATTATGGACCTTTTCTAAATGGACACTAGTAATATCCCAGCTGTGTGCAACAGCCTCAGTGAGTTGTTAATGCTGCATCATGTCTGTTACAACTGTTAGATGTCCTCAAAGAGGTCATAGAGAGCATGACACTATCATCCTTTTGAACTTGACAAGCCCAAGGCATATGACACAAATCCACACTGAGATATTCACTCATCAGTGTCAGATGTGGCCATAAACACCTATATCACCAAGTGGGTAGACAACTGTATCACATATATGGCATCTAAATATGCTGAAATGTGTGAAGTGACCTATATTTTAGGTCCAGTGTTCAGGTCCAGGGGTGAAAAGCTCCAGTTAGTACCTCTGTATAATATCCAAAATGGAGACAAGACATATCAAAGTACAATTGACAGAATTTGCATTACATCATTTAAATGTGAGTTATATACATCAGTATTGGATGAGAAAACAGTTTGTGGTACATTGGTATACAGTGGGCTATACTCACAAGAGTTATACAATCCAATAGTACATTAGAGGAATTAATGTAGACATGAGACGGTATAGATAGTAAGAAGGTGAAGGTGAAAAGATTGCAGTAATAGTAAGATCACAAGGTGAGTAAGTGTAGCATTTAGGCAATGAATAAAAGTAGGTATTAGAAGATTGGCTATATTATGATGTTAAAAGATATAGTTACTGTTTCTTTAATTAGCTAGGAAGATTTGTAGAGGAGACAGTAGAGAGTGAGATGCTATCTGTCAACTGATGGTGGAACATGAGCAGAGTGAATTGGTAAGGAATTGTTGTTTTAGGGTAGTTTTGAATAGAAGTAAGGCTGTAATGGAGGTAATGTTAACTGGCAGTTCATTCTAGATTTTACCTATGCAATTGGCAAATAGGGAGTCACCTGCTTGGTTTCTGGATAAGCAGGTTTTTATTTGTTGTTTGTTGGAGGAACATAGAGGTCTGTTGGTAACATAGGGTTGAAGAAGGGTTCATAAGGATGGTATTTTGTCTGGTTCTGGTTTCCCTGTGTTCATTCCTACAGTTCATCTGTGTGTGTCCCTATTCAATACACACACTTCCCCTGAGTGTTTATTTTATCAAACTCAGATCCAAAGTCTCTTGGGATGGAAAAATCTTCAGATCTGATCAGATATGTTGCAAGTCCTACCTCTGATCTGACAAAACATGCTCCAAGTACAAAGTCCCCCAGATCCTAAACCATTGCCATGGACTGTATATTCACCCAGCATGGATCAGGTCCCTTCCAGGGTGCCCTCCATATTTCTGGAGTGGCACTCAAAACCTCCTTCAGTGGTGTGCTCCCGTTCCTCCAGAAGTCTCATGGAGGCAGATGTGGAAAGGATGACGAGGAGATTCTTCATGGAGCAAATTCAGAAGGGAGTCCTCATGGTTCCTACCTCTTTGGGTCAGGAATACTGTCCATCTACCACCCCACAAATAATGCCTTCTCCAAATCAACCTGTGGTTTTAAAGTCCTCAGATCCAAGCATTCTGGACCCTTCTGGGTTGGATCTGGAGAGAGCATTGTCTTTGGATCAGACTGTTACTTTGAGTGCACCAGCCCTGACATCTTTGGATCCGGAGACTTTTGGAGACGAAGCTTCCAGGTTGGATGTGAAGGGACAGGATCGACCATGAGGTTTTCAAAACAGTCTCTTCCTCTCTGAGCTTCAGCTTTATACAGCTCAACTCCAGCTTCTGTCTCTGGTAAATTGCTTTCAGAGAGGAGGGATGTGGTTGGCCATAAACTCATTTTCTTGGTTCTGTTGACTTCCTTCTCTCTAAAGTGGTCTACCTTTAAGGTTCTGAAGAAGGTTTTCTCTGCTGTGGCAGGTCAGACAGGTCCTACCCCCTCAGATCCTACCTTGACGTCTCAGATGACTTTGCATCATGAAACTCAGCATTCTACTCTATGGGGACAGCCAGCCCAAAGTTTCCAGACTACCTAGCTGGGTATTGTAATCTCTTCTGATACTTTGCTGGATCAGCCCACTGAAGAATTCCCTAGGAAGGGGACATATAAGAGGAGGCACTTGGACTTTCCTTGAGCCTATCACTGAGGATACTGACTTTAACATGATGGTGAAGCATTCACAAGTCACCACTCAATGATACCCCCTTTGGAGAAATCCTACAGATCTTTAAACAAAAGGGTGGTTGGTCTGCCTAAAACCAGACTCCTGAGGAAGGCAGCTTTTGGAACTGCGCTGTCTACCTCCTGGGTTACTCCACCCACTGAAGAACTTATTGATTTGGTTTCTAAGCGGGAGTGGAAGGAACCTGATATGATTGAGCCAATCCCCAAGAGACCAGACAGTATTCTGGCCCCACTGGTAGGAAGACAGCATTCAAGTAAAAGGGTACCAGTTGATGCAATGGTCGTGGTGGCAGCTACAAAGAAAGAACTCATGGAACAGACTGCCACTGTCCACCCCCACATACAGAATCTAGGGCACTGAACAGATTTGGGAAGTGGGTTTATGATTCAGAGACTTTTGCTCTCAGAGCGCTGAACTACTTGGCACACTTTACGAGATGGCAAAGGGACTTGATTAAGTAACTTTCAAACTTCCTTTTAGAGGCCACTACTGACAAGGCTCAAACCTCTGTGTTCTCACAGTTGGCTATCCTTCAATTTATTGTAAATTCCTCCATGAGGCTTATCTTGTATGCTGCAAAGGGTGCCTCAAGGGTCATGAGTTCAGGTATTTAGATCAAGAGGCATGCCTGGATACACCTGTATGATTGTGTGTCGTTCATCAATGCTCCCTTTGACGGCTCTTCCTTGTTTGGCCCCAAGACACACTCTTCAGGTATGAGAAAGATGGAAAGACCTTCTCTGCAGTGGGCATGCACTTTTCAATCCCTCAAAGGACCTTTTCCAGGAGTCAATGGGGAGATCGAAAAATGTGGTTCATGAAGTGTCAGGGTCCTTTCCAGGATGTGTATGGAGGTAGTTCCCCCAAAGGCAGAGGGGGAGTGATAATAGTAGAAGACAACCTAGTGGCAAAGGAGGCCTCTCAAAACCAAAGGTCTAGAGATACATTTTTTTGACAGACCCTTTCAGCATTTCTGAAGGGATGCCCAATTGCCTTCCTCTGGAGGTAGTTGCGGGTCACTTATGTCTGAACCAGGAAGCCCAGCTAAACATAACACAAGACACTTGGGTGCAGAAAATTATTTCCAAATGTTAAATTATTCCCTTTTCCCTGCCACTTCTGTTACTCAGGAAAATCCCAGATGCTCCACCCAATCAGTGAAAAGCAGCATCACTAGAAATAGAAAAGTTGCTAGAGAAAAGAGTCATCCAAGAGGTCCCCCCAAGACCAAATAGAATCTGGAACTTACTCAAGATTCTTTGTAGTGCCAAAGAAGTCAGGGGACTGGAGAACAATTTTAGATCTCAGTGTGTCGAACATCGGTTCAACACACCAAGTTCCGGATGGTTACTGTTGAGTCCATTCTGCCATATCTGAACAAAGACAACTGGATGTGCTTGACAGACCTTTAGGATGTGTGCTATCACATAAAAATGAACAGATGATCCAAAAAGCACTTAAACGTCTGACTGAGGGCCAGTCATTACCAGTTCAGAGCACTGACCTTTGGCCTCACCAAAGCCCCCAGGGTGCTCACCAAGTGTATGGCAATGGTAGCAGCTCACTTGAGACTGCAGGGCTTTTAGGTGCTTCCATACTTAGATGACTGGCTCATTACCACCCCAACCAGGCATTAACTGGTACAAGCATGAGACCAAGTGTTGAAGACTTGTTCAAATCTTGGAATAATCATCAGTTACAAGTCACACCTAAAACTGAACCAGACATTGGAATTCATAGAGCAATGTTCAACACAGTATGCAAAGAATATGGAATCAGTTCAGGAAAATAAATTACAGTACCAGAATTTCAGCCAGATTAATTCTGCACGGCCTGGAGTCAATGTCCGTGGCAATAATTTTAGTTCCTTTAGCAAGGTATCACATGACGATTCTGCAATGGATGCTAATAGCACAATGGTCAGTGCTTTCTCAACCCATGTAGGCAAAGATAAGAATAACTTGGGTATGCAGATGGTGTCTTTCCTAGTGGATGCAGTCACAAAAACTGTTACAAGGTCATCCTTTCATTCTCCCTAGCCCAAAGCCATAGTGACCACTGACAGTTCCCATATTGCATGGAGGGGGCATCTTCTGGGGAAGATAGTTCTAGGAACTTGATCCCCAGAAGAGACCAACTTTGTATATCAATGTTCTGGAAATGAGATCAGTGCTTTTGGGGTTGCAAGCATTCCAAAGTGCTCTCCCTCTCAGGACAATTACAATCCAAATGGACAGCATGTGAGTAGTTTAGTACATCAACAAACAAGGGGTCAGCATATCTTACCCCATGTGTCAAGAAGCCCTATGGGTGTGGCAATATCTTCCAACTGCTTTCTAATTGCAATGCATATTCTGGGGAAGTCCAATGTGATAGCAGACAAACTGAGCAGGTCCATCTTACTACCTCACAAGTGGTCTCAACAACAACGTGACAGAAATAATTTTCTGTCATGGGGGCAGCTAGGTTGCCATCTTTTCGCATCTCCCCTAGTGCAGCAGCTTCTTTGGCCTAATCTCTCCATGAGTGGAGTCACTGAGGGATGCGCTGCTCCACACTTGCTCCCTGGTGTTCTATATGCTTATCTTCTGAGTCCTTTATTTCCCAAATTTCTTCAGAAAGCAGCCAGGTTGAAGAAAGTAATCCTCATTGCACCTTGCTGGCCTTGACAAGTTTGGTTCCCATTCCCTTGGCCTCATCTTCTGTAACCACCTTGGATTCTGGATCCAATTCCAGACCTTCTGTCTCACCCAACAGGCATGGTTCACCTAGATATCTCAAATCTCAAGCTAACTGCGTGGTTTCTCCAATTCCCTTAATAGTCAGCAACAAATGCTCTCTTCGCCTATCCGTTCTACACATTCATCTTCCCATAAACCTTCTGCTAGGAAACTCTACAGAAGTAGATGGAGAAGATTTGTTTATTAGGCAGAGAAGAATCAGACAAACCCCTTCTCAGCTCTAATTCATTCTGTTTTTGAATTTTTAGTGAGTTTGTTTAATAAGGATGCTAGTTCATTGACTATAAAAGTTCATCTCGCAGCAACATATAACTTTTATGTTCGGGTTCAAGAGTCTTCCCTGGCTTTCTCTAAACTGTGCAAAGCCTTTTTCAAAAGCTACTCTTCTACTAAGACCCTCTTATAAAGATCCCATACCACCATGGAATTTAAATTTGTTACTGCAAGCCTTAATACATTCTCACATTGAACCAGCAGGTAAATGTGTTCTAAAATTTCTGACCTGGAAAACTGTCCTTTTAGCTGCTAGTACATCTGCTAGAAGAATTTCAGAACTTCAAGCATTATCGTCTAAGCCCTTATACTTGATTTTTCATAAGGATAGGGTCACCTTATGTACCAATCCTTCCTTCCTACCTAAAGTAGTGTCAGAATTCAACATTAACCAAGGCGTTAACCATTGAAAAGATTCTTCCCAAATTTTACAAATAAAGGAGAATATATGCTGTACTTACTGGATGTTATTAGACAGTCACATTTCTACCTGCACAGAACAAAAGAGGTTAGAAAGACAGATCAGCTATTTGTTTCCTTTGCTCATAATAAGTTGGCCAAGTCAGCTGCAAAGGTAACTCTGGCTAGATGGTTGACAGATTGCATTTCATTTATCTACAGCAAATTGAATCTTCCCTTACCAAAACCATTAAAGGCACATCCAACTAGGTCTATGGCTACTTCCACTGTATTTCATTCTAAAGCCTCTATGGATGATATATGTGCAGCTGCAGCTTGGTCAAATCCTCATACTTTTATCACTTACTACAAACTAGACCTGGTGTCCAGGGAAAAAGCAGCCTTTGGCTCAACCGTACTCAGGAATATACTTCCTTAGAGTCCACCCAGGAATTTAGGTAGCTGGGGACTGTGTCCCATCCATTGAGGAATGAGTGAAAATTGACAACATCAGATAAGGAAGTTATTCACTTACCATAATGTTCCATCTGTGTTGTCCATTTTCATTCTTCCTCAACTTCCCATCCTCCATCCCGCTCCATTTCTCACAAATGACTTCTGGAGGAATTAAACTTTTAGGAACATCACACATCCCTTTTGCCGAACTCCAGTTATGGCAATTCTTTTATAGGTTCTTTCTCTCAAGTTGTAAATAAGATCTGAGAGATTTTAGGCATAGTACATTATGGGCAGGAACGGAGCTTGAGAGTTTGTCGGATGCCACAAGCTAGTGTAACAGCTGAGTTGGATCCGAGTGTCAGATCCATACCCAATCTGTTGAGGAAGAATGAAATTGGACAACAGAGATAGAACATTATGGTAAGTACACAACTTTGTTTCTGTCATATCACTGGGATGATCTCAGGACTGATGTCATGCAATAATTATACACATTTGAGTTCAAACTTCAAATCCTTCAGTAAATACATATTTTCACACAAACCCTGTGTTATTCTAGCACATTTCCATGTTTAAAAGAGCAAATGTGTAAAATCTCTCCCTATTTCTGGGTCATTGTCCACCTATTATAGTTCATAGGTTCATAGTTTAGTACTAGGCTAACTGCCCTTGTGGGCCATTTTAAGCCTAGCCAATTACCCCAAGTGAGAATCAAACCCTGAATCTTGTGTCTGTAAGGTAAACACCTTAACCATTATGCCACCCTCCTGTTATGTTGTGCTTTGTCCAGATTACTTGCACTAAGAGTGAGAGCTATGAAAAATATTATATGTTAAGCCCTGGTGATTATCATGGCATTCCGTGCAAATTCGCTAACCTACTGTGCTCTGAGTTAAACAGGTTTTGCTACCTGTGTTGCATTGCATAGTTTCCTGGCCAGCAAAACTGTTGCCAGCCATGAAGCCATGCTTATTTATGTTTAAACGTGGTGTGCAGCATGAATATGCAATTAGAGCTGCTGCTCACCTCGCATCACTGAGCACAAATGTAAACTCTGTGTAGGCTTCACATGAAGCCTACATGGACTTTACCGAATCCCAGGGTATAGGTTTCAAGGAGACTATTCTTTTGATAAAACTCCTTTGAACCCTTTCAAGAGATTTCAATTGAGTGTGTTTGTATAAAAAAAAAATATTATTATACTCAATAACTGGCCATATGTATGTTTTAAACAACTCAGTTAAATACTGTTCATTTCTTATTGTAAGATTTCTAAACAAGAAGCCCATGTATCTAGGTGCTTTTGTTATAACCTCATCAACCTGTCTATTAAAGAAGAGGTTAGAGGATACGTAAATACCTGAATCTCAACATACATTCACTTCCTGAGGTTCAGCTGTTAATAAATGTATAGGATATCTTTTGATTTTATTTGAAAAGTACATAATCCTGCATTTTTCCAGACTAAATGTCAATCCACCATCTAGTGCCCAGTTGTTTAGTGTTTGTAAGTAAGTGTTAAGTTGGTTGGAGTCTGACTTATTTTGAATTATGAAACCAATTTTGCAGTCAGCTGCATATTTATATATCCAGAATGTCATTCTTTGGTAAAGTAGAAAAGACAATGGGCAGGATTCACGAAGGCTTGCACGGAGTCTAAGAGTAGTGTAAGACTCCATGCAGCCCTCGCGATCCAGGAACAGCCCGAAATTCTGTGTAAGAGACCAGCTAAAACGTCTCTTACATGGAGTGGGTGTGGATATGCTAATCACCTCACTTGCAGCTGAAAGGCATGCAAATGAGATAGATTAGCGATCCAGGAAGCCCAAAGCAGCCCGTGTAAGAGCCGTTTTAGCTGCAGAAATGTACTCAGTTGACAACTGAGTACATTTCTGCAAATAACACAATGGAGCCATGTCAGCTCCAAATAAAGGGTGCATATGTGTCAGGCAGCATGCCAATCGCCAAATATGTGGCCATTGTCAAGGTACCCCGATGCAAATATGAGAAATAAATAAGTTTTTTTTTCGGCGATCGCCAAAGTTTAAACGCAGCGCAGCCCCGCGCAAACGGGCTGCGCTATATAAAACATAAAAATGAAGGTTATAAACCCACAAATGTGGGTTTTATGCAATACATGGATTTACAATGCAGGGACAAGCAGACCAAAAACAACATGGCCACCGTTTAGTGGTTGCTAAGGGGGGAAGCTGAGTCTAAGACATGTAACTAAGCATTAGTAGGCAATCTGATGTAAATGAGTGTTAGGATACTGAATTCCACTGTCACATAGCAAATGAGCACATTCTGAGTAGTGTAAAAGATACATAAGGGGGAGGAATAGAGTAGGAGATAGGTGACATCACAGGGGGGAATGGCAGAAAGAAATGCAGTTCATTGGAGGTCAGTGTTGCATGACAGATGTCAGAACATATCATAAAAAGAGGAGTGCCACAAGATAAGCATGGGAAAGTCAAGAAATGGAAGGTGTACACTGTTGCTTACACCAAAGTTTCTTGCTGGGCGTGCATGCGCATGTGTGCACGCCATGATGCGCGAGTAGGGCAGTGTGCACGCGTGTAAGGCAGACTGAGCATGTGGGAGCCTGTTGGCAGACTTGTAAGACTGTTTGTGCTGGTGTGCACATGTTTTAACCTGAATAAGAAGATTCTAAACTGTGTAAGCATGTGTGTGCGTGTGTAAGCCACTGTGAGCGTGTTTCTGCTGGTATGCACGTTGCTCCCCCCTGAGGAAACAGAAAGGAAACAGGAAGCAACAGAATTAGTAGGAAGCTAGCAGGGAATACTGCTGGAGCTAGCAGGTGAAAACAATTAGAAGCAGGCAATTACACAGGCAGAACAGTAGCCCAGCCAAGCACTTAAAACTCTGCAAACAGCAGTGCAGGATGTTTCTCTCAAGAGGAGTAAGCTATTAGAAGTGAAAACTGAAAAAGCTGAGCTCAGAGCAGAAATGCTAGGGGCTGCCATAGCTGTCATAAGGAGACATAGGCTACTTGCTGAGGGTGGTGACAATGCAAATGGTGCCAGACAACCCACAGTGAGGAGACGGAGAAGAGTGTACAGGCCCAGGGTCACCTACCACGAGTTACATGAGCTGGAGATAGTGGAGCACTATAGAGTGGACAGAGACCTCCTGCAGCAAATTGTTGAGCTGTGCAGGCCACACCTCACACACAGAACCAACAGAGGGGAACCCATCCCAGTGGAAACCAAGGTATGTGTTGGCCTAAGAATACTAGCAACAGGTACCTTCCAGAGACCAACTGGTGATATGATGGGATATCACAGGCATCAGCCTCCAGGGTACTGCACCAGTTTCTGGATGCCATGTCAGCACATGTCGGTGATCATGTATATTTCCCCAATGCCCGTGAGGTATTGGCCAGCAATATGCGTCTCTTCCAGCAAATAGCGGAATACCCTGAGGTAGTGGGTGCAATAGACTGCACGCACATATGCATCAAAGTACCAGCCGGTGAGCTGGGTAGGGCCTACATTAATCGCAAGGGCTTCCCCTCCATCGACTGTCAGGTTGTGTGTGATGCACAGGGCATAATAATGAATGTGTGTGCTGGCTGCCCTGGGAGCTACCATGATTCCCATATCTGGCATTTGACGCAGCTGTACCAGACATTTGCCAATGGGGACATCCCACATGGACACCTAGTGGGGGATGCAGGTTATGCACTGGAGCCGTGGCTAATGACACCCATCAGAAACACACACACACCTGAACAGGAATGCCATAATGAGGCACACGCACAAACACGTAATGTAATAGAGCGTGTGTTTGGGCTGCTCAAGTCATGGTTCCGGTGTCTGGACACATCTGGTGGAGCCTTGCAGTACTCACCAACTACATGTACCCAAATTGTCATGGTATGTGCTATGCTACATAATATGATCTTGCGAAAACAGCTGCAGCAGGACCAGCATAGGGCCGGGCCAAACAGCCCCCCACCATTGCCAAGGCCATCACAGGCAGAGCATGACTCAGAGGAGGAACAACCTGAGCCTGCCCCAGTAGGCAGAAGGAGGCGTGCCCAGTATGCCCTGGACTTGGCAAAGAGGCAATGCATAGCACATACACTGGCTCAGTAGGAACCCTGGGAATGATACCCCTCTCTGACTCACTCATATAATAACAGGGATGCCTAAAATGACATAACCTGCTCTCAAACATGTACAGGGAGTGTAGTATGTGCATCCGACAGAGGCAGCCCTGCAGCACCACCTGAATGCCATGTGTTAAGCAATGTAACACCATGTAGTATATGCAAACTTGATGACCCTGACTAACATCCTACCCTCACCAAGCATGATGCCACAATATGACGATGAGATGATCAATTGCAATAATTGGCTGAAGTATTGCAGTTAGTCAAAGGGGATCCAATGTGTGCCAGCCTGGGATGACATGCTGAGCATGACATGATGCTCCACCTGCTAGGGGTGGTGTGCACCTATCAGTCCAGGCCTTATGGATACTGGCAAAGGCTGTTGTTACCCACAGCGTGCATTGAATAGGTAAGGCTCAAAACACAAACCCACTTCCATAGGTATCACAAGGGATAAGAACCTAGATGTAATGCTACCCAATGCCAGAAGTCTAAACAGCAAGATGCATGCAGTCTAAACTCCTCCAGTATGGAGAATGTTGATATCTGTCCTGTAACAGAAAACTGGGTCAAGGCTCACAACAGCACCCTAACACTACCAGATTACATCTCATACTGTGCTGTACAGCCTCAAAACATGGAACAAGTTACAAAAGGAGGGTGACTAGCAATAATTGTCAAGGATAACCACACCCCCATGTTATTACCACAACAAGAAGCAGCATGGACTAGCCATGGTCAAGTAACAGTGGCTATAACTGCCTCCCAGTTTATAGCCTGCTACAGACTACCATCCTAACACCAGGAACTGCACTTGGCCTATGTTGGAATACATGAATATATCAAGCCCTCCAAACCACATTATATTGGGTGACTGAAAATACCCAAACATAGACTGGGAGCATTATACTAGCTCCAACACTGTAGGACAAAAGTTCCTAGAATCCATAAACCAAAATGCCCAGGAACAACGTACCACTCCAACAAGAGGGGTAAGCATACTGGATGTGATAATCAGCAACATGGGTACTGGATGGCAAGATGAGAAGTGTATCCCTCACTGGTAAGACCAGACCATAGAGTAATCACACCAGATATACACATCTTGACCACAGTCCCTGGCCAGAGAACCACAGTGAAAAACATGTGTAAAGCAAAAGTTGCACTCCACCAAACTGATGTGGAATCCATTAAAGGCCCTGTGCAGGTGCAAATTATGGGCCACACCTCAGAACCTGTTATACAGGCATTCAATGAACGCTGCCAGGAATGCTTGGATTATGCAATCCCAAATAAAACCAAGACACAATGCCATACATGCAGGCATCTGGCATGGTGGACTCCAGCCATTACCAAACCATGCAAGAGAATGAGGAAGCTACTACATGATAGAGCAAACATAAAAAGGGAAGTAATCACTGATCATTAGTATGGCAATAAGATATGTCCACACATACAATCCACTAAGGCCAGCTACAACAAGTTGAATCTGTGAATCTTGAGGCAATGTTACACCTGCCCCAAGTACACAGACAACCCTCACCTCCCCCCAAGAAATACAAATATATGTGAGAGATGCAACCATTTATCCAAACCGGAGGCTGAGCTCTCTCAACTCAGTACTGTCAAAACTAGTCAGGAGGAAAAGGTAACCACACACACCACAAACCCAGTCTCACATAGACCTATCACAACTGCAAACCAAAGACATAAACACAGAAAAACATTCCCAGAGGCCCTAATTACAAACACACCACATCAACAGAGGCCTCCAGAGTGGACACCCAAGCAACCACTACCTCCAAACATAGCACATGCAACACATAGTACACAAAGCTGGTGTGCCAAACAGTCACAGGCCAGAAGGAGAAACAACATGCCTGATACAGTTGTAATAGGTGACTCCATAGTCAGACACACTGCTGTCCCGCTCACCAGACTGAACAAGGGAAAGGGTACAGTAAGTTGCCTGTAGGCTGCTACAATACACCACATAACAGAAGTACGCAGGTCACCCCAAAGCAAGTAGAAATATGATGCAGTCATTGTCCATGCTGGCGTGAATGACCTGAGATGTACCTCCCCAGACTACATGAAAAGAGACATAGATGAGCTCTCCAATTATGTAGTCCAGGCTGGTATGACACTGACTGTGTGCAGCATCCTACCCTCACCAAGAATGATGCCACAGTACAAACACAGAATGATCAGCTTTAACAAGTGGCACAATTACTGGTGTCATTCCAAGGGGATCCAATGTCTGTCTGCTTGGGATGTCATGCTTGACAAGCCACGCTGCTGTTCCAGGGATGGCTTGCACCTGTTAGCCCTGGGCGTCTGGATATTGGATAAGGCTCTTGCCACCTCCATAGAGCCTTTCATAGGCAAGGCTGAAAAGACTAACCCACCACCCTAGAAAACATAAGTGGAAAGAAACATAAGGGTAATGCTGACCAATGCCAGACATGTAAACCTCAATATGCATGCTCCCAAGGCCCTCCCCAGTATGGAGAACATTGATGTCCATGCAGTGACAGAAACCTGCAGCAAGGCTCCTGACAGCACACCAGCACTACCAGGTTATACCTCATATCATGCGTTATGGCCCCAAAACCTGGACCAAAACATAAAAGGAGGGGGAGTATCCATATTCAGCACAGACAACCACACGTCCAGGTAACTGACAATGCACGAAGCATCGGAGACCACCCATGTGCAACTAATCATAGGCAAAACTGCTGTACAGTCTGTAGCATGCTACAGACCACACTCTCACACACAGGAACCCCACCCAGCCATCCTGAAGACACTGGACAGTATGAATGTCTCACCAAATACCAAACAAGGTACTCACAAATTACCACATAGGTGGTAATCCATTATGTATGGAAGGAGTAATCAATGACCTAGGGACACAAGTGGACAGTAACCTGTTATGTGACACTCACATTGCCAACGTGGCTAGGAAGACTGTCTATATTGGACACCGTATCATGAAAGGATTCACATCTACATCAGCAGAGGTCATTGTGCCCTATACTGTTCTCTTATCAGACCCATAATCTAGTACAATGCCTCATTTGGGATGTACCTTACCCGACACCTGCAGCAGTTAGAAAGACCTCAAAGGTACCTCACCAAGAGGATAAAGGGTCCCAAATATATGTCATATGCTGCCTGGCTGTAGACACTCCAGCTGAATGCAGTCACATACTGCCTACACAGAGGCGTTGTATGCCTGTTGTACAAGGCCATGTCCAACCAGGAGTAATGGACATGCTCCACCCCAGAAAACCAAATCCATCGGAGCTGTGAGAGTGAGAGATGTCAACCTCAACACACAATGAAATAGGATGTGCTGGAGGGACAGATACATAACCCAGAGGCTCCCTACACCCTGGAAAAGAATCCCACTCCATGTTAGGCAAAGCCCCTCACTGACTCTCTTCAACACGAATCTTGCCAAGTGGATGGATGATCGTAGATGTACACTGGGTGTCTTCACTGTGTCACGTCCAGACAGAGGCACAGTAAAGTAAATCATAAATTGCCATAATATTCACATAGCAAGGGGTGGCGAAAGCCACACACACTCTGGCTAGGCTTATAAATGCCCTAGGGTGGATAGCCTAGTATGAACCTATGAACCTATGAAGATACAAATTGTACAGGACACTAAGGATAATCACAAGGCTTTCTTAACTGATGGTAGGAACCTTGTTGGGAATTCACAGATATGCTCTGAATCACTCAAATATTACAAACAACATACCAAACACACACACATATTGCCAACATCCAACCTGACAGGTGCAGTGCAAAATGCAAAATATCTATCCCAGCAGAGTGCTGGCCCCCTGACATTACAGATGCTGAGGTAACAGCCAGCATCTACAAAGCAAAACACACAGCATCAATGGTATGAGATGGTGTCCTGGGCTGAGTCCAACATGGACTCCAAGAAGAATGGAATGCCAAATAACACTACTGCTCAATGTCAGCCTTACCACAGGATATGTACCCAAAGAGCAGTGTACAACAACAGTGGTCCTTCTCAACAAAGGTGTTGCCTGAATGGATACTGCAAACTACCACCCCAGAATCCTGACAAGCTTGGTCTGCAAAGCTATGGAAAGGATCAGCATGTACCGCAGACATAAAGATATTGGGGACCTACTGACACTGGACCCTACCCAGTGTGGCTTTCTTAAGTGCAGATCCTGCCCCTTAAACATGTTTGACTCATTTGAAACAGTCATTAAGGTCACTGATGAGGGGAATGTGGTCCACACAGCGTAGCTGGACCTTGCAAAGACTTCCATACAATACCCCACGTGTTCATTATAGATAAGCTCACCAGCTTAAATATAAACCCCTATGTCAGTAGAGGGGTTGCAAACTAGACCAAGGACAGAACTGACATGGTCAGAAATGCTGCAGCCATGTCAGACTACAAACCAGTTATAACTGGCATCCCACAAGGCTTGGTCCTGGGACCTCCCTTGTTTGGTATATATGTCCCATAGGTACAGGCCAACATGGAAGGACTGTGTCAGAACAAGTTTGCAGAGGACTACTAATTGGCCACCATATCTGACCCTCCAGCTGACACAAGCATCCCACAAAAGGGCCACATAGAAACAGACAACTGGTGCTATAGCCATGTTAGCAAGCTAATTGCAGAAAAGTGTATAGTCAAC